>NC_087222.1:18556325-18597394 GCF_015104395.2 Macrobrachium nipponense
CTTTTCAGTCAAATGAAGGACATTTATATACCATAGAGATGTCTTTTTTTTAATACTTTGGTAAACACTCTTATTAGATAACATTGGAAAATTATGAACCTCCTTTAACTTAACTATGAAGCCAATTGTATAACTGTAATATGTTATGGGATGGCAAAATACTTGTGGAGCTTTATAGTTAAGTCTAAGAACTTCCTAAAATAACAATAATGCAAAATTAAGCTCTGAGGATCCATATTCAATATGACAGTTTTTAAAAATGGTATTACCAATAATAGCATTATCTTTAGCTCTCACATCGAAAACAGCCAAGCCACCATCAGTCCTACCTCTAGTCATTGCAGATCGTTTCATTGGCTTCATATCTTACCACACCAAATATATCTAAAAACTAGTCTCTCAACTCTGATGCCATAATTATGAGTTAAGGGATACACTGAGCAATATACCATAAACTTGTCTTTTGCCAGAATGCACGCATTTGCCTATGACGTCCTCTGAAAAAGGTTCAATTTCCTTGCATGAAGCACTTTCAAATGTTTATCTATTTTATTATGACATGTTCCCAATTATTCTTTAGACTTTCCTTATAATCATGACAATGATGGATACCTAGCGTGAACAAAGAAGTAACATTCTGCCTTATTCATGAAAGGGGCCAGTCCCTTTTATTCTTCCAACCACCCATACTGAATAGTCTTGACTTTTCATTCCTATTAATTTTGCTATTTGTAGCCAACTCAAATTCCTGCAAAATGTTATCCACTTCTCTTAAACTATCTTCTGTTGTGATTATTATATTATTATCATCAGCATAACCAACTGCTTTGAGAGTAGTGTGATCAGGGTAAGACTAAGGTTTCCACATTAATATTTTCCTTAATTGCTGTAAAAAACGATTCTTGATAGATTGCATATAACATCATGTTAAGTGGACATCCTTGCTTGACTGACCTTGTTATGGGGAAAAAGGAAGTTATATTATTATTTACACACATTGCACTTTCTATTTCATTATATAGCATACTTATTTTCCCTACAAATTCGTCTCCAAACCCTAGACACTTCAAAGACTTAAAAAAAATCGGGTTTATTGACCATATCAAAAGCCTTATATACCAGTCTAATTTAAGAAAGCAGCGTTCATATCAGTAGAATTAACATAATACATAACATACCTGATCAACATATTGCATTGAACAATGCTTCGTCTTGGAATACACCAAAACTGACTAGTATCATTACATACTTTGCCTATGAAGAAATTCATCCCCAATTACATCCCAATTTTCTAAATAAAACTCCACTGGTAGACCATCGATTCTAGGTGTACGATTCTTCTTAAAACTTTTGGTAACTTTCAAAATTTCCCCTTTTGAATAATCCTTATTCAACTCTTCCCTATCACTGTCATCAAGGTTTATTCAGGAGTCTTATACGATCCTTTGCCGAGTGCGGACGTGTTTGGTCGTTCCTGGACTTACCTAAAGCAAAGGTTCGTCTAAACTGCATCACAGGCAGTTCACCCATGAAGGAAATGGCGAGTGCAAGTATAGATCACTACAGCGCGACTTTAGGACACCTGAAGAGGACTGATTCAATTGGCCTACAATTTTCTGTTCACCCAAATTATGAAATAGCGCGTTTTGCCATTTTTGACAAATTGGGTTTGAAGGAGATAGACATAGCAGGATTCCAGCAAATGGCCAACATTTAAAGAACACCTGTTATTTGAAGAATTCGTTAAAAAGTTTGATGACAAACGGTAAGAGTAGTAAACTTAGGCAGTGCACTGCAAGCACATACGTTTCTGTTCGTTATGCTCCATTTAATATGAAAGATGAGCTCCTACTTGGGGTTTTAAGCCGACACGGAAAACTGTATTTTATTTCTTATGGTGGCCTCCTGCTCACTATATATAACCAGATATAATATGTTCTTCAAACTCTCAATAAAGGACTATTCAATCTAACTTATTTTCAGTTCGAAATAAGGAGAAAATCCGCCCTCAAATGTCAATTGAAATAGCAGGTTTACGCTCATTTCGCTTTATTCGGTTAACCTTAAAATTTGCCACTTTTAGCTTTTAATTACTGTAGAATTGTTCCTTAATAATTTATGTAGATTCTAGAAGCATTAGTTCCTTCATGTAGTAACCCTTTTTAACTTCAAATATGGAAACTATCATCATAACGAGAGAGAGAGAGAGAGAGAGAGAGAGAGAGAGAGAGAGAGAGAGAGAGAGAGGGAGGGTATTCCTGACCCAGTGCACAAACAAGTTTACGGTGTTATAACAATTTTAGCTTTATACATACATTTGGACACATTCAACAGTCCTGTCACAGGCCAAACGTCTTAATTCTAATGTTCCTCTTAATATCAATGATACTAGTTGAAGGTCAAGTCAAGTATGCCAGAGTCTGAGGGAAGACTACAGGAAGTCCAGGAACCAGCAAGCGATGGGAGAAACAGTACTTTTGTCCATTGCGTGGGTTTTAATGAAGGTTAGCAACGATTTTGTTGCCACAGAACCATCATGTGTATGTCAGTTAGTATGTAGTCATCTTAAGAGGACTTTAGTCACAAATTGCGCAAACAATATTAAAACCCAACGGAAAAACTTCTCTACAAATTGCCTACTTTAGTTAGGCCCTCTGTTCCATTCGACGGTAGTAGATACCTCATTCCAACACTTAAATTTCCACACAGCTTTGTTCACAGAGACCAACTAATGGTTAAATGAAGGTTGGGACAATGAAACTAAAGTCTTAACATTTAGTTATTCCATAAATTACCATATCAATATCCACAAGCGATTATATTTACCACCTACAATGTTCATTCATATGGCAAGGGATAATAAATAGCATTAAATGTTATAAGTGTAATAACCTCAAGACCTTAAAATCTCTAACAAGATATAACTTGGTTTCATATTGACATTTGGATCAGGTCTCCAGTGGTCTAGAATTATTTGTGGCTTATTACCGCATATCGAGTCTGCTGTCAATATGCCTTCAGTTATACCTTCAGTTATTTGGGATAATAGTAGGTACTTGGACTAGGTATTGATAACTTCCCCCTCAACTCAAGTGTCAAGAAAATAGTTTAGATATTTTTCCCCACACTTCATTATACAGAAACCATACAAGCATCAAGATAAACTCAGTCTTTGAGAGATCTTCAGGTAAAAGAAGTCTTCCTCTGATGAATTGATCGGAGTAATACAGAGACTGCATGATCAGCTGCCAGACTTCTCGGCTTTTTCAAATGAGGGAAGAGATATAACCCCACACAAAATCATGCTGGGATGAATCTGAGAGTAAAAGGACAGTAAGGCAAATATAAGCAGTGGGTTTGTCTGATTGTCAGGGACCTCCCCTTGCTAGAGAAAGGGGAAGTTGCTTCTATACCCTATAAAGATAAACAGAATGGTTGATCCATTGTAAAACTTAACTGCATCGGTCGCCAGTTCCAGCATGTGACGGCTGGATCCACTCTCTGCCCGAAGGAGGAGAAGGATGGAGGGGCAGAGAAGAGGAGAACCTAGTCACTCCCTCATTCATTCTCCCGTCTCCACAACTGCACCTCTACGGCAAGATGCAACCTTGTCCTGATAAAGGAACTGGGTAAGCTACACAATTTGTTGAGCAGCCTCCACAGGTCCCAAGGAGTAGTTAGCAAGGTCATTTCTTTTAGAGGTTAACTGCTAGCTACAGAAACAGTTTGGATTGCAGTTTGAATTAAGAGGTAGCTACCTACTAAGGTAGTCAAGTTTTAAACTTCTCCCTGTTGGTTTTGTAATATTCAGTTTTTATTCAGACTTTTTAAACTGATTCGATTTATAAAAAAAAAAAAATAATCCTGCAAAGTGAATAGTATAGTCACCTATACAGTTCGCCAAAGGGCAGCTGTTACGTGAGTGAAGAGCATCACTCTGATACTATTTAAGTTTTAACAGGGTCAAATGAAAAATTTTATTTTTGTATAAAATTTTTTTTATTATTAATCAATATTTTGAAAGTTTATACAAGAAATAAGATAAAAAAAAGGTTTAATCTAATTAGAACAACACAGTACTTTAGTCATTTGCATAACTAGTCTAGTCTCAACACTTCAGACTGGTTAACCTAAAACAAAATACTACACAGTCCACTGTAGTATTTAGTGAGCTAATACAAGGCATATTCTTTGTATAAGATTAAAACTAAGAACATATAAAGAAATAATCATATAAAAAATGCACCAAAATTTCATTGAAGTTTAATGAAGATATCAATCCTTTCTATTTCCACTAAGAATAACATTTCATAGTAATATTCAAGCTTACAATTATTCATGTGCATATATATGCACAATGTTGAATAACAAAAGGAAGAAAACTTCATGTCAGCCAAAAAAAATACTAATTCTTTATTTGGAAATCATACAAAAAATACACATGAACAAGAGAATTGGAGAAGGCAAAGGAAAATTTCTTAACCTAACTGTGCAGTATTCAATGAGAAATATTGTAAGAAAAAACAGTCATTTATTTTACCTTTGCATAAAGGTTACACAACCATTTTGCATCAAATTCACTCTGGCCAAAATACTTTGGCTCTGCCTTGACTTCTAATAAAGACTCTTCAAATGAAGAGCCTTCATCTGCATTTTCAGTGAGACCCTCCTCCAGATTCTCCTTCTCTTCTTTGAGTAACAGCAATGATGATGGTCATGATTTGGATCATAAAGATATAAATATGGTTTTTCGTTTTATCGTTCCTTAAGTTGCTGTTGCCTTTTTTTTTTTTATAGATTTTGCAGACAAGTTCACAATAATTATCTCTACATCAAGTGCCACTTACTTTGGGGTGCAAAACACTAACAAATATGTCAGTGCAACTGAACATCCTTGCTGATGAGTGACTTTTCTTTTGCATTTTGGCACCTGAAAAACAGTCTGGCATTCAGAACCAATGACTATGACTTGCAGAATACAAGACAAAAGTATAACATGCAGTGTAAAAGAAGAATATCTATCCTCCATGAGTGCTCACATATGTTATGAATCTACAAGAAAAAAACTGTCTCAACATTGTGTGGAAGAATGAGATCTTTCTTGAGTTAACACATTCACTCTAAGATGAACCTAATGGAACAAAAAACCAAGGACTTCTTGGAAACCAAGTGCAGATACTGGATATGACCTCTTTCTAGCAAGAGTTTTCACACACCTTTTGAGACACCTTCATTCAAAACAGACGCAGGAGTCAAGTAAATAAAATCATGTAATAAAAACTACTTGGAAAGAGATCAAGTAAACAATTTCTGTCTAGTGTGAATTCTCTTGTCTTTTGAGAGGACTTGGTTGAGAAAAACTTCTTTGACATATATTGCAACTATATGGTTTCTCTCCGGGTTATGTTATTCTTTATTTTCAATTTATATCAGGGGTGCAATGGGCCCCAGCCTGGGGTCTATATTTGCACCTTTATATTCCACTAGCCTTATATCCAAGGGCTCGTTTCAAGGTGTTTACCATTGCTTTGAGGGCAGAAATCTGCACCTCATTTATACTGGGCAACTTTGTATACCCTGAAGATATTTTTGCAGATTTTTCTTTATAAGTCCTGTTGCTCCTACCACCAAATGTATTCTTTTCTATTTCCTTCAGTTCCCATGTGCTTTTCAGGTCATTCTTCAGGTCTTGGTATTTTGTTATTTTATGCTTTTCAGCTCTATTGAGGCCAAAGTCACTGGGTACTGTCGCATCTATAATCTTTGCTGTTTATTTTGTTCCAGATCACAATATCAGGTCTCATAGCACCTCCTTCTATATATCTTCCTGTTGAAATTTCCTTGTCATAAAAGATGGTTACAGCTCTATCGGAAATGACTGGATCTGGTTCATGCTCCAACACTTTTCCTTTCATTTCATTTCTGTATACTTTGAATATTTTTGTTCTGGTGGGCTGTGTAGTGACCATCTGCAAGTAGAGTCTAGCAGGCTGATATCAGATGACTAACACTCAATCGCTGCACGAAAAAACCTACAAGGATCAATTGCTGATATGCCACCCATTTTCATGAAGCTGTTTGTTAGGAAGCTTCATCTTGTGCTCCTATTATCAGTCTTTCTCCATCATAACCTAGATCTTCATTTCTTATCCATCTAAGTGACTCTTTGTTGTCTATTAAACTTTTTTCCAGTTCTTGAATTCTTCCTGCTCTTCCATTGTCTTTCCCCCTTTCCATTCGAAGTCTCTCTCTCTGTGACTGTATTTCTGCCTGTTCTTCCTGGCTATCACTTTTGCTGGAGTCTGTTCAGTACCCTCTGTGCCTTCTATCAGATCTCCTGTGAAGTTCTTAGCCTGTTTTGTTATTGATGTTAGTTGGCTCAGGGCTCCATTATGGTGTTGGGCAACCTTTTTGATGTTTTCGTCCTCAGAGCTTTTCATGTACTGCCCTATACTTACTATTGTTGCTCTGTAGGCCTGGTTGATCTCAGTCAGGCCTAATCCACCTTCTCTGTGAGGGAGGTATATTCTGTCCATACACTTGTGTCTGTATGTGACTTTGTGTAGGGTGAGAATCTTCTTGGTTTTAATATCCATCCTGTCTAACTCACCTTGTGGCCAGTCTACAATGCCAAAACCATATGTCACCACTGGTATCACTAGCTGGTTTATGGTAGTGATCTTGTTCTTTGATGTTAATTCTGACTTACGTATCTTCTTTGAGTAGCTGATGTATTCTTTCTTTATCTGTTCTCTTATTTTCTTGTATTTCTGCAATGACTCTGGTGACTCATTTGTAGGTTGTTGATAGACAGCAGATGGCCCTATATTTGTTAGGGAGCTCAGTCTCAGAGCTCTTAGGGAGAAAGTTGGTGCTTCCTGTTGTGAGCCACTCTGGTGATTCTTCTCATTTTACTATTCTTGAAATGGCTTGCACTTAAGTGTGGTGTAGTGCTAGGATCTTTTTAAGCCAGACATTTGAGATCTTGCCTATTCCTGGGGTCTTGAAATGACTATATTCTTTTACTGCTGTTACTTTTTTTATGATGAAGGTTATTGGTGGCATTTGCTGTTTCTGGCTGTTCTTCTGCCTAATGGTGTCAATCCATGAATTCTCTTGGTGTTGTCTAGGGTCTTCAAACAGTGGCTTCCAAAATCTCTCTAGGTCTTCCTTGCTCGGAGGTGTTTGTACCTCTACTGTTTCTTTCGTGATGTACCTATACACAATCTTTGGATTTTCACCAAACTGCCTATTTATCTGTTTTGCTTTTATCATCTACTGCTTGTTTCTCATTTGTGCAGCTAGGACCTTTACTAGTGCCAATTTTCCAGTTAATTGTTCATCCCCTATCCTGTATCTTTCTTTATCTTCCTTATTTTCTTGAGCAGATTTTTTAAGTGTTATTGATCTGTCATATAGTTGGTCATTTGAGAAATCTCTGCTTTAACTGGTTTATTTTATCATGTTGTTTCTTTTTCCTCTCCAGTATGCAATCTCATATGAAGTTTAAGTTTTGGAGTCTGGGAAAATGGTTTTCCACATTCATTGCATATGAATGGATTTTCTCCAGTATGTAATCTCATATGAAGTTTATGACTTAGTTTATGGGAAAATGCTTTCCCACATTCCTTGCACACGAATGGCTTTTCTCCTGTATGTAATCTCATATGAAGTTTAAGACTTTGTTTCTGGGAAAATGCTTTCCCACAGTCATTGCACATGAATTTCTCTCTGGTAGGATTTGTGATATTATTTGTAAGATTAACTTTCTTGTAAATTACTTTCTCGCAGTCAGTGGATATGAAAGGCTTCTCTCCATTGTCACGGATCCTTCTTTCTTGTTTTACTTCCTTTTTGCAAGTTTGTGGATGTTTTTCATTCGCTATTGAATTCATTTCATATGAATATTCATCATCTTCATTAGACTCACAGAATTCCTCTGGCTCTATTTTGATGTCCATCAATGGATCCAGAGACAAAAAGTCTTCATCACTGGTTCCACTAAAGGCAGCCAAGTTGCTATTTTCTTGATTTATGGAAGGTAGTGATAATGCACCTTCAGTTTCACTTTTCAAAGGAAATTCTAAAGAATGTTTTGGATTCATTTTAGCCTTATGTCCTGTCCTATTCTGTAATGACAACGTGTTCAATTCACAACTTTTAACACAGAATTGTTTACAAATAATTACTGAATAAATCTGTTAAAAAATTAAGTACAATATCTTGAAGGACTACAAACAGATTTCACTGCTGATGTATGAATCTAATATTCAACACAAATTTTACTTGTTTAAATTTGTTAAATACGCATACAATAATTTACTGTTGTCTCATATGCTTTAGAGTTACTATTGGTAATGTTCCATGTAGTACCATTAAACAACATGCATTTCCCAAAATCCTGATGCTAATCAAAACTGACGAAGGAAGGAAGATTCTTCTGAGGGAGAATCTGAAATCAAAGAATGTAACACAAAGTTAGGAAACATAATGCCAGAACTGAGGTCAAATTCAATTCAGGTTCCCATAAAGGTCTCAGGCCAGTTAACAAAGCATGCATTTGATAGTTCTATCCAAACATGAAAACGATCCCACCAAACGTTGTCCAGACACAGCATCAAAACATTCCTGAGGCAACAATGCAACAATAGATTAACAGTTAATATTGACGCCCACCACCTCACATCTGTAAACCTTCTTAGCTTGAACACATCTTATTAACAAATCAAAGGCCAAGAATAAAAAATGCAAGAGACCAGCATAAAAGTTTTGTGAGATAACAGCAGGAAGGGTACAGTACACAGCAAATGCTTAATTTTGTGACCCAGCTGTTCATAACACCATATTATCCACAGATGCGGTAGATAATAATAAGAAAAAATAGTAAGGGTGAATTGAGTAGTAATTTGAAGAGAGATGAAAGTTTTCAAATTAGTTTCACTGATTGTTATTGTTGATACAATACATGAGTAGCTATTATGACCAGCAACGCTAATGACAGTATTGGAAGGTATGTGCTGCTACATTTCTTCAAATATGACATTTTTTAAGAGCTATACGAACCAGAGCTTTTAATGAAGGAGTATCTTTCAGTGCACGTTGGAAATGGGTTAACTGGTGGTTAAGAAGAGTGAGTAGGGTAATGAACAAATAGGGGTGGCTGTGAAGGGAGATATGATATAAGGTTTATGTTTGTATACCTAAGAAAATTTCATATTACAGCATTTCCTCAATTAGTGTATCTGCATATGCATGGCTTGTGACTTGTCAATATATTCACATTTAACTCCAGCCCTACCAAAATCTACATGAATGTATACATACATAAATAAAAATGAATAGAGTAAAAAGCCCTTTTGGTTTTTAATGCTGCAAAGGTGGAATAAATACAATTTTTTA
This sequence comes from Macrobrachium nipponense, assembly GCF_015104395.2. Lineage (NCBI taxonomy): Eukaryota > Metazoa > Arthropoda > Malacostraca > Decapoda > Palaemonidae > Macrobrachium > Macrobrachium nipponense. Next base: position 18,565,725 of record NC_087222.1, read on the forward strand.
AAGTAATTTGTATTTTTCCTAATATACAAACCTGAAGGTCTTTACATATGGATATAATTGCAGTGCAAGCTGGGAAAACAGCCGTTTAACTTTAAATAAGGTGGTTAACTATCAATGGTAGAGTGGGAGTCCCCCCTTCCCCTATCCTTATGTTTCACTTTAACCTTCTGGCTCAGGTAGCAGAATGAGGGGTGGCTTGAGGTGGGACATTTATGTAAAGACCTGTAGGTTTGTATGTCCAGAAAAATACAAATTACTTAAAATATTTGTAGTTTGTTCCTAAAGAAATACAAACCGTCGGTCTTTATGTATCTATTAAAGGCACTAGTAGTAACATATAATATTAAATAATTAAATAGTGGGGTTGATAACCTTAGCTCTTGCCGGTTAGAGACAAATGCAAAACACTGGATTCCTCGAAGATGCTGAGATGAACAAAACTAACAGGAAAGCTTCCAGGTGCATAATTGGAGTCAGTGAAGCATTCCGAAGATCACGAGTTCCATGTATGTAGCGTGCATAAATCTGTGCGTCAATTGGTGAGTGTGTGTTCGTAATGCACAGAAAATGACATATAATCTATTGTATAAGAATCAACGTGGGAACCACTGAAATTGATTGACAGAGTGTGGAACACGCCACAGAAGAGGCGTTGCAGGTCCATCAGACAAGGTAACATAAAACTTTAATGTTTTATGGTGCCATAATGACTGGTCTCTTTATTTCAGATGGATTCGAAGTCACCATATGGGTTTTCTATTTTGACTGATAAACTATGAATATTTGGGCACTTAGAGAAAAAGGGGTACTTACTTAAATATGATTTTGAGAGGAATATGATAGTTTAACATTTCTTTTTTGAAGTCATACTTAACTCATTTTATTCCATTTTCATGTTAGCTAATTTTGGGAAATAAAAAGTTTATTTTTTTAATAACAAGATTTTCAGCTAATTTCAGAGATGACATTCAGCATCAAAAGGTAGGCCACATTACCAGTTAGATTATTTTTTCATTTGTTTAAACAAGTGTCATTTGACCTCGCTAGAGATTTTTCCTCATTAGAGATTTCGGTGGCTAGTGGTTAAAAGGTACATTCAAGCCTATAGGTATTGTTTCCGAAGAGACTAGAATTAGATAGGTTACGCATATTTTGGGGAAAAGTGGTTATAATTAAGTATTGAGCAACTGACTCTTGTTGATTTGAGGGGAATTTATCTGATAGTCAGGAATTAAGCCAGGTAGCTACTGCTGGCAGTGATCTTAAATGCTGTTTAGTGTAAAGACATATTCCTGTGTTTCTGGGGGGGGGGGGGAAGTGAATTTATATGATAACGGGGATTAATTACGCACGGTTGCAAGTGTAGCCAGGTACTGACTTCAGACCTATAAAGACATGAGTGTATAAGTTTATTGCTTATTTGTTTCTCTTTATTGGTGTTAATTTGCTCACAAGTGTATTTCATTTTGATGTCCCTCGGGATTCAGCGGACATTAGGGGTTTTGTTGTATTGAAATGTATTAGAAAAAGTGGTATGATAAGTTTCGTTTTTGTGCGTGGCAAGAGAGAGAAAGAGAGAGAGAGAGAGAGAGAGAGAGAGAGAGAGAGAGAGAGAGAGGCTGCTGGGTGAACGGTTGCACTAACTCATCAGATTTTGGTTCGAGATACATTCTTTTTCTCTCACTAGCTTCTTCCCATTTTCTATAGACCATCATGACCTTGTAACAGTTCAAATAGCTGATTGACCCTGAACCTGAGAAGCGGCTAGATGTAAATAACGGTTTTTTGGATTGGTGCATGTTTATTTTATCTTTTATTGGTGAATGATATATTATTACTTTAGGGTTGGTGGTTTGTGTGCTCATAAATATATCAATGTTAATAAGGTCGGGGCGAATCCTAAAGCATAATTATGAGTTATAGTAAAGAAGGCAAAATGGCCGACGCAATTACAAGCCAAACGTCAGTGCACAAAATAACAAACATAAATGCAGGAGTTAGCTGTTTTCGAAGCATTGTTGATAGCGTTTTCTCCCAACCAGTGCAAATTTTTATCAAGGGAGTGAATAAATATTTAAACACCAAGGGAATTAAGGATGATACAGAGGCGTTTACAGAGGCAAAAGCCTTGTTAGATTTCAATAAAGGGGATTTGTCATTTAGATGCCGTAGTTTTCAGTACACAAAATGTCGGTCATGGACTGAATTGCAAGCCTTTTTAAGAGTGGCTTATGGCTCAAAAGAACACGGCGATATTGTAAGAGATTTAGAAGGGCTGTACAAAATTAGAAAAGGCACAACAAGCCTTATTGAGCATAGCTCAAAACTTTTTGACTCAGCAGCAGGAGAATGGATTCAGAAATTGAGAAATTCCAAATGTGTAAATGGGAATAATGTCTCATTCGACAATTTACATAAATTGATGCATTTTGCAATGCTTCTACACGACGTCCCAGATGCAATCGTAGACAGATTTGATGAAAAGATTGAACCTAGTATATCAGACGAGGAACTAATGTATACCCAAATTCAGAAACATATGTCCAAATGTCCCATGGTGGATAGCACTTTTTTTAATGGAACCGTTCCTAGAAATATGATACGAAGAGACTCAGATTTTCCTTCTCCGCATTTGTGTGCAAAAGTCGAATATAAGAGAGGATGGATTGATCAAAGGTAATAGCAGTTGCGTTGCTACAGTTGTAATTAACCAGGGCACACAAAGAAAGTATGTAGAGTCAAATATTGTGGAATGTGTAAAAGTGTGGATCACTGTTGGCAGGCTTGTCCATCTCAGATACGGAGAGATGCGAGACCTACACCTCAGAAATTTGGGAGTTACAATACGAGAACTTCCCAGGCAGGTCACTTAAAAGGGCAAAGGGATCAGCAAAATTTTTGGAAAGCCAATCAACAAAAAGGGTACAGATCATTTGTACGGGCCATTGTGATCTCATGGGGGACTTCCCAGAGCCCAGGCCAATCGTATGTGGAACCGTGGAGGATGTGGATATCCCAATCTTCATAGACACAGGTGCGTCTGTGAATTTAAAGGACCATAATCTGTATCAATCCATGTTCTCCCATTACCCTTTGAAACCCTCAACAGAGACGGTGTGTGATGTGCAAGCCCATAGATTAAACACCCTGGGTTTTGTTAGAATATGATTTACCTTGGGTGATGGAATGTTAATAGATCAGAGGATATGGGGAATACTGAAAACAAGGGTGCTTTTGGGAGTGGTAATGGTAATGATACCAGGGATATGGGGAGTGGTGATACCAAAACCCAAACTAATGATACAGGAAATAACAGCGGTGATGTCGGTAATGATAAATGGGATATTGAGGGCCACGGTGATAACAATGGCGTTATGGGTATTGAAGCTGATGCTAATACTGATATTATTACTGATACTAACAATGGTGTCTTGGTGGATGCAATGAGAACCACAGGTGGTGATATTTATGGGATTGTGGAACAGAGAGGTACTAACCACAAATATAAATGTGTTTCATCAGAGGATGCTATTTTAATGCCAGGTTCAAAGACTATGGTAAAAGTCAAACTGTGGGAAGTAAAAAACCCCACGGAAGTATGCATAATTGAGGGCAGTGAGAAACTAAGAGGGGTTATTAGCATTGCATCAGTGAACAGTGTATCAAACACTGGTGTTACATGGGTAGAATTACTGAGCTGTAAGGATGCAGTTAGGAAATACCAGAAGAATACATATGTGGTAGACCTCCAAGATTGGAGTAATGTCAGTGGTTCAGTAGCTATTGTAAAGGGAAAAACTGAGTTTTCAGAGGCAGAAATGCAATCAAGAAAGAAAATATTTAGAGAACATTAGGTAATGCAGATTATAAAGAGCATATAGAAGCGGTAAGCGAGCTCTTGGCAGAATTTGGGGACATGGTAGCTTTACGAGGGGATAAACTGGGATTGACTAATGTGTTAGAACATAAGGTAAACTTAGAGGAAGGTACAAAACCCATTTTTATTCCTGTATACCGCAAACCTTTCAAAATCAGAGAACAGGTAGTAAAAGAGGTCAGTAAATGGGAAAAGGAAGGCATCATTATTCCTAGTGCATCTCCATACAACTTTCCTCTGTTAGCAGTGCCTAAAAAGGACTGGTCTGACTGAGTATGTGTCGACTTTAGACGTTTGAATGAAAAGACAATTCCTGAGCGTTACCCAGTCGCATGCATACCAGATGTTTTTGTAGAAATTGGGGGACATAATATTAACAGCTCAATTGATTTAGCACAGGGTTTTTTGCAGTTCCCTCTTAGTGAAAATAGCAAGGAATATACGGCCTTTTCAGTGCCCAAGGGACGCTATGAATTTATGCGAATGCCATTCAGTTTTGTTTACATGGATGATATATTAATTGCAACAGACTCGATCGTGCAGCACCTAGAAGTGCTTAAGGAAGTACTTAGGAGACTTAGGTTTGCAGGATTGAAAATTAAGCTAGCTAAGTGTTCCTTTTTGAAGAAGCAAATCACATATTTAGGTCATGTCATATCTAAGGAAGAAGTTAGAGTAAATGATGATAAAGTCAAAGCAATATCAGATTTTTGTACCCCAAAATCAAAGAAAGAAATTAAGTCATTCCTAGGGATGGCACGAGTTTTGTGGGAAGACATTTAATTTCATTGGGGAGAACCGCAACAAGTAAGTTTTCAAAAACTTAAGGACGCATTAATGAATCCCCGAGTTCTGAAATTTCCAGATTTCAGCAAACTGTTAATATTAGTGACTGATGCCAGTCAGGAGAGTATAGGTGCTTGCCTTATGGAAAAATTTGATGGGAGGTTCAATACCATAGCTTTTTAAAGCAGGAAATTTAGGACAAAGGGCAGCAATGAAAGATTAATGGCTACCATAGATAAAGAAGCCTTTACAAGAGTATCAAGTTTGATTAATTTTAAAATGCTACTGATGGGGAATAAAGAAGAAGTCCTTACAGACCACAAGCCATTATTGGATCTTTTTAATAAACCCGATTTGTCACCCAAAAGAGCTCGATGGTTCTTAACTATCAGGGACTTCAATGCAAATCTTAAATATATAGAAGGCAAATTTAATGTAGTCGTTACATATGGAAACTTATTTCTTGATGAAAGGATTCTCAGTAAATCTCTGAACTGACTGGTACCTCAATTCACCTGGGCTTCCTTCCAGGTCATGTAGAGCAGAGGAAGGAGTCCCATGCATCTGACAGGTTGAGCTTATGTGATGTTCAGCTGTCAGACTTCTGGGCCTTTCAAATTAATGGGCATGTAATGTAAGTTTCATAGATTCAAAAAGGTTTTGGATAAACCTATAGTGTTTTGCTTTATTATCAGCCCCTCTCTCCCTTTGCTAGAGAGAGGGAATGGACATGCATCTATTAGTCTACAGACTTCTAGATTATAGACAGGGTACAGTACTTAGTTATGTAGTTTACCTGCATCGCATGTCCATTCAGCATGCGACGATTTGCCAACCTTCCCTCTGTCCTACAGGCGAGGAAGAGTATAAAAAGAGAAAGGGAGGAGGAGGCCAGTCCCTCGCACTCTCTCTTTGTAACTGAACACCTTAGGCGACATGCGACCTGTCCCTCTAGGGGAGCTGGGTGAGCTACACAACTTGTTGAGCAGCCACCACAGGAAGGAAAAGGTGTCCATGGACCCATGGCAACGTCCCGAAGGTAGAGGGATGTGAATGTGGTTTTTCATGAACACACTCCTACCCTTAGTACTATTGGAACCGGCAGGTTCTTCCAGAATGCAAGGGACAGACCAATGCCCTGAAGCTTCTAAGCTCTTACTCAGAAAGTACTCCTATCTACCTCATCAGAAGTAGAGTGCGCTCCCTTGATTTCCTCACGAATCCAGAAAGAAACCATTTTCTTTGACACCTCTTCCTTGGTCGAGCCAGTACTAACATAGAGTCGTCGACATTGAGGACAGAGATGTTGAAACCTCTCTAGATAGCACCACAACACTCGAACTGGACACAGTAGCATATTGTCTTGATCATTACCAGCAAAGTTCTCTAGAAAGGGGATCAAAAAGAACTTGAATCTGGTGTAAGGGACCGACGGATTCTGAGTCTTCACTACGAATCCTGGGACAAACTAGAGCGTGACAGATCCTTGTTTCTTCAAGTGTTTAACTCTCTTTGCCAATTCCAGGTCAGATCCCTATCTGACGACTTTTGTAAAGGCTAGGGTGCACAAGTCAGGCTCCGTAAGGCAAGAGTCACATTCCACTCAGGGGGACTGAATTCCCTGGGAGGTCAAAACTGTTTGAAGCTTCTCAACAGCATGGAGATCTCCACAAGAAAGAGAAATCGACACCCTTTAAGCAAAGGATGAGTCCAAAGGCAGCTCTGTAGCTCCTGACAGCTGTGATGAAGAGAATCTCTCAGCGAAGAAAGACAAACACTGCGACCTGCTGAAGAGGAGACTCGATCACAGAGATACCCCATCAACGACACCAACAACAGAAGACAACCCATTTCCCCTAGCACACAGCCGCTGAAGATTTACAAAAGTATCCAGAAATCTTGGTCCGGCACAAAAGAACAGAACACCAGGATCTTTCCATTGTGCCAGGTTACAAAGAGGCCTATAGCTGATAAGCCCCCCAAAATCGAACAATCTTTCTGCAATGTCTTGGGTGTAGGGACCATTCTGTCCCTATCTGCTAACACTGGCAACTAAGCTCGTCTGCCGCTCTGTTCTGGTTCCCCAGGATTTACCTGGCTGACAGATCTACTGAGTGTGCTGCCACCCACTCGTGAACCTGCACCACCAACATGTGGAGCTGAAGGGAAAGCAATTCACTTGCTTGTTGACCTATGCCAATACTGTACAGTGGTATTATTTATATAAACACCATTAAGTTCCCCATCACTGGATCCTGAACCTTTCGTACAGCCAAAAATGCCATCTTCAGAGCCAGAATATTGATGTGAAGGTGTATGAAGGTCCGGTTCCACACACCTGAAACCAGCAACTCTCCCAGGTGTGCATCTTCTCTCACGGTTGATGTATCCAAAAACAGAAGCATTTCGGGATTGGGAGTGCCTAATCGCACTACTATTACAAAGTTCCTGTCGTTTAACCACCAGGATAAGTCCTTCCTTACTTCCTCTGAAAAAGGAGTCAGGAAGAATGGGGACTCCATAATGGGAGACCAAAACTCCTTCATTCTCCACTGAACAGAACAAAGGTGAAGCTGCTCATGAGGGACCAGCTTCTGCAAGGATGACGGGTGACCAAGAATGACTTGCCACGGCCGAGCTGGTTCTTCCTATTGAGACAGGAATAACTGCATTGCCTCTCTGAACTTATTGATATGCAAGTCTGAAGGGTAGGCTCTTGCTGTTACCACACCTGTCATAATGGCCGGATACGAGATACTTTACCCTCTGCTTTGGTGTAAGATCAAACTTCTCAAATTGATTGCTACACAAAGGTCCTGACAAAACACAAGAAGTCAGTCTATGTCCAGGAGCAACTATGACTAAGATCTTGCCAGGACTAGCTAATCATCGAGATAACTCAGAAGATGTATCCCAGGTGAAATGGCCCATGGCCCAAACTGAACAAGGACAAACAAGCGGCAAGGAGATCAGAGCCCGAAACAAAGTGCTCTGAACCAAAGATTAAGCAGAGGTACTTGATAGAAGACCTAGAGAAAGCATACGAAAAAATTTCAAGAGAAGTGTTGTTTTGGTGTCTGAGGAAGGGGAAAGTCCCAGAAAAGTTGGTTAGCCTGGTCAAGATTATATATCGAAGAACAAGCACAAAAGTCATAACAGCAGTTGAGGAACCAGAAAACTTTGAAGTTAATGTTGGATTACACAAGGGTCAGCATTAAGCCCATTTTTGTTTTTGTTGGTCATGGGGGTGTTAAGTGAAGAGGTCAGGAATGAAGGACTGAAGGGATAAACCTACCAGATGGGAACAACATCAAACACATAGATGAGACGGGATGCAAGTACCTGGGAATAATGGAAGGAGGGGATATAAAACACCAAGAGATGAAGGACACAATCAGGAAAGAATATATGCAGAGACTTAAGGCGATACTTAAATCAAAACTCAACGCCGGAAATATGATGAAAGCCATAAACACATGGGCAGTGCCAGTATTCCGGTACAACACAGGAATAGTGGAATAGACGAAGGCAGAACTTCGCAGCATAGACCAGAAAAAGAGGAAACATATGACAATACACAAAGCACTACACCGAAGAGCAAATACGGACAGACTAATAAGCATAGAGTACTGCGTCAACATCGAGAACAGAGCACTGGGGCAATATATCAAAACCAGTGAAGACGAGTGGCTCAAGAGTGCATGGGAAGAAGGACTGATAAAAGTAGACAAAGACCCACAAATATACAGAGACAGGAGAAAGACAAGTAGAACAGAGGAATGGCACAACAAACCAATGCACAGACAATGCATGAGACAGACTAAAGAACTAGCCAGCGATGACACGTGGTAATGGCTAATGAGGGGAGAGCTCAAGAAGGAAACTGAAGGAATGATAACAGCGGCACAAGATATGTCCAAAGAACGATAGACGGAAATAACATCTCTCCCATATGTGTAGGAAGTGCAATACAAAAAATGAAACCATAAACCACATAGCAAGCGAATGTCCGGCACTTGCACAGAACCAGTACAAAAGGAGGCATGATTCAGTATCAAAAGCCCTCCACTGGAGTCTGTGCAAGAAACACCAGCTACCTTACAGTAATAAGTGGTACGAGCACAAAACCAGAAGGAGTGATAGAAAACGATCACGCAAAGATCCTCTGGGACTATGGTATCAGCACAGATAGGGTGATGCGTGCAAATAGACCAGACGTGACATTGATTGACAAAATCAAGAAGAAAGTATCACTCATTGATGTCGCAATACCATGGGACACCAGAATGGAAGAAAAAGAGAGGGAAAAATGGATAAGTATCAAGACCTGAAAATAGAAATAAGAAGGGGATATGCCAGTGGAAATTGTGCCCATAATCATAGGAACACTAGGCACGATCCCAAGATCCCTGAAAAGGAATCTAGAAAAACTAGAGGTTGAAGTAGCTCCAGGACTCATGCAGAAGAGTGTGATCCTATAAACGGCGCACATAGTAAGAAAAGTGATGGACTCCTAAGGTGGCAGGATGCAACCCAGAACCCCACACTATAAATACCACCCAGTCGAATTGGAGGACTGTGATAGACCAAAAAAAAGAAAGAAAAAATAATAATAATAATAATAACAATAATAAATTATTTCATCATAAGACATACAATAATAATTAGGAATACAAATGAATAAAAACTGTATATATAATATCATACATAGTTAATACATGACAATACTATAACAAAACATAATATCAAGTCACATTTAGAAACTTAGATACAACACTGAGGGTATTTAAATCATTACAATAATTGATCAATCAAAAAGTGCAACACAAATTCATTCTATATATGATTTACAGTTATATATCTACACAAACGTACAAGTGTAGCCTACATTAACAAATAATTGCAAGTATACATACACACCCACATACATCATCATTGCAAAATATAAACATTCTTTAGTGAAGATAACTATGATTGCTATATGTAGCTTCCTCACATCTGGTTTTCAAAGATTCTGCCGAAATCAGATGTGTCTCACAAAACATTTCGCCAAAGCAGGCAATGAGGATAACACACGAATAATATATAATATTTTTCAAAGAAAAGGGATTAAGGAAACTATCTGCAACTGACGCCTTCCTGCCCCATGATCAACAATTGTAAACCTAAAAGTTGGGTTGGCACAGTCTGCACAACACAACTTGAAATAAGAATACTCAGAGAATATTTCTCTTGCCAATACAAATTAGGTCTACATTTTTGTAATGCAGGGTTTATACACCATGCAACCATTTAAAGGCATGGTACCATGGTCAAAATAAGTAAATTACAAGTAAAATGTGAGCTTTACCAAATAAATTACACTTGTATGATGCACTCACACACAACCACATAATTAAGTGAATTCCCTAACGAAATAACTAGTAGAACATGACCTGCATCAAAGGGGATAAAGAAACAAAACTCCTTGGAGAAGAAATACTCTTAAAAATATGATCGTCGATCTTGATAAAAAAGATAACGACACCAACATTGTGTAAATTATCGCACCACTACTAAAAAAAATTTTATGCAAACACAGCAGGAAAAAGTGCTATTCCGAGAAAAACGAAGCTATACTTGTGAACACAAAATGGCTTCAATGTCTACCAGATAACAGAAAGCAATGAAAGTGAATTGCATGCTTAGCCTTACTCACAAGAAACTACACTCAAGCCACAGCAGTAGCCATCCATATTACTGTGATAATACCAATGAGTTAGACATCCGGCTAAATAAAATATTGGGCAAAATGACTCACGGAAAAACGTTACATTATAAATAGCATGATTCAATTATGCTTGAAACATTAACACCTACAGCTATATCGAGCTAGTCATGGTAGCCACAGCTTTGCAAGCTTTATCTGCACCCTCAATCAATGCCAGCGGTGTTGGTCCACACTTAAAATTTCCCACTTACAAAAAGGTGTACTTAAGAGCATTTATATTAGTGTCGAGATATCCCATTCCTAAACAGACTGACCATCAATCAATTATCATTTCTATGCTCTAACCCATTGCTGGACCCTATCCCATCAGGGATAGGTACTCATTTACAGCTGAGTAGACTAAGGAAATTATGGTAAATTTCCTTTCCCAAGGAATCAACGCCGAGGAGAGCGGTCACCCATCCAACGACTGACCAGCCCCAATGTTGCTTAACTTGACTTAAGTCTATTGACGACCTAACCCACTCCTCCACGACGCCACACTGGAGCCTGTGCAAGAAACATCAGCTACCTTTCAGTAATAAGTGATACGAGCACCAACCTGAGGGAGTGATAGAAAACGATCACGCAAAGATCCTTTGAGACTAGGGTATCAGAACGGATAGGGTGATACGTGCAAACAGACCAGACGTGACGTTGATTGACAGTCAAAAAGAAAGTATCACTCATTGATGTTGCAATACCATGGGACACCAGAGTTGAAGAGAAAGAGAGGGAAAAAATGGATAAGTATCAAGATCTGAAAATAGAAATAAGAAGGATATGGGATATGCCAGTGGAAATCGTACCCATAATCATAGGAGCATTAGGCACGATCCCAAGATCCCTGAAAAGGAATCTAGAAAAACTAGACGCTGAAGTAGCTCCAGGACTCATGCAGAAGAGTGTGATCCTAGAAACGGCACACATAGTAAGAAAAGTGATGGACTCCTAAGGAGGCAGGATGCAACCCGGAACCCTACACTATAAATACCACCCAGTCGAATTGGAGGACTGTGATAGAGCAAAAAAAATGAATAAAAAAAGTAATAATACATAATAATAATGATAATAATAATAATGAACCAGTGACTCGGCTTACTGCAGTCTCTTTTTCCAGAACATAACCTTTCTGAACACAAGGACTTAGCATTGATGATCATTGACAGGAATTTTATCAAAATCTTCATTTCCATTTAACCCAATAATAAAGTTTTAAAAAGCAGTCATTTTATATTTAAAATGTATACTATATCAATAGACCAGTCCTGTGGTATTTGAATGAATTAACTTGGTGATCTGGAGAAACTTTTTCAAAAATGATGTTTTTCTTTGCTGTCTGTGAATGTATGATTCTTGCCATGATACAGGCACTGGTCTCGTTCTAAAGCAGAATGGTTTCAATTTATATTGGTATATGTCAAAATGGTCGAGAGGAAGAGTTGGAAGTAAATGAAAGGAGTGTAACACCATCAGTAATCCCAGTTCCAAGAGTGGCCCCTATGATTGAAGTCCTGTCGTTGCTTTGTCTTCTTTCTGTTCCTGGGCATATTGCTTCTCTTAGCCCTGGGCAAAATGCAGCTGAAACTGCTGGTGTCATTTATCTAAACAGATGGCTTCAATTTCAGACAGGAATTTGAGAGTACAATTTTGACAACAAGGTTTGTTTGTGAGTGTTCCAGGTCATCATTCTTCCACCTGTGAATCACCTGAAGCATCCTGGAGGAGGTGAAGGTGTGTTAGGTTTGCATATCAAGTACAGCAGTAAGTTCTGGAGAGCCATTGCCAACTGTCAAGTTTGTCTAACACCCTCATAGGATGGACCAGTCCTCGTCATTATTAATATTCATTATTAGTGCTGATGATGTCATTTTTCCTTTCATGAAGTTAAGTGTGAAACATTGTCCTTCCTCTTGTCGATGAATAATGATGATGAATATAAAATTTAGGCCTAAGGCCAAGCACTGGGACCTACGAGGTCATTCAGCACTGAAATGGAAATTGACAGTAAAAAGTTTGAAAGGTGTAACAGGAGGAAAACCTCAAAGCAGTTGCACTATGAATCGAGTATTAGGAGAGGGTGGAAAGTAAGATGAAGAAAGAGAATAAGAAGGAGGTACAATAAAAGGAACGAAAGTGGTTGCAGCTAGGGGCCGAAGGCACGCCGCAAAGAAACTTAAGTAATGCCTACAGTGCACCGTATAGAATGGTTAATGTTTATGTTGCTAATTGTCATAATCTATAAAGTAGAAAGTAACATTCAGGTTTGATCAAATGAAGGCTGGCCAGCATTGGTTCATTTCTGTCGTACGGACAAAGATATGCCAGATGTCAATGAACTCCCCTTGGGGAAGGGTGGCGGGACTGTCTTTGCCACATAAAGTCATTTTAAGAAGGAAATGGTGCACTGCTCAGCAGTCTTCTAGAATCCGTCAGGAACTGGGAACAGAATGACTGATCAGTTGCATTTGGGCTTTATTGAATGAAATTCAAACATTTCTGATGTGATGCTACACGACGCCATTCCGGTCTTGTGAAGAGAGAATTGAGTGGTTTTCATTATCCCCAAAGCATTAGTAGGGGTTAGTACTAAGGTTCTTTGAAGTACCTGCAGCCCCTTTCATTCCTTTTGCTGTATCTCCATTCTTATTCTCTTTCTTCGATCTTACATTCATTAACCCTCTTCTAACAACTGTTTCATACTGCAGCTGTTTTTCTGAGGTTTTCCCTCCTCCTCCTGTTACTACCTATATATATATAGACGCCTCTGTCAACTTTTACTCTCATTTTTCCTTTCGGCGCTGAATGGCCTCATCTGAGTTAACTGGTACCTACTACAGTTCCTTTGCATCTGTAATCAGTATTTGCATCCAACATTTTTTCTTCATTATATGTGATGAATGCAGATCATTTTTTGTTACAGGCGAGAGCTTTCAATTCAGGGCCATTTCGAATCAGCTCTTGTCGTTTCCGGATACATCCATAAAGGCAGTGGATACAATGCTCCGATTTGATTGCATCGTTCAAGTCCTTCGATTATTAATAACTGAATAAGATAGGAAACAAAAGTCATTGAATTGATTACTGACGCTAAATCCAAATAGGGAATTGAATGAATCGGTACTTCACCATTAAGTCCCTTTTCTCGTTGACATACACATTTATTCAATAACTTTCCATTTTACCCAAGTGACGACGAACTTGAACGATTGGATATGAGATATTATATATATATATATATATATATATATATTATATATATATATATCTATATATATTATATATATTATATATATTATATTATATTTATTTATATAATATATATATATAATATATCTATATATTATATATATATACATATATATATATGTATATATATATATATATATAGTATATATATATATATATATATATTATATTGTTTACGTATTATAGCGGGCCTTGAGAGAGGCTAGATACGTAAACGGAAGTAATTTAGGGATTTCAAGAGGGAATTGCTTTAACTTACCGTAAGCTGAAAGTTATTATTAATTTCTTTAGAGGGAAGGTCGCCAGAAAACTCAGCTCGTTACTTAACAACTATTTATTTACTAAAAGGCCCGTGCTGGGCTGGAGAAAAGGTAAATGATGGCTCCATTGAGCTGTTATAGCTGGTTTTCATACACTTGGGGTAATGCACACTTGCGGGCAGAGACGGCACGTGACTCATGGAATCTGGAAAAGAATCCCAGATTAAACGAGATAAAAGGAAAAATGACTTCTTGCTTTGATTAAGGCTGATTAATTCTCTAACATTGGGGAAGGTAAACTCGAATGGTTCACTGAGGTATGCACAAAAGCTTGGTCTTTAACAAGTCACAAAGGGGAGCACGTGGCCCGATGAGGACAAAGGGCTTTGATGTAGAAGGGGTAAAAATGAGAATTGAAAATGAATGGTAGTAAAAGGTGCTGGGTTGAAGTTTACACTTTCAGACGTACCTTTATGCAATATTTAGTGTATCCTTGTAGAAGAATGCGGCCTGACCTCTGTTCAGGTCTGGGGTTCGTGTCCACCAGTACGTCGTGTGGTAGGCCTAATTTTGGGAGGCTGGCAATTTGACCTCTGTCCGAGATCACGTCTCGCAGCCGACTGAGATCGATATCTTTTTTTTTTGGTTGTTTTTTCGAATCACGGGGCTTCCAAAACCGCCTCGAGGCATTGCCTGAAAGGTGGTTAAACACAACGCCAGCAAATTGGGAAGGAAAATAGGTCTTATTGTAGAAGTCCCTAAATCCATCTCGAAGGCCTAGCTATCTCTTGTGACTTGCCTCTCTTACCCTAAGCTTCCGTCAGACCGAAATATCATTCCTACACATACCCACTCTCCAACAAACAGTCTCTTCAGAGAAGCATGGCTGCTACTTTTATAATTAAATATAACTAAAACTCTGCTGGGAAGGCGAGGCGTTCTATAGACGTAGCAGCTCCCCCTGTTAAGAAGGCATTCACTCCCTTTCGGGCGTGAAGGTCTTGGCTTAAATAAGTTGATCGCCTCGACTACCCAGTTCTCCTACTCTAACTTGAAGTTTTTTGAGCAGCGATACGGCTGACTACAATGGCCTACCTAACTTATAGGCAAAGATGCTAAGTGTACTAACTTAATGTAGTGATGTAATCTAGCTAAGTAATAACTACGGGTTGTCTGTGACGACAGTCTACTCTACCCCTAGATAAGGTTACTTGAAAATTCTACTTGCTACTAACCTAATGCCATGGTACTAAATCATTAGCCTACCTACTCAATACAGTTAAATGAAGACGCAATCATTCCAGAGTGTGGTACGCACAGCAGTAGTTCAGCGACGGAACTGTTAAAATACATAATGAGAGGTAATGAATGCGTGGGGATGATGAGTGGTTTAATTTACCAGGAGGGAAATGCAATGAGGTAATTATATTTAAGTGAGGGTTTATTGTAGTTACAATGGCTAGGGGTTTAGAGGGTTTAGTGCTACTGGCAGAGATCAGGCTGGCTACCTTCTCTGGGTAGGTGCCAGGATCATTCTGCAAATGAATGCGACACTGTACCTCGGGCACAGGTGTCAAGGAGAGCATGTGGCTCTTTTGTGTTAGTTTGTTAATGATTGGTTACGTCCCTTCTTCTTCTTCTTCTTATTCCTCCAGGACCTGGCTATAGTACCAGTCCTAGGAGTAGACGGAGGCACAGACTCTGGGGAAGGGCCAGAAACGCCGGCAGGAGCAGAGGCAGTGGTAGCCTGAAAGATTTCAGGAGAACCCCCTACTTCGGTCTCTGTAGCAACCGTCGTAGAGGTGGAACCTACTGCAGGGGAGGGCCCTCAACTCCGGCTGCTGCGCAACCGTCGTGAGGGGAAAACTCCAGGCTGACATCCTGTCGGGCAGTTCCTGGTGTTTTCCAGAGGAGGTACAAAGGTAAGGTCTGCCGGAGGTTCATCCTCGGGCGACAGAGGTAAGGATGAAGAAGAAGGAACTAGTGATTGGCCATGGGCTGTGGTAAGCTCCATGCCTGTTGGAGGATCCTTGATAAGGTTAGGCGCCGGCGCTAGCTCGGGGCCAGGCGCAGAGGTCAAGTTCGGTGGTGCTCTACAATCCCAGGCTGGATGGAGCTTGGCACTGCTCAGTGCTGCCAAGTGGTACTGGCAGAGAGTTGAGGTCGACTGGACCTGTGGCGGTTACCCGGAGGTGCAATACCTCTCAGCGTTGCCCTTGGTTATGGGAGACAGAGGGTCCTGTCTCTTTTGGAAGGCTAAGCCGTTGTGGGACTTGGACAGTGTCCGCTGCACATAACTTGCTAGGGCACCTAGGCCAATTTGTGGAGTGCCCTATTACGTTACAGGTCTTGCAACGGAACTGTGAATGGTCAATCTCCCTCCTTGGTAACGGGGGAGACTGTTGGTGGATGTACTTCCTAGAGGAAGTAGAATTTCGGTGACTCCTTGCTTTGGAGTGAATTGACATGGGGTTAGGACCCCTAGGCTTTTTGAATTGTGAGGGAGACTTCATGTCTTGCCCTAGGAGGAGGTCGTAACTCCTGGATGTAGCTTGCAACTGCAAGAGTACAAACTCTGGAGAAGTGAGGTCTGGTGACCCTCAATTGGACGGTCGGAAGGATCAATTTAATATGGTTGATACCTTCGATGGTGATTAATTGACGTCTATCAATGTTAGCCCCTCGGGGGACACGGTCTTCCCGTATCAGGGAGATTTGAGCGCCAGAGTCGTCGTAGGCTCTGACATGGCTTGGCTGATGATGACTTTGGAGGAGTGCGACGGTTATAGGGCCCTTAGCTGGGGGTCCTAGAGAAGAAGGATTGGTGACGGCCATTGCGATGGCAGGAATATTAAAATTTGCGCACACTCCATAGTTGGCAGACATGTGACCCTTGCGGCCACAGTCTCGGCAGAACGTGTTTCCAGAACCTCTTCCGTGGCACTGGATGATAAGACCGAGATGGCCCCACAGGTTTGGCGAATCTGTGGAGTCACCAAGGCTGGCAGTGTGCTCTGGCACAGGTGAAACGTCCTCTGTTGGATCACCCTCGGAAACAAGTCCGGGGTCAACTGGTGGGCTTACCTCTTCCAAAGGGGAGGAGGTAGGCGGTAAAGTGGTAAGAGGCTGAGATGGTGCGGAAGAAACTTCGGGCTCTGACAACTGGGTCAGGGCCAGTTCGCAAATAGACAGGATGTCGGGGACATCGGAGGCACTAGCCTCTGAACCTAAAATTGAGGTGTGGTTATCTGGCATGCTGCAGGTGTCCGGTGCATCTGGTAGTGGGAGCTGCGTCCAGGGGAGATACGGCTTTAGTAGATCTCGGCCCAATATCACCTGATAAACATCATGAAATTGGTCAACTATGCCCAGGCGGCACAATGTGGTTTCCCTGGTCTCCTGGTCCAGAAAGGGCATTTCCACATTCAGAAGGACGAGAAGGACAGAATAGAGGTTACCGTCAATCCATTCAAACTGAATTTCCTTCGTTCGTCTGGATTTTGGCACCCCTAGGCAATGCCTTTCTGGAAATAAGGAGACCTGGGCTTCGGTGTCGGCCATGACTTGTACCCACTGATAGGCCGTAGGAGACTGTTCAAACAGGCAGGGCTACATGGTAGCCTTGGAGAAGTTCACCCTGGAAGCTCTCCTCCCAAGGTAGAGACCGACTTGGGCACTGGTCGGAATCCACAGCATGCCCCCACGCACACAACAAGTGTGCAGAACCCTCCGCAACCACCTCTTACCGGGAGTCCAGCTCATGGTCTGGGGCTTGGAAACTAGCAGAGAGATTGCGTCATCTAGGAGAGCTAGCTCATGCTTTCTCTCTTCTTCTCTTTCCTTTCTCTCTGCTTCTCTGGCTATCCTCTCTGCTTCTCTTTCTTTTCTCTCTGCTTCTGCGGCTTTCCTCTCTGCTTCGCTTTCTTCCTTTCCCTGCTGGCGCGCAGCAGCCTGCTGCGTCTTTATCCACTGGTCAAGTGCTGGTCCAGTGTAACCAGCCTCCCTGCCCAGAGTTATGAGGGCTCCGAGCTTCTCTAGCTCTCTGGCAAAGAAGTCACGGGAAGCAGGGGAAGACATTTCCCTTAGGCTACAGTAGAGGCTCGGAAGAAAATGAAAATAATGGCCAGGAAAGGGTACTGAATGGAATAGGAGTGCCTACTGTGGAAAGTGGCACTCACTTGGAAATGGGTTCTGCAATGTGGTAATGAAAAGTGAAAAGACTGGGTGCTCGGTGGCACTTTGTGAATGGCACCTTCTGCTGAGGTGAAAAAATCGAATGAAGTGTGCTGTGTACGTCACACTTACGGGCGTTCCCAACTTGGGAGACGTTGGAATGGGCTACCTGTACGTCTGTACAGGTGCGCGGCACTTATGAGGAGGCGTTCCTTGGGTTGGTCCGAAGGATCACTGATCCTCGTACACGGACATTAATGAATTGGGCGTTCCGTAAGGACGGACACGCAGGTTTGTCAGCACTTAGGGCTGGTATTGCGGCGCTTCGGGAGGCGTTCCCTTTGTTGAGTGTTCCGAAGGATCACTGACCCTTGTACATGGACACACTAGTTACTTGGGCGTTCCGTAAGGACGGACACGCAGGTTTAATGGCTACCTGTACGGCCTGTACAGGTGCAATGGCACTTATGGAGGCTGGAGCACTGGTATCGTGCTGGTGTGTCCCGGACACTACATGCAGTATACTTAAAATATACTGAAGTGAATGGCACTGCTCATGGGCAGAGGTAATAGTGGAGAGAAAGTAAAAAGGTGGGAGTACTTCAGCAGCCAGTCGAGTGGACAGTGTCAAGAATTAGTGGCACTGTAAAATGGTAAGACCTGACATGCACTGGTGGTGGCCAGTCCTAAACTGGTAAACGACTTCCCTGTCTGGAAGTAATGAATTGGCGTGGCACACTGTGCGAATTGTGCTTGCGGTATACGCAAGTCTTTTGTGATAAAAGAAAATGGAAAAGAAAAGAACCACTCGGAGGGCAACGACAGGTAATGGAAATTTTAGGAATGCTCAGTCCCTCGCTGAAGTACTCGTAAATGAAATACAAATAAATGCTTGCAAACTGCAATGGACACAGGCGCGTACGTATCACGCTGTGTAAATGAAAGACACAAGAGACTAAAATAATGTTAATTCTGCATGCTATAATTAATGGTAGATGTAGTACTCTGTTGGCTTCATGAATACTGTGTTCTGGTTTTCTCTCTCTCTCTCTCTCTCTCTCTCTCGGAGAGGGTGAAAAATGATATATGAATGAACTCCCTTATTTTTGAATGAACTACTAATGTTCGTTTAATATGACGCAACTTGCGTTAAATTATCTACTTACGTTAACGTTTTTTGTGAAAGAATTGCTTTTGATGTTTTATGAAAAATGATAACGCGCTCGCGGTGAACGATGTTTACGTTAATGTTAGCGGCTTGCGCTTATGAAATGATTTGCGTTTTAATATGAAATTTACAAAGACGCGTTTTACGTTAACAATTCTTGCAAGTGACTCTACTTTTAAGATTTACGTTAACTTTACGTAAGGACAAGTGAAAAATTACGGTAAGGATTTGAAAACGATGTTAGCAAACAATTGTAAATGAGGTTACGTTAAGTAAAATGAAATTTTTTCGCTCAGCGCGCGAGTGAGCGATGCGAGGTGAGACACGTGAGCGAGCTGGGTAGCGCTGCTAGCGCACAGCATGTCGTTCAAACAGATGATTTCTTCTGTAAATGCGAAGGTTAATTTACAACACGAACTTTTAGTTTCTTATTAAAGGCGAATTACGTTAATTTCTCTGGCAGGACGATAGATACTAGTACAGACATTGATATTATTTACGTTAAAACTTCGTGACTTACGTTACTTTGCTTAAATTGTTTAGATAATGTTGAAAGAGAAAACAAACATGGCTGCCGCTGTGAATGAGACGAAGGCTGGTTGAGACCGCGCAGGCGCGAGAGAGCGCGAAGCTGAATTAGCTGAGAGGTAAGCGGTTACCAACACTTGGAATGAAAACTAAGTTAAAAATGAATACCCTAACATATCACAGACAAAAGAATTGTACACTTCTTTTGCCGTAACTATTAGTAAAACACTCCTAACTAGCTAGGCTTTCTCATACAGCAATAAACCCTGGCAAAGCACTTCCTAGTTTGATCTGGTCCTTTCTGGCATCTATCTGCACACGTGTTCGTGAGAGCTCCTACGAGGACAGCACAAAGTAACAGAAAATTCGCGGGGCAAATTGTTTGCTCGCCGCTAAAATAAAGCTCTGGCGCATTCGCCGTTACAATAATAAGATTTCTACCTACGCTCTTTTGACCACTTCAACAATAAAAATACTTAAACGTACCTTAAGCTAACATTGGTTATAGAATAATCATATTAATGAATGGAATACCTTACCGTGAGCCAGTGTGTCTTCTTTCCCTGCAAGTGTGCTTGATTTACGCTTTGTAACATAATTTACAGTTTACGTTTTACAACGGATAACGCGATTTACAAGCTTTTTTAAAGCAAGCTAGGTTCATATCCTCGGCGAAGGTCGACAATGTTACGTATATAGCGGGCCTTGAGAGAGGCTAGATACGTAAACGGAAGTAATTTAGGGATTTCAAGAGGGAATTGCTTTAACTTACCGTAAGCTGAAAGTTATTATTAATTTCTTTAGAGGGAAGGTCGCCAGAAAACTCAGCTCGTTACTTAACAACTATTTATTTACTAAAAGGCCCGTGCTGGGCTGGAGAAAAGGTAAATGATGGCTCCATTGAGCTGTTATAGCTGGTTTTCATACACTTGGGGTAATGCACACTTGCGGGCAGAGACGGCGCGTGACTCATGGAATCTGGAAAAGAATCCCAGATTAAACGAGATAAAAGAAAAAAATGACTTCTTGCTTTGATTAAGGCTGATTAATTCTCTAACATTGGGGAAGGTAAACTCGAATGGTTCACTGAGGTATGCACAAAAGCTTGGTCTTTAACAAGTCACAAAGGGGAGCACGTGGCCCGATGAGGACAAAGGGCTTTGATGTAGAAGGGGTAAAAATGAGAATTGAAAATGAATGGTATAAAAGGTGCTGGGTTGAAGTTTACACTTTCAGACGTACCTTTATGCAATATTTAGTGTATCCTTGTAGAAGAATGCGGCCTGACCTCTGTTCAGGTCTGGGGTTCGTGTCCACCAGTACGTCGTGGGTAGGCCTAATTTTGGGAGGCTGGCAATTTGACCTCTGTCCGAGATCACGTCTCGCAGCCGACTGAGATCGATACTGGTTGTTTTCGAATTCCCGAATCACGGGGCTTCCCAACCAAAAACCGCCTCGAGCATTGCCTGAAAGGTGGTAAACACACGCCCAGCAAATGGGAAGGAAATAGGTCTTATTGTAGAAGTCCCTAAAATCCATCTCGAAGCCTAGCTACTCTTGTGACTTGCCTCTCTTACCCTAAGCTTCCGTCAGACTGGAATATCATTCCTACGACAATACCCACTCTCCCAACAACAGTCGCTTCAGGAGAAGGCATGGCTGCTACTTTTATAATTAAATATAACTAAAACTCTGCTGGGAAGGCGAGGCGTTCTATAGACGTAGCAATATATAGTTACTGGAAAATCATTCCTGTTGTCTTAGGTCTTACAGCAACGGTTCATTTCAGGCATTTCACAGCACATAGCAGCTATTGTCTAAGACTCTAAGCTTTTGAAAAACTAAATACAAAATGTTCGTTTTAAGATATTTATCGATATATAAAAATATTACTAATCAGGTTGTGTAGTGAATTAGTATCAGGGAACCAGTAAGTAAATTGATGGCACCATTTGAGATTTATAATTGCCAAATCAACGCAGTCGATTAATTAAGGTAGCCGTTGTATTGTAGGAGTGAGGAAATTCAGAGTCATTCTAATAGATGATTAACAATAATTGTTTGAGCTGCAAAACGAACTATAGGTCTCAGAATCATGTTAACTTCGATTTAGCTAAAAGAGAGAGATTTTTTTATTTGTGTCTGATAAGTGCCTATCAGTATAATGCAAATACAACATTTTCTATGACAAAATTCGAAAACGTTTAAAGAAATCAGTTTTAGGGTTTAAATTGCTTTTGTGGAGACGAACTGGTATTGATTGAGTGGTCTTAATGGGTGTGCTGAAGCCCCTTCAGTTTGTGCATACCAAAACGACTGAGGAGGAGGAGGACTAGGAGGAGGAACCACTTAATTAACGTCTAAATACGTAAGCTGACGCCGAGGTTAAATGCGATTCAACATTCATGGTAGGGCAGCAGGAGTCGACGATTGACCTCTGTAAGTTTACATTTTTTTTTAAATTAAAAAAACGTTATCCTGCAACGCAGCAGTAGCTTTTAGTTTATCTAAGGTTATAGTTAGCCATGATCGTGCGTCTAGAAATGATATAGGCCAGCCCACCACCTGGTTCTCCTCCTCTTTGATTTGCAGGAGAGCGGGTGCATTTCATTGGGAGGGTCAGTCAGTAGCAGTTGGCAAAGGGAAGTTCCCTTGGGGGGGAGGGGGGGGGGGAAGGGGGGGGGGGGGAAGAACTTCAATTTTCTTTTGCAGCGGTTTACGGAAGAAAGACCTTAATGAATGCCTATTGCTGGCCACCCCCCCCCCCCCCGACAAGTGGAGGGGGGAGATTGTCAGGGACAGTTGTGTTTCTCAGAAAAGCACAGATGGGAAACCTCGAAGTGCAGTTCAAGATGGACGAGTTAGCAGCAAGTTTCGCCTTCGCAAGAGGTGCTCAAATGGGGCAGTGACCCCTGTCATCCCGCCTCGAGGGGATCGAACGGTGTGTTGCTGAAAACGGGAGTTCGCCTTCGTCTTCTGTGCTTTTTCATGTGCCCCGGTTCAATGTCTCGTGTTTTCTCATAGACACAGACGCATTCGCCATTCACCAATATAAGACTTAAGAAAAAAATATCTCTCTGTAAAGGAGACAGCGAATCCTCCTACGTCGACCGTTTTGTATGTCCGATTTAGAGGATTTCTACATCCCCTCCCCCCCTAGGTACCCATCCTTGCGTTAAACTGGACTTCCTGGAAAAAGAAAATGCCAAAAAATGTAGCATTTTTTTTTTTTTTTTTTTAAGAGAAAGCCATTGTACAAACATCGTTAACTTTTGGGGAAAACAGGAAATATACCTAGACTGTGGTGGCTGTCATCTTTCTCTCTCTCTCTCTCTCTCTTCTCTCTCTCTCTCTCTCTCTCTCTGTCTCGGAGCTTGGCTGAAGGTTGCTGGGTCTGTGATTCAAAAAACTATCCCATCGTAGCCCATCCACTGGTAATATATATATATTATATATATATATATATATATAATATATATATATATATATATATATTAGAGGAGAGAGAGAGAGAGAGAGAGAGAGAGAGAGAGAGAGAGAGAGAGAGAGAGAGCGAGAGAGAGCCTTGGTGGACAATTACCTACCCAAGCACATACGTACCTAATTAGGTAGTACTGGCCTTAACTGATTCACATGGGAAAAAAAAGTGGTCGCTTTGTAAAATGTTAACAATTTAATACAAACAAGTAAAGAACATTTAACACTAATGAACTTAAAACAAATAGAGGAAAACTAAGGAAAAAACAATTACAATCAGCTAACAAGCAAATAAAAATCGTGTGCGTGTGTGTGTGTGTACGCAAACGTACAATTACATTAAACTATAATTGAATCAAAATTACACAAACTATAGTTTCGGTAACATTGACAAACAAACACAAACGAAGAGTTAACACAAAAACTAAAGTAAAGATAACAAAGTTGTTCCGTTAGGTTCCATTGGGTCTTGAAATACACTCAAGAAATAAACGCCATGAACTGGACCCAAAGGAACAAGGATCTAACTCTCCCTTTCACAGCCGGAGCTCTCGAACGTCTCGCACCTTCCTGTCAAAAAAGCAGAGGTAAACGGTAGGCGCATTTGTAACCTTTCCACTGACAGAAAGGGATAATTGCTAGTTTTAAATACAGTAGTTAATAAGAGAGAGTATCAAAGTAGTTGCATTTCCTTTACAAAGGGAAAATGAAAACTTCCACTCATGAATGTACAAAATACTTAAAACAAATGATGACGACATACTGAAAACCTTCAGATATTTTTGTATATGTTGACGCTCCAACCCCATAAATTTTTCTGAACCCCAACTACAATGGCTCAGAAAAATGGAGAGAATATAAATTTTTCGACAACACATCAGCATGAAGGAAGAGGGAACAGTACTTAGCCCCAAAGGAGGTGAAATGACAGAACTACTTCAAGCAGCCATGAAACAATAACAATACGAGTACGACACCGGGCGAGGAGAGAGAGACAGACAGACATACAGAGAGAAAAAGAGAGAGAGCTTCCACACGTACGATAATTATCGTTCATGTACGATTAAACTCTCTCTGGTACGATGTACGATACCAGCTCCAACTATCATACATTTTATGCGATAATACTGATAATTGTTTATTTTCAGATGGTTAAAAAGCATTTTTATTTAAAGATTAATGTTTCCAATTGAAAAGGATGAAAATGTAAATAGATAATTTCCCTTTAAGATATGTAGATAATTGTGTTTGAGATTATTAAGATAGGTAGGCTAATTGTACTGATACCTTGAGTGTTTTCATCACACCCTCTAATCAATTACCTCCCCTCTCTCTCTCTCTCTCTCTCTCTCTCTCTCTCTCTCTCTCTCTCTCTCTCTCTCTCTCCGTGGAACGAGGCAATTATGCTGAAATATATGTACTATACGCAGGAAAAATAAAAGGAGGTGCTCCTCCTTTTACTTTTCCTTTGGCCTTGGCTAAATATATTGTCACGCGCTATTTAGTGACATAGTAAGCATATATATATATATATATATATATATATATATACTATATATATATATATATATATATAGTATATAATATTTCTCTCAGATTAGTTTGAGTTCAAGTTCACATCATCAGTAGTGGTACAGACAGGAATGGAAATCTATGTTTATTCTCTGTAAAATGCCACATTGTTTTTTTTTTTTTTTCATAATAAGAGAAGAGTTTGATTTATACTATTTTTGCCTTACCATTATAAATGTATAAAAGATATACATGAGTTTATTTTGAAACCAAGAAATTTTGTTGATTACTGTAGAGCAGGGTGTAGTGATAACAGATACGATAATTTTTCACATGCATACAATATATTTTGCGATGTTTTGGTGAAAAAACGATAATTCTGAATCATCTGTACGATAGGGTGGTAAAGAAAACCGCCGCTGGCCAGTCAGCCTAGCAGCAGCAACAGCAGTGCAGCAGCATCATCATCAGTGTTTCTATTTGACGAAAACGGTGCCTACTGTCACGGGAGGCGTCTTTGTCATATAAGAAGAGGATCATAGGTAATATTTAAACGAAAACTGTCCATTTTCTGTTTATGAAAGGAAGGAAGGAACCAAGAGACCAAGTTGACAAGAGATGATGCGTCGTCATCTATTTTCTTGGAATATTTTCCCATGGATCATGACTGGTGTCGTTTCATACAGTCTGGATGGAAGAGCTTACTAAGAAACTAAGTACGTACTACAGTTTGATTTGAACTGCTCTTGGCGGCATAACAACAGCGCCTATTTCCACCACATCAAGTCGTCGTCTAAGGTGAGGTTTAACGGTTAAAAATTTGTTTCATTCAATACCTTTGTATTTTTATCTAGCTGATTGACGTAAGTGAAAGATGTCAGTTGATTTTCATCATATTGATAATATGACCTTTTTTCATGCCAGCATGGTCGAGTCTCGTCTAGATAGTACTTTTAGCCAGGATTGATAGGATTGATATTAATCTTGCTATTAGCAGAGACAGATAATTTTTAGCACATTTTGTCGCCGTTTTATATTTATAGAAAAAAATGTAACGTTGAGAGAGAGAGAGAGAGAGAGAGAGAGAGAGAGAGAGAGAGAGAGAGAGAGAGAGAGAGACTGAGTCCATGACGAGCGTTTGATCTCACTGCGGCTGAAGGAATCGTTTGTAAATATTTAGAATTCTCGAAATTTTCTTATTGACGAAGATTGTCCCTCTTCATTTTATATGTTCTTGTTTTCTTCTCTTGGAGTCTTTCTTTTACTTTAGTATTTGTTTCGTTCAAGTTTCATTTACATACGTAAGTGGAAGTATGACACCCAGTGAAGGGTTTCTCCTCTCTCTCTCTCTCTCTCTCTCTCTCTCTCTCCCTCTCTCTCTCTGATCGCTGGGTGCTTGTATCGAAACAATGATTGCTCTTTCCTATCTAAAGCAGCGCTTTCAGACTTTGGCTTGAACATTCACGCTTCTTTAAGGTGAATCATTGGTGCTTTTCTCATACAGTATTACATAGGGTCTCTGATGTTTCTTTGTGTGGAATCATCTTTTATATGCTGTAAAAGCATAGAATGAAGTTCATTATTTGTAACCGAAATGAGATGTGTAGGTACAAGTGAAGTCATAATTATCCCACCAAGTCCCAATGTGCTTTATCATGCTTTTATTTTTTATTAAACTTAATTCCTGAAATGTTTTTGATAAGTTTGATTACCTGTGACAAGAATTTTTAACTATTTACATTATCATTAAAATACAGGTATGACTCCCTAGGGAGTCAATGGAATACAGAATAAAGGAAATTGGTCTATTTAATAAATTACTGTATTTGAAATGATTTTTATCCATTATTTTATTGATATAAATATGACAAAGAGGTCAATCCTCTTTGAATTATAACCATATGAAGTCTTTTGTGTACAATCATGCCTGCAAGCAACAACTGTTTTAGTACACACAATACAAAAGAAAGCAGTTAAATTAAAATGGTAAAGAAAAAATGCAAAGTTCCTGTACTGAGTAAATGATAAAGGAAACACTCCAATAAAGGATGCATAATACTACATAAAATAAAAAGAACATAATACTAAAGGAATTGTGAATAACTGTACAGCAGAAAAATAGGGATGCGCACTGCAGAATTCTATTTTTTCATGAAATATTGGCCTGCATGATTTCAGATGAAGGGTTGGACATTACATTTTGTGCACTGAATTTTCCCATTTCCTCTTACACGCAACACATCTTGAAGTTGCTAGAGATTTCAGCACAGTGATTAGTGTAGTCCCATCCTTACTTCCCTTTGGGGAGAGCTTTTTCTTCCTTTTGGACCCGACCTTTAATTATATGCTTTTACTATGAAAGGTTGTTCTATGTTAACTCTTCCTACACCTCTTTGCCACCGTTTTGCCAAGCCTATGGGATTTAGACCTTCACAGTTTACTGCAAAGAGTAACAATAGCATTCATTCCCCGTAACGATTTCCACATTTTCCCTCTGATCAATATTCATAGGATCATTTGGCTCCTTTTCATCTTTCGGCAGCAGGCAGTGACTGTGTTTGTTCTGTTTTGATCGGATTGTAACAGTTGCATTTCCTCTGCTTTCAGATCTAAGACTATGTCCATATTGAAGTAAAAAAATTGTCAAAAATAGAACCTGTGGTTAGTAGGATCGTGCAAGCAGAAATGCATTCTCGGATTACTCTACTTCCTAAAGGTTCTGTAGACGACTGGTTTTCCTGATTTGCCTTCATAGATCTTTACACAAAGTATGGCACTTCCAGTTGAAAACTAGCCAAGAATCCATGATTTGAAGCCCAATCACATTGGCTGTTGTCTGATGAATTGTTAGCAGGAATGGCGTCCATAATAAAGTGTCATAGATTCGTCAATGCTCAGCATTTCATGAAGAATTCCAAATTGCTTAATGTTTTTTATTCAAGTCGATCATACAAAGGTTTCACTTTAGCCATTTTTTCATTGCCAAGGTTGCATTATCAGCACAAAGAGAACTTCTTGATTTCCAGAACCTATTTCTGTTCATAGTCGCAGCAAGGGTCTTGTCCTTTCCTTTCCTCCAATAATCCTTTTCACTTGATCTGATGCTATATCCTGATAAAAGAAGAGTCCCTGTAAATAAAATTTCATCATTTCTTCTCATGCAACTTTCAAAATTTTTTGACAATTCTATTTGCTTTGCCATAACGATTAGTTTCATGCACAAGGATTTCAAATAAGACCATCACAGACCTTTATGAAAATATCCCATTCACTAGAAGAAGAAGAAGATAGTGCTGGAAAATTCAGTGACAGTTGTTTAGAGGCATATTGAAGCTCCTGCCCAATTTCCGATTCCATCTCTTTCCTTTCGATGTTTTCCTTCGTCTTCCGAGGTTTACTCCTTCTTTCAGTTTCTTCTATGTCTTCCATTTCTTCTTCATCTTCTACAGGTTTCTTCTAGCCTTCCATTTCTTCTTCATCTACAATTTCGGTATGCAGACAATTTGTCGAAAGAAACAATTGGGTAGAATGAAATTCGTCGAAAATGACAGTTCGTCAAAATGAAAATTCGTTGAAATGACAATTCGTCGAAATGAAATGGATATTACGTACATAAATAGTATGGTAGTTTGAAACAATTTTTTCTTTTTAAGTGCTTGTTCATTGATAGTATTTTTGTTAAGAAAAAAGAGTTAGCAGAATTTAATATTGGTAGTTTGAAGCAATTTATGTTCTTAGGTATCGATCATTGATTAGTATGGTTGTTCAAGAACTTCTGTTCTAAGAATTTTCCTCTATTTTATTACAGTCTCTAATATTAGACATTCACCATAAAGCCCCCATGAGCAAAATGGAATTTCGTCAAGACGCCGAGTGAGGTGCTAGAAAACTTTTGCATGAAGGTTTTGCTTACACAGTTAATAAGAAACAAGGAGATAAAACATACTGGAGATTGTGAAAAACGGATGGAAAGTTGGAGCAAGATTAAACTATTATAGTGATTCAAGGGAATCCCTTCCCGGTTAAAAAAAAAAACCGGGCAATTGATACTCGAAATGCTACCTTGAAAGTTGAAAATGAAAATTAAGCAAAGGGCTTCTTGAACAAACCCGAAAAGAATGACTGCTGCATAGTAGATAATGCAACATGAACTTTATGCCTTTGAGTGTTTGCAGTAGCACTACCAAAAAAAAATCCTCTCTTTTTGCGAACAAAGTGAACAGGAAAAGGTCCGCACAAGAAGGGGATGACTAAACGTTACGACAAGAGGTGAAAATTTTTAAAGTTTTTCGTATGAAAATTATTTTTATTTTTAGTTTTTTTTTTTTAAGATGGGATTGTACATTTTACCCACTATCAATGAACTAGCTACAACGAAACTGTTTCAAACTATCCATTTACTATTATGCTACTACTCTTTAACAACCATAGTATCAATGATTAGATACTTAAAAACAAAAATTGGTTTCAAACTTATTCCTAAGGAGCAAAGATAGAAGAAAGAGAAAAAGGAGTGCGGAGAGTAAGTGTGGTGTTTGTGTATGTAAAAGGTGTGTGTATGCATAATTAATTAATATATTATATATATATATATATATATATATATATATATATATATATATATTATAGGTATATATGTGTGGTGAGTTGTGTATACAGTCATTTCGACGAAATTGTCATTTTGACGAATTTCATACCAGGTTCGTTAGGCTCCACATGTTTCTTCCATTTCTTCCATTTCTTCTTCTTCTACAGGAATCATCGTATCTACTTTCAGCAGCTATTTCCTCTGGAACACCAGAAGGGTCAAGAAGATCATCATCGCTCACATCTTCTTCATCACTTTCCTCCCACCCTCTGGACAAAGCCTATAAAAAGGAAAACAAAGGTCAATGTGAGATTATATTCAATGAAAAATGTCTATTTTAGAAAATATATACAGATAACACAAATAACAAAGCATATATAAGTGACTTCTGATACAAGCAATCACCGTGACTCTGTGTGTGTGCGTGTGTTTATGCATTTCTGTGTGGTGATTGAAAAAAATTTTCCAAAAATTTGTGTAGTAATAAATCTTACTAATGTTTTGATGTTTCTCATCTTCAAAGGCTCTCTACAGCACCACGGAGAAATTTTGTGATTGGATAATAATTTTCTCTTTGAATTAAAAAGACTGTGGATCCATCTCAGCGACTGTCAAGATTAGACCTTCTAATGTCCAAACCCATCTGTCACAACTCATCATTTGTTTCAGCTCATTTGTCTCACGAAACGTGCATGTTCAAACCTTTGCCATAACTTCCGTCTCCATGAGAGGATTGAGTAGGTGTGTGTGCGTGCGTGTGTATGTGTGTGTCTATGCTATATTCTGTGTGTGTCATGCTATGTGTTATATATGCATGTGTTTGTCTATATGTGCTATGTACGTATATATGTACGAGGTGTGTATGGATGTGTGTGTGTGTGCATGCACCCAATCTAAATATAGCAAATTTGCAATTATATTTTTGCCACTGAAATTTAGTATACTTTTGTTGTTGATGTTTTTATTTCCTTATGTGAATAACCAACAAAAGTATTGCACACACCACACACACACACACACACACACACACACACACACACACACACACAACACACATATATATATATATATATATATATATATATATATATATATATATATATATATATATATATATATATATATATATATATATCGATACCCCTAAGTCCCATTGACTCCTTAGGGAGTCACTAAGGAAAATAATCTGAATAAATGAATTCATTAGGTGAACCATTTCATTACAAATCATCTTTTGAAGGAAAATACATGTATATTCTTTTTAATTTAGAGGGTAATGACTGAGCAGGGTGGCATTTACTATTTTATCTTTAATTTTTAAAAATTTAAAATTTTTAGTATAAGTGAGTAGTGAGTATCTGAAACCATTCAAAGGTAAAATAATCTTGTAGGTAATTTATGAAGAAAATTTTAAAATATGAATCCTCGGGAGTCAATGGAAACCAGCGGAACAATATATACTTCAAGGCCGAATCATGTCAGTTTAGCAGCAGTAGACCAAGTCCCCCACCCCTCCTTCTCTCTCTCTCTCTCTCTCTCACATCCGTGGCACTACCTACAGTCCCAAACACGCTGCCTTCTCATACCTCCACAAGAACTGTAGGGCCGTCCCCTTTCCTTCATGGGGGGGGGGGGGGGGGGTGGGGGGGGGGGGGGGGGGGGGGGGTAGAGAGGGTGGGGTGGGCGGCGGAAGGATTGTCGGTTACCGAAGAAGAGGGGGGGGGGGGGGGGGGGGGGGGGGGGGGGGGGGGGTACTTAGTCATCAATTTTTGGGGGTGACCTATAGAACTTATGAGCGAGGCGCTCGTCTTATGTTTTGGTCAACGTTCTTGTTTTGGCGTGTTGCATGAATGTACGTAGTACTACTTTGTACGTTTTCTGCAATATTGGCTCTCTCTCTCTCTCTCTCCTCTCTCTCTCTCTCTCTCTCTCTTACAATATGTTTTTAAACATTTATTATGAAGTACAGATATATCGAGACATGGCGAACTATTTCGTGCAAGGCTATAGTACTATACTTGAACATCTCTGTTATTTGTACAAAAACTCCTTGCCAAATCCCTCTCTCTCTCTCTCTCTCTCTCGTGTGGTTATCCATTAAACAAGACTTGCCATTAGATATTAGCATGCAAGTTTAAACTCTCTCTCTCTCTCTCTCTCTCTCTCTCTCTCTCTCTCTCTCTCTCTCTCTCTCTCTCTCCGGCGAGGTAGATTCAGAGAATGGCATTGGCTTTGATCGTACTATTTTTTTTTTTTCAATGAATGTATCGGTGTTTATTTTTCCTTATTACAGGTTTTGTTGT
>NC_087222.1:18597894-18625394 GCF_015104395.2 Macrobrachium nipponense
CTAACTAGCTTCTCCATGAAGCCTCCCTTCCACTGGCTGGGCATCTGGAAAGCCACTGAACGCCAGTCCTCCTCAGAAACTCCTGGACGTTGTAGAGTAGTCAAAGAGTTCCTGAAGACAGTAGTGAAACTACAGTACTGAGTTAGCAAATATTGAGAATTCACCCTTGAAGTTGGTCAAGTGACAAGAGAGAAGCTAGGTACTTGCAGAAGAAAGATGCATCCTTGGCTGATTTTTTCTTCAGAGTTGTTGGTGGAGAAGATACAACAAAATCCTACCTGTTTATTACCTAAAGGAAGGTTTGCTGATGAGGAAGTATAGACCTACATATATATACATTGAGGAAGCAAGTTTGTAGCAGTAGCTCATGTGTCTGGACATTTGGGAATCTACAACCTGTAGAAGTTAGAGGAGAACCTTTTAGCAATGTGATTATAGACAGGGTTGGACCGCTGCCAAGACAGAAGGGAAATGAGTATTTGTTGACTTAATGTGTCCTGTGACAGATATCCAGAAGCATCCCTGTTAGAAACATATCTGCCAAGATAGTTGCTGAAAAACTTGTGGTTTCTCAAAGTTTGGTATACCAGAATAGTACAAAGTGATAGAGGATCAAACTTTACTTCAAAGTCATTCCAGGATGTGATGAAATCTGTTAGGTAGTTTAACTGATATCCACTGCTTATCATCCAGAAACTCAAGGGGCCTTAGAAAGGTTCCACCAGACATTGAAAATATATTGACAAAGTATTGTTCTAAGTCAGGAAGAGAATTAATGTGTTTGAGGTTAGGAATGCTTATCAGAAAGTATGGGATGTTCACCTAATGAATGATTTTTGGTAGAGAAATGAGAGGACCATTGAAGATTCTTGCAGAAAATTTGAAGAAAATTAAGAGGAAAGCCAAAGACTTAAGGAAAGGTTGAAAGAGATTAGAAAATTCTCTTAGAAAATTTGAAAGTGAGTCAAGAGAAATGAAAAGGAGGTATGATGCTAAGACTAAGCTAGTGTTAATGTTTCTTACCTGCAAGAGATTTCCCTTCACTAATAAATTTCAAGGTTCTTACAAGATAATTGAGAAGTTAAGTGATAGAACTTATGTAATTGAAACACCAAAGAAAGAATAAGAAGACAAAGAGGAAGATACATGTGAACCTACTGAAACCTTATTTCTCAGAAACTGAAATTGAAACAGTGTTAATAACACAAACAACTTCATCTAGAAAGACGATGATGGCTACGAATTCGGAGCTGAAAGCAAGATGAATAATTCTTCAATTTTTGGAAAATTTGGAGGATAAGTTGAAACATCTGAGTGTTGAACAAGGTGAAGACTTAAGTGAAGTAATTAGAAATTTTTGCAGATGTACCTAGGCGTACTGATCTGACAAAGCATGAGATCAAGTTTCAAGAAGATGGAAAACCATTCAAGCAAAGAGCTTGGTGCTTATCAGCTTATCATCGAGATGTTTTTGAGGAAAGAAGTTGAATATTTTACTGCAACATGATTAGCAGAACCCAGTTCAAGTCACCTCAGTTCTCCATGTGTTTAGTGAAGAACCTGAAGGTTCATTTAGAATGTGTATTGATTATAGGAACTGAATTCCATCAGTGTGGCTGACAATTATCCTTTGCCTCTCATAGATCAGTTACTTAATAATATTGGGCAAGCCAGTTTGTTTCCAAGATAGACTTGTTGAAAGGATATTATCAAATTCCCTCAGATGAGAATGCTAAGTTTGCTGTCAGCTTTTATTACTCCTTTTGGACTGTATCAATATACTGTTCTGCCATTTTGGTCTGATGAATGCACCTGCAGCATTCCAACGAGTGATGGATCAACTGCTAGGATTGATAGAAGGAGTAGGTGTATGCCTGGGTGACATAGTGATTTACTTTAGCAACATGGAAGAACATCTGAAGATTCCGAAGAAAGTTTTCAAGAAACTACAAGAAGCAGGACTAACAGTCAACCTAGAGAAGAGTGAGTTTGGAAAAGCAACTGTGTAGTATCTTGGGTTTGAAGTTGGGAAAGGCCTTCTTGCTCCAGTAAATGCTAACGTAGAAGGTATCCGTAAGGCTACCCCACCTACCAACAGGAGACAGCTACGATATTTTTAGGCATGGCTGGATTCTATTGTCGTTTCTGCCCAAATTTCTCAGCCATAGTAGCTCCCTTGACAGACTTAACTAGTCCCGCTAAGTTTGTTTGGACCCCAGAGTGTCAAGAATCCTTTGAGAAGGTAAAAGCCATTTTAACTTCAAGACCAGTATCCAAGCTCCAGACTTCAACAAGAAATTTGTGATACAAGTTGATGCTTCTGACTGTGGCATTGGAACTGTTCTACTTCAAGAAGATGAGAATAACATCTACCATCCTGTGTGCTTCATGTCTTCAAAACTGAAAAAAAAACATCAGAAAGTATACTCGGCATTGAGAAGGAAACTTTAGCCTTAATCACAGCATTTGAAAAAGTTTGAAGTTTATGTGAACAGACCTAGGAATGAAGAAAATTTAGTGCTGTCTGATCATAATCCACTATCATTTATCCAGTGATGAAAATCATAATCAAAGACTGACCAGGTGGTCCTTTGTGCTTGCAACAGTATAACTTACGAGTGTAGCACATTAGTGGCAAAAACAATGTAGTTGCTGATTATTTATCCCATTGGGCAAATCCGATGGATTTCAACATCCCGTGATAACTAATCTTTCTTGGGGGAGATATATTAGATGCTGGTATTTCAATAATGCATATTTCCTCGCTTGAATGTATGAAATGTTAGAAAAGAGATTTGCAACATTTTCAGATTGCTTAGCTAGCTTAGAGTCATAGGATGTCTAAATGCATTTTCAGATTTGACATGACATAGTGTAAAAGTTAATATATAATGTAGAATGTATAGAAAGACAGATTGACTTTGTTTTGTTCGAAGCTCAAATTGTTTCCCTAACTTGTCATCACCTCAGATTAAGAGATCTCGAGGTCTCCATTGTGTAAATAAAAATTGTCTCCTGTGTGCCGGAGGGGTTTCGGAGTGAGCGCAGGCAAGCAGAAAAAAATAATTATTTTTTTTAAATCATCCTAGCGCGCTTAGTTTTCAAGAATTATTAAAGAGTTCAATTTTTTACTCCTTTTTTTGTCATTTTTTTGTTGCCTGAAGTTTAGTATGCAATCATCAGAAAGGAAAAAATTATCAGTTATCTATATCAAATAATGCGATATATGATAGCGCAAAAACGAAATTTCATATATAATTGTAACAAGTTTCCTTTTTTTTTTTTTTTTTCCGTTGTAATGTACACT
Source organism: Macrobrachium nipponense (assembly GCF_015104395.2). Taxonomy (NCBI): domain Eukaryota; kingdom Metazoa; phylum Arthropoda; class Malacostraca; order Decapoda; family Palaemonidae; genus Macrobrachium; species Macrobrachium nipponense. Next base: position 18,601,202 of record NC_087222.1, read on the forward strand.
AAATTGCGATCATTTTGGTATATAACACATTGTAAAACGATAAAAGCAACACAGAGAAAATATTATCACAAAATAATGCATGAATTCGTAACGTCCAATTTCTTTCAAATGAAGAGAAATGATAGAATATTACTATACTGTAAGAGTATTAGCTTACAATTGCAGTTTTCGACCATATCTGATGATTAAAGTTGACCGAAATGTTGAATTTTTTTATATATATATTTTTTATATGCAATTATTTCGAAAATAAGAAAAGCTACAACCTTCAAATATTTTTTCGTTTTATTTCACATGGAATTGCGCACATTTTCATATATAAAACTCTATGAAAAGCCTAATATGAAATGGAGCAAATATTCCGAGAATGGGACGTACGTATTTCGGAGATTTGTGGCGGAGAATCCGCGCGCGGAGGGAAGGAAAGATCTGTTTTTAAATTCACCATAAATCGAAATATTGTGCTAGAGACTTCCAATTTTGTTGCAAAATGAAGGTAAATGCTTTGAATAATTACTAGAATATAAGCGTTTTAGCTTACACTTGCGTTTTTTCGACCATTTCGGTAGAGTCAAGTTGATTGCCGAAGGTTGAAATTTTGGCAATTATCGTTATTTATATGAAAATATCTCAAACTGATAAAAGCTACAACCATGGGTTGTTTTTAGTTGTATTGTGCATGAAATTGCGCACATTTCCATATATAAAACTTTATTTAACGGCTAATTTTAAAATGGTGCAAACATTACCACAATCGCATGTATGATTTTTTTTGGAAGAGTACCGCGCGGACGTAAGGAAAACGTTTTTTCATAAATTCACCATAAATCGAAATATTGCTAGAGACTTACAATTAGTTGCAAAACTAAGGTAAATGATTGAATATTACTAGAATATAAAGCGTTTTTTAGCTTACAATTGCGTTTTTCGACCATTTCGGTAGAGTCAAAGTTGACCAAAGGTTGAAATTTTGGCAATTATCGTTATTCATATGAAAATATCTCAAAACTGATAAAAGCTACAATCATGAGTATTTTATTGTTGTATTTTACATAAAAATGCGCACATTTTCATATGTAATACTTCATTTGTAACGGCTAATAATTTACAATGGTACAAAAATTATGTCAAAGTGACGAAATAATTTCCGAGATGTGTCACAGATACTTTTTAGTGCAGTAAGAAAGAAATTCGCGCCTGCGCGCCTGCGTAACGATTGTAAACAAAACAACACCTTGATCTGTGAACTCCCAGCATCCCCCAAGGGGCGTGATTCAAAGTTTTAGGCTGGTAGGCCTATAAGTATTTTTCCGCAAATTTAAAAAAAAACTTTTGTAAGTTGATGTAATACGTCCCAGTCGGCACACGGGAGACAAAAATGTCGACGTAAAATACGTCCAGTTCGGCGTAAGAGGTTAATCAAACTTATCTCGCTCGACTTCTGTTTGGAACATATAGAGAGCATGAAAACGCACATGACTGGTTTCATACTTGTACTACTTTGTCGATAACCACGTGTGGATTTCATGATTTTTCTATTAAGTTACGTCATATTGAAGCTTCCAGAAGGATTGCACCATTTTTCACATGCCTAAAATTTTTTGGCCCGTCAGTCTCTTGAAGTTGCCCATACAAGGGGAGAGCAAAAGCGTTCATGAAAGACTTTGAATCACTGGCGTTCAGACATCTCCTTCTCTCTCTCGCATGCCACTTTTGAGTTCATATTAATGTAAAGATTTTATACTTACTGAATGGTTGCTCGTAAATTTCAGATTTGATATTTCTTAGAGTTATTTAGTATTATTTAGTGTTTTTGTGGAATCTGAACAAACATTGTACAAGTGTGTAACGGTGCATTTTCAATTTTGAAATATTGTGAATTATGTAGTGAATTGTGAAATGAGCTGCAGCAGAAAGAAAATTGGTACCAAGGTTAAAGTGTGCCTTATTTTTATAAGTTGCAACTAATACTACAATGGTTTAGAGAACTAATAGTTACACTGGTTTGAGTGAAATGATTTAAATTTTTTTGCACATAGCAAATTTCATGTTTAGTGTTGGTTTTCATTTAAAGTGATTTTTTTGTGTGTGCATTTATTCATTTTTTCTTATTGAAGTGTATGTTTTTATTTTATATTCTGTGTGATTAGTGCTTTTTTGCAATTTTGGTATTTTACACCTTTTTCTGTGTTTCCGTTTGCATTCACAATTTAGTTAACTTAGTTGTTTTCAGTTATTAATTGTTGCACATTTAATTGAATTAGTTTGCATTTACTTAGAATTCTTTTCAAGTTTCATTGTTGTTTAGCACTTGTGAATTAATTTCCAAATTTTAGTTACTGTCTAACACTTTTGAATTTTGATTGAATTAATTTTCTTGAATTTTGTGATAAATTAATTTTGATTTAATTTTACTTAATAGATTCAAGAATTAATTAAACTTTGCTTTGTTTTCAAGTACCAGTAATTTTCCCTGATATTGTGAATTTCACTTATAAAATTTCAGTCTAATAATAAAGTTTTGTATTTAAAATTTGTTTTTATAAGTGTTTTCTTTTTCATCAGTATAACTTACATATGATTATATTTAGCTTAGTAGGAACACAGACTGGTAATTGAGCTGTTTTTCCTTCAATTTACATGAAGTGAGTTAGAACCAGGGAGGTACTTACACTTCTGAAATCCGGGAAATACTTAGACTTTTAAAGTTGTTGATGGAGTGATGCCCTTTAAGTAATTTAATTACCTGAGATTACTTCACACCTGTTGTAATGAACTTAGTCTGATTTTCTGCATTACTGGTAAGTTGTTTAAGGGATCACTGTTGTCTTTAGAATATTTTAGTACCTGTGATGAAGGTTCAGGTGTCTGGCTGTTGTGAGGTAACAATTAATGAATGGCAAGTGTAGTAACCCAGATACTTGGCACTTCGTCACAGTATATATATATATATATATATATATATATATATATATATATATATATATATGTATAGTATATATATATATATATATATATAATATATATATATATATATATATATATATATATATATATATATATATATATATATATATAAATCCAAGTTTATTAGAGTAAGTGGCCATCATAGGATTATAACCAGAACAATAAGTATTTGAAATGAGATTTGATTGTCTGGGCGAATTTTACTTTGAATTTTGTTGCTGCATACATTAAAAACCATCTAATAGTATATGCATTTTCTTGCAGGAAAAGTGAGGGTGCTTGAAAACTACAGAGGAATTCTACAGGGCTGATTCAAATTCCTGAAGGTATCACCTTCATTGGCAATGGTGGACCTAGTAAGTCCGTTTTTTGTCTAATGTTCGTTAGACATTTAGTATGGCATCCACATACACACGCACAAACAAACATACATACACTCAAACAATTAACCAAAGTGATAGTATGTTACTGTAAAAAACAACTTAATTAAGACACACCAACCTATCGAATAAACACTTGAATATTTTTGTGCACCCAAACCTCTCCGTTGACAAGAGGACAAAAGCAGGGAAGGAAGGACTCTGGACTCGCCTTACCAACAGAGATGTGTTCTGAAGCAGGAGGAGGAGTTAATATTGAAATAACTTGCTGATCGAAACCACAGATATTTCTTCTTTAATTCGCAATTGCCTTTAACAATCATCTTTCAAAAGTCAGTCACTAAACAATTTATGGACGCTGACTAATAATAAAATTAAGTATCGATATAAATTCAGAACCAAAAATTGCTATATTTTATAGAAAAAAAAAAAATATTTCATTCGAGATTTTGTCGTCTCATGAAATATTTCCAAGATGTCACTGAAGGGTACTTGAAAAAATTAAAAGTACTAACCGAAATAAAAATATCTTTAACGTAAGGTTTTGCCGAGGTTAAAGCTAAGAATAACACTAAAAACCTTCTCTGTATAATACTCACAGTTTTGTCATAATTTAGACTAATAATATGTTTACCTTATTTCTCTCTTGTTCTCAACTTTTAATTTATACAGAATGGTCCCTAATTCATCTAAGTCAATCTGCGCCAATTATGGAAGCGAGTTTTTCTTTAATTTCACGTATTTTCAACTCTAATAAAATACGCTTCTTCCTGATAACGCCTCTTTTCTGCTTTTAATTCCTATGGAATAATTGTTCCTCAATTCCTGTATTGGATTCCTGGAAGCATCAGTTCCTTTTCACTTCGAAATAGGCGAAAATTATTGCTATAACTCGGAGAGAGAGAGAAGAGAGAGAGAGAGAGCTAATTTTTCTGAGTATCCTAATATCCTGAAATACCATTTTCTATGAAGACAATTTTTCTACCTGAACAAAAAACGTAAAAAATATAGTTTATGTAAACTCTAGTAATTTTGTCTGCCTCGCGCATACATTTCATAAATCAAATAAAATCCTTTTCAAGATAAAGATAATTATACCATTACCTGACGAAAAGCATTACCAGTAATGCAAAGAAGGTTTCTGCTTGCTAGTAGTACTAAGTAAAGGGCATTACGTGCTAGGACTACTAAATATATGATCATATTCTTTATCCTGTAATGTTTTAACAAGATTGTACACCAAAGACATCTTTGGATGAAGTGTGGTCGTTTAAAGACGAAACTATCATATATCGTTTTAGCAAGACCGCAAATAAACCCTCTATCAATATATATGATAACTATGATAAAGGAAGTTCTATATCTCTAAAACTGAACCATAATAAGGGGACGTTTTGAAGAATGCAAAATATTTTGAAGAAAGCGACGAAGTTCTTCGTTCTGCTGACGATCAATGGTTGCTCCTTATCCCGAGAGGAAGCAGGCTTGCCAACATTATCAGGGGCTTCAACACTCAATCAAGGGCAAAGGACGAACTATTAATTCCGAAAATGAATGAATTAAAGAAGTTAACTGATTCCCGTAAGGAATACTTAATATTTTCGATCCAAAAGCGAGCAAGTGACATAGAAAAGGCTGAAAATTCTCAAAATCGTTTAAAAAGTCTCCAAAGATGGAATTCATGACGCATCAAGGACTATAAGTATCAAACATCATGAATCCTTTAAATGTTGTTTTAATCGGAATTTTGCTATTTTGGAGACATATTCATAAAATTAATTGTTTTCTGGTTCAAAGTTTGTCTCGAGTTTGCTCAAATAGTGTGAATTCGAAAATCGAGGTTGAAATAAATCGATATTTGTTACTCAGAATTACCAATCTTAAAATTCCAGGATACGATAGGAAATCGAGAAGCAGCCCTGGGAGTATGAATAATTAAAATGGAATGATATATATCATAAACAGAAGTAATTTCCATTAATCTGTATAAGAATTACATGCAATTTCTCCCTGTAGAAAAAGATAAAAATACATTTGCACTTGGTAATCCTGTGACCCTTATCAGTTTCACTATCATTTTAAGCATTCCTGACATATTTATTACTGTTTTCTTTACTGTATGATATTACTATAGAGGATATTCTGACTTCATGACAGTCCTAGGAGATAATTCAATCTTTATAACCTTGTGGAAAGTTGCAGAAACTCGAAGGCTATCAGTTTTGTAAAACTCTCGCATATACAGACCACTATCTTCAAGATGGAATACGTTAGCTTCATGGAAATTTATGCTCTAACGAAATGCATAACACAAAGGAGGCATAGAGCGAGTACCCAATGATTATTTTCTGGATATTTTAGTTAGGAGAAAAGTTAAGAGGAATGGCAGCTCTGGCACCCTGTAGGGACACCCATAAAACCCTGTAGCCAGCCAAAACAAAAACTTGAAAAAATTAAAAGTACTAACCGAAATAAAAATATCTTTAACGTAAGGTTTTGCCGAGGTTAAAGCTAAGAATAACAATAAAAACCTTCTCTGTATAATGTACTCACAGTTTTGTCATAATTTAGACTTATATGATAAAGGTGATGACCTACAGGAGTGACAGATTGCTTGGGCTTCAAGTGACAGCAGGGAACTCTAAAATCCTAATAATTAATGTTTATATGCCATGGGAAAATAACAATAATTTTGATCATTACTGCATGGTCCTAGGGGAGTTACACAGTATTATTCAAGATTCTCCTGCTGATCATATTTGTATAATAGGGGACCTTAATTCTCACCCCACAAAACAATTTTATAATGAACTTACTCGCTTCTGTCAAAATCATGCTCTCCAAATTAGCGATGTAATGCTCCTCCCTCCCTCCTCCTACTCATATGTACATAATGAGCGGACGCAATTACAACCTCTTGGCTGACCACTGCATCACATCTCCACAACTTCATGATTCTATTATGACCTGCAATATTCGCTACGATCTTGGCAACGGGCTACGATCACATCCCATTACAGGTGTCATTCAGTACCCCATCCCTCCCTACCGTGAACCCACTAACTGACCGCAACCACCACCGGTTAACTGGGAGTTTAAAAACCAACAGAAAACCAGATACTTTAGGGCGACCACGGAAACCAGGTTGCGGTCAATAATTCAACCGGCTGACGCCTTACTGTGTACCAACACAAAATGTAGAAATGACCATCACAGGAGGGATCTGAATGAATTCTATTCGAACGTAATCTCCGCTATGCTTGCTTCGGGCAGGACTGCCTTTAGATTTCGTCAAGGTAATTCTCGTATATACCTGGTTGGAATGACTTGGTTAAGGATCTGTATACATACTCACGAGAAATGTTTTTACTGTGAAGAGGCAAAATGGCAGCCCGAGGGAAGGACACACTGCATACTAATGAGGCAGGCGAGAGCGCAATTCAAACTTGCTCTTAAGCACTGCAGGTTAAATGAAAAAACACTAAGAGCCGCATGCAATGTCTAGAAAACGTAGAATCTGGTGATTACCCTCGTCTTTGGAAAGATATCCAGTCCTTAAATCCCAACAAAACTAAAAAGCTATCACAGAGAGTAATGGAAGCAGTCGGAGACGGGGCTATCGCAAGGATGTGGGGTGATCACTTCAACAATATCCTGAATTGCATAAATGATCAGGATTCCCGAAGCGAGGTAGATAACCTCCTTAATGACAACATTCAATTTCATTTTGCAGACCGTATTACGCCAGGTAACATCAGCGATGCCATAAACAGCCTACCTAATAATAAATCGTCCGGCTGTGATGGTCTTCCCGCAGAGGCTTTCAAATTCTGCCATCCGATAATTTACATTTTGCTAGCTGCCTTATTCAATGCGTGCATAATTCACCAGTTTCTTCCAGACTCCCTACTCTTAGTTCACTTGATACCATTAATCAAAAACAAGCTAAAGGATGCAGCTGAGCCCCTGGCAACTACCGACCAATTGCAATCACAACGATCGCATCGAAGATACTTGAGTCGGTTTCTTCTTGTGAGACTTCTCCCCTTTCTACACACTGACACCAGTTCGGGTTTTAAAGCAAACCACTCAACCGACACCTGCATCTACTACTGAAAGAATTGCTGAACTACTACCTATCATCAGCATCTCCTGTTTTCCTGTGTTTCGTAGATGTGAGAAAAGTATTTGACAGAGTAAACTAACTGAAGCTATTCCTGAAGCTGCATAAAAGGGGCACACCCCTATATCTAATTGGCATTTTACTTGCTGGTTCTCCACACAGGAATTCTGTGTCAAATGGGGCAACGTATGATCGTACACCTTCGGCTCCCTAAACGGGCTTCGGCAAGGGGGCATTCTCTCTCCATACCTGTTTAATACGTACACAGATGCCTTGAATGTCAAACTGAACTCACTCCCAATCGGATGCACTGTCAATGAAACAACTATAAACAACCTCTGTTACGCTGACGATATGGTTCTGATTTCCCCATTCATCATAGTGCAATGGCCTCCAACCCTCATCGACACTTGCCGCCAATATGCAGAGGAATTTGATATAATCTACAACGAAACCAAGACCCAGTGCATGTCGCTGCTCCCGAGATCGCTTAAGCATATTGCAGAACCACAAATTTTCCTCGGAAACCATCGGCTGGAATTTGTACGCGAATTTCCATATTTGGGTCACATTATTACCGACGACCTAAAAGATACGGCAGACATTGAACAGAGGCGTCGTAAACTATGTGGCAACTGGCAACATGATTGCAAGGAAGTTTACCTTCTGTCACCGAGACGTGAAACTGCTGCTCTTCCGCTCGTACTGCTACAGTATCTATGGGTGTTCCCTCTGGACGAACTATACCCGAGAGACCATGAGACATATCACTGTTGTGCACAATGACATTCTGAGACGCCTCACACAACACTCCACGCTACACTCCGCCACACAGATGTTCTTAGAAAACCACCTGGACAATTTAAAAATCATTGTAAGGCGAACAATGTCCAGCCTGGTAACCCGAGTGAGAAAACAGCGGCAACTCCTCATACAAAGCATCCTAAGGAGTGAAGCAAGAAGAAGATCTAAATTGTGGGAAAGATGGGAAAATGAGGCCTTTGTCCCTAAAGGACTTAATCTCTGTATTAGCAAGATGTCATCTGCAGATTTTGTCATTATTATATTTATGCTGATATTTTATTTTTCAATATTTCTGTGATTACTATCAAGTTAAAGTTTTTTTTTTATATATACATTCAATTTATGTATTTAGAGCCTCTGGCACCAGACTACTGTAAACCACCTAAGGTCTTCTAGTGAAATTTTAAGCTATATAATTTGAGCACTAACTGTTATAACTCTCAATGCATTTTTTTTTCTCACCAATATCATTACTATTACCAGTACTATGATTACTATCTTTTATGCTACTCAGCTATTTTGTGGATAAGTGCCGATTACTAATTTTCTTATCATGTTGACTCATATATCTAAATTGTGTATGTTACTGTGTATTTTGTATGTTCATTGTATATGGCCCTCCAACCGAAATAAAGGATATTATTATTATTATTATTATTATTATTATTTATTATTATTATTTATTATTATTTTTTTTTTTTTTTTTTTTTTTTTTTTTTTTTTTTTTTTTGCTCTATCACAGTCCTCCAATTCGACTGGTGGTATTTATAGTGTGGGGTTCCGGTTGCATCCTGCCTCCTTAGGAGTCCATCACTCTTCTTACTATGTGTGCCGTTTCTAGGATCACACTCTTCTGCATGAGTCCTGGAGCTACTTCGCCTCTAGTTTTTCTAGATGCCTTATCAGGGATCTTGGGATCGTGCCTAGTGCTCCAATGATTATGGGTACGATTTCCACTGGCATATCCCCTATCCTTCTTATTTCTATTTTCAGATCTTGATACTTATCCATTTTTTCCCTCTCTTTCTCTTCAACTCTGGTGTCCCATGGTATTGCGACATCAATGAGTGATACTTTCTTCTTGACTTTGTCAATCAACGTCACGTCTGGTCTGTTTGCACGTATCACCCTATCCGTTCTGATACCATAGTCCCCAGAGGATCTTTGCCTGATCGTTTTCTATCACTCCCTCAGGTTGGTGCTCATACCACTTATTACTGCAAGGTAGCTGATGTTTCTTGCACAGGCTCCAGTGGAGGGCTTTTGCCACTGAATCATGCCTCTTTTTGTACTGGTTCTGTGCAAGTGCCGGGCATTCACTTGCTATGTGGTTTATGGTTTCATTTTTCGTATTGCACTTCCTACATATGGGGGGATGGGAGAGATGTTATTTCCGTCTATCGTTTCTTTGAACATATCTGGTTCTTAGGGCCTGATCTTGTGCCGCTGTTATCATTCCTTCAGTTTCCTTCTTTAGCTCTCCCCTCTGTAGCCATTGCCAATTGTCATCGCTGGCTAGTTCTTTAGTCTGTCTCATGTTGTCCGTGCATTGGTTATTGTGCCAGTCCTCCGTTCTGTCTGTCTTTCGCCTGTCTCTGTATATTTGTGGGCCTTTCGTCTACTTTTATTAGTCCCTTCTTCCCATGCACTCTTTAGCCACTCGTCTTCACTGGTTTTCAGATATTGCCCCATGCTCTGTTTTCGATGTTGACGCAGTCCCTCTATACTTAGTAGTCCTCTATATACTATAACGTCTCTCTCAGCGGGTCCTGCGAGAGAGAGAGAGAGAGAGAGAGAGAGAGAGAGAGAGAGAGAGAGATAGTAGGTGTAAGGAATTCCTCTCATAACGCTTTTATTCTCTAATAATAAATAATAATTATTATTATTATTGTTGTTGTTGTTGTTGTTGTTGTTATTGTATGCTGGAAAACAGACCCTTCGTTCAAACATGTTTTATTTAAAATAATGGCAGAATTCACAGAGTTTGATTTTGATACAAAATTTTGTCACTTTTCCTTATGAAGTGTCTTTCTGGCACGCTGGTATTACTAAGCAGCTGTCCAATATTCATCGTGCTGTAGGTCGTCAACGGAATTTCGGTCTGGTGTTATCAAAGGCGACGGGGTATCAGGGACAGGCTGGGGGTCGGCATCAGGTGTCTAAAGGTCGGGAACAGGCGGTAGTCGTCAGGGGGCGTGTTGTAATCCTCGCATGGGAAGACTTCCTCGAGGGTTTTGTGTGTTTAAAACGGCTGCTGACTCATATATTAGAATGATAAAATATTGTTCTTGTATTGAAATGTAGTCATCTGATTAATTACGCAGTTCTTCAGCAAATAAGTAATGAAAATTATTAATCAAAATAAAATCTTATATATATATATATATATATATATATATATATATATATATATATATATATATATATATATAATATGTATGTGTGTGTGTGTGTGTGTGTGTGTGTGTGTGGCATAAATGCATCCAATAAAATTACTCTAAGAAAAAAATAATAAGGCATTGCTTCTTTTCAGTTGGTGGTCCCATTATAGAAAAAAAAAAAATTAAAAAAACTTGCTTTCGTGGCGTTTATTTTGGTGCATGACATAGGCCTATGAATGCACGCAGTTCCTAAATATTCTTCTTTAATATTTCACATATGTTTGACTCCATCCTTTTACATACTTGTAGTTATTATTATTATTATTATTTTTATTATTATTCCTTAACCGTATATTATTACTTTTACAGCAGTTGCATAGAGAGAGAGAGAGAGAGAGAGAGAGAGAGAGAGAGAGAGAGAGAGAGAGAGAGAGTCAATATACTTTATCCCATTAAACTATAGCACTATCATAACCTGTTTATTTTAGGAAAATGCCTGACCACTCGTTCGGTAAAGGATGCAATGAAATGAGTGATACTACCTACTCGATATGAAGGTTCATAATGTACTAGCATACTCTAGAAGGAGTTGTTAACTTTGCAATATAATATCTCTGAAACCGAAAAAACACAGATATGTACCTACATAGGAAAATACATGTAAAACGTATGCAAAATAGATATGCACTGAGCATCATTCGTAATGTGGTCACAGAGACAAATGAATCAAGACCGTAAATCAGAATAAAAATTTAGAGTTAATAGAATGATAGATAATCAAATATAATGATAAAAAAGAATCAGCCATTTTAAGACTTTAGCCAAAGTTTTTCATTCCCTTGGTGCGCGCCCTAAAAGATGGTTTTTTCCAGTCTCTAAAACCGGTGGAGGGGGTTTTGTGGGGAGGGAGAGGTGGGATAGAGAGGGGGTGGTAGAGGAGGGAGAGGGGGATCCTAGTCATAGACACCCATTAATAATTGTCGACCTCACAGAATCGAAATCGAACAACCAGATCAACGGTCTTCCTGTCCTCTTCCCCTCTTTGCGGGGAAGGGGGGGGGGCGGTGTTGGTAGGCGAGGGGCGGGGGGAGTCCGAGAGGCGACTCTTCAAATCTCGCCTGGGGCCTCCACTCAGCGCAACCAAAGAAGTGTCACGTGGGGAAGGGGAAAGAAGGAAGGAAGGAAGGGAGGAGAGAGATCTCTATGTAGTACTACAGGTGCTGAAGAAGAGGTGCAGAGAAGGAAGGAAGGAGGAGGAGTTTCGAGGGTCTGGATGGCCACTGGAAATCTTTTAAAATGTGAAGGAAAGGAAGGAGCGTAATGTGGTTCCATGTCACACCACCAAGTGTCATGTTGTCAGAATATGAAGACCGATGTTGTCTATCCAAAGACTTTTGTGTTGTCACACCACAAAGTGAATAAACGTGATGTGACAACATCGGCCTTGATAGTCTGACAAACATGACACTTCATCTCTGGACACGTAACTTCTTGGATTGACAACATCAGTCTCTATAGTTGACAACATGGCGCTTGGTGGTGTTACAACACGAAACTCTCTCTCTCTCTCTCTCTCTCTCTCTCTCTCTCTCTCTCTCTTATAAAAATTAATGAATAAAATATTCATGTACTCGTGTATACATAGGAATACTTTTGCCCAAGTATCCATTTGCAGACACGAATTAATGAGTGGTGTTTGATTTTATGTTAAGAAATTACTTTGAATAATACTAATACAAGTTTACTCATTTGTTAAAAATATGTATAAGCAAAGGTTGATTGATAAGTATACTTAATGATAATGATAATATCTGTATACAATGCGTCATAAAGGCGTAACCCAAGAGAATAAGATAAACAAAATTAGACTTATGGGGTAATATAATAAGGACGAAAACAGCTTGAAGTCTGAACCTTAAGGACTTTAGCCTCCGAGATTTTTACCAGACAAACTTGTCACGTCACTTCGCGACTTCTTTTTATATAAATTCTTTTTTTTATTTACGTAAAAGTGGTTTCAAATACATATTGAAATAGAGAGGTATGAATGCTGAATAAAGTGGTATATAATGAATGATTTAAAATCGACTGCAAATACGAGGAAAGGGAAAGTAATATCACGTAAATATTGTAACAGCTGAACATAATTCGAGAATTTATTTAGGTATAAAGTGACAAGTATAAAGATTCAATATATATATAATAATCTGGTATAAAGTGACAAGGATATTCCATACATAAGTTTACATTGTAGTATGATTCTTCCTGCATCATTAATAATTGCAATAAAGTGTCAAGTTTGAAATTTGAAACTTATAAAAAGTCAGTCCCAATTCACCAAGGTGCTGGGAGTGTCCTGTCCATCTTGGGGACATAGATACAGTAGGTCAGTCAGCCAATAAGAATACTGTATTTTGTAAATCTCCTTTCTGATTGGTTCATGCTTTTGCCTTACTAAAGATACAGCATATAAACAAACATTCCCAGATGTGTTCTGTCCGTCTAGGGGGCGTGGCTACCAGATATTGTTCAGCAAATGAGAATATAGCAGCTTTAAAAGCTGTGTTCTGATTGGCTGACGCTTTCACCTCACCAGTGACAGGATGTAAACAATCTCTTCAGTCTTATGTAGTCACTGTCAGTGTCTTAGTTGACATTGAATGGGCTCTAGACGACATGATGCCCTTTTTCCTTCTGCCGTAAGTGATATTAATGTTAATGGTATAGCTTACGGTTCTATATAAGCTGCTCACCATTCGCTGTTTAACATGAGAATAATGACGACGACAGTGAAAGAAAAACTGGAGTAATCTGATGACAGTAGCGAGTTTTGTGTGTTGTTCTTGAGGTTCTTTGGGACGTCGTCAGCAGTGATGGCGGAGCTCTCAAGTTACGTTTAGGTATCTCAGTCAGTTTCTCCAATAGTTTCTTCTTCACCTGTCCTGCATGAGATAGGTAGTACTATGCACCCTTTATATATATATTTATATATATATTCTACGGTCAACAAATGATACTGATAAACGATATCCTGTAGTAGGTATGTGTAGGTATATCGACTTCATTTAAGGTAGATTCTTGCGCCTACGAGACGTTTGTTTGGCGGCCTCTGATTGGCTGGTAGCGGGAGGCAGACTGCTCGCTCAGTGGGTCATATTTTTCGTTTGTAGCTTAGAAAACTAGCAATACATGTTTACATTTCTTCATTTATCTCACGTTTTACAAAAGATAGGAAAGTTTTGGTCATACCAAAGGATTCGGTATTAAATGTACAATTAATTAATCTTTTCCTGAAATCAATAAGTTGAAATACAAAGGAATTTACAACGAGTAGAAGTGAAGGGAGAAACATTTCATTCTTTATAACTGTTTTTTATTCATCATCGGATTTTGCATAATTCATGAGATAGAAATAAAATAAAATCTTGTGTTTTAAACAATAAATTCACGCTGAATACGATGGTGCTTTCAGATTTTAGATGCGTGTAATAGTAAAGAGAAATGAAGAATATGTCTTATTATGTTGCATCCGTGCTTGACTCGGTTTGACAGTAGTGCCGAGAGACACAAGATATCGTGGGGCTAGTCCTCTCAGCTAGAGCCGTTGGCGTGTTGGCAGTTTGCCAATTGGCGATATGAGAAGTTTGCAGTTTCGAGACTATGTATTTACCGAATTATTTATGTCATTACTTTTTTTTTTTTTTTCTATAAATAAATGCATAGAATTCCCATTTGACTTTCGAACATTTTTTTACTAAAATACTATATGTCCGTATTTCTGGACATATCTGATAAAAGAAAAGTAAATAATCAGATGGATGCATCTGGGTGTTGGCTTCAATTTAGTCTAAGTGAGAAATGTACATGCTTTATGAGGCACTGATAAATAACAGAACTTAGTTTCTCTGGCCAATAACATCAAAAGTTTATGGTTTTCATATGTTCACTCAATAACAAAAGTACAAATGTTTATTTCTTACCATAAAATTTGTTGACGATGTAACGAATATAATATACTGTCTTTTTCAGAATTGCTTGAGTTACTCTTACACCAGAATGTTTACCTCCTTTATATACATGTTACACTTGACAACATGTCTACAACATGTTTAGGAAAAATTTGCTTAGTTTTTCTCCTGAGTAGTTGATTATTCTTGAATCACTTAATTCATACCTGAGTTAGAATAGCTCCCGTAACCGTTCCCACAGCCCTGCATAATTGTATATATTTAGTACTACATGTAGGATAATAAGACTAATCAGAAGACTGTTATATCTTCATCCTTTTAAACAAAAAGAATGGAAATTCATGCAGATATTATGTCATAAACCAAAAGAAGTCATAAACACAGCAGGCTTACATTGGTATGTCATTAGGCTATCGATATGACAAAAAGAAATTAAAATTTTACAAATTTTCTTACGTTCATCATTATTGTTTATTGCTCCACTGAGATTATTATTTCATATCACTCAATTAAGTCTCTGATATCTCTTTCGTTTGAAAATATATTCATATAAGAAAATTAGAAACAATATGTTGAAACAACCAACTCATTAAAACTAAGGATGAGCTGAAGAGTGCGAAGTAGGTCCGTAGATTTCAAATTCATTCCTGAACTGAATTTCCCGCCCGCGGCCAACGATACAGATGCATCCATCTGATTATTTACTTTTTTTATCAGAATATGTCCAGAAATACGGACATATATGATATTTGAGTAAAAAATGTTCAAAAGTCATAATGGGAATTCTATGCATTTATTTATAGAAAATGTATGACATAATAATTCCGGTAAATACATAGTCTCGAAACTGCAAACTTCTCATATCGCCAATTGGCAACTGCCAATACGCCAACGGCTCTAGCTGAGAGGACCAGACCCAACGATGTCTCTCGGTCACTATTGTCAAAACCGAGTCAAGCACGAATGTAACATAATAAGACATATTCTTCATTTTCTCTTTACATATCACACGCATCTAAAATCTGAAAGCACCCATCGTATTCAGGGAGATTTTATTGTTTTTAAAACACAAGATTTTATTTTATCTTGATCTCATGAATTATGCAAAATCCGATGATGAATAAAACAGGTATAAAGAATGACATGTTTCTCCTTTGCACTTCTACTCGTTGTAAATTCCTTTGTATTTTAACTTATTGATTCAGGAAAAGATTATTTAATTGTACATTAATACGAATCCTTTGGTAGACCAAAACTTTCCTATCTTTTGTAAAACGTGAGATAAATGAAGAAATGTAAACATATTGCTATTTTCTAAGCTACAAACAAAATATACCCACTGAGCGAGCAGTCTGCCTCCCGCTACCAGCCAATCAGAGGCCGCCAAACAAACGTCTCGTAGGCGCAAGAATCTACCTTCAAATGAATCGACTATAGTAGCCATCGCCTTTATATTCAGCCACGGAGTAGCTGTGGAGTTTTCACTTCATGTAATTTTTGCTTTGATGAAATTCTGAAAAGACTTCTTCTTTTCTTGAATGAGGCTCATTAGCCGAGAAAAGGTCGTTCCCTGACCTAATATTAGCTAAGGAACAATTGCCTGATCTAATTAGTGGAGGGAACCTGTCTGTTGGTTTGTAAATAATGTTCTCAACAGTTACGTTAGGTGAGGTTATTGAAGGCCTGTGCTTCTGCAGTCGAATTGACATCAACTATACGAACTGCCTTGTTTAGGTTCTTGCATTTTATTGGACTGAAAGCAATGGTGATTGATTAGCTATTAAAGGATCTTATATTATGACACTATGTTTGGCAGATGCTTCATTTGCAGTGCCAGAATTATTTTGGCTTGAGAAAAAACTTTACAGCCAAAAAGAATTTGGCTGCTATGCAGTTACCCATAATTACTAGAGATATGTCAGAAATGTTGATGCCTGCTGAGATAAAACTCGAGTGTTTATGACTAATTTAGATCACAGATCTTTAAAGTAGTATGTTTTGAGAATACTAGAATTGCTCTGATCTTGTGTAATCAGTACTGAAAGACCCAATTTGATATCAGAGCGAGGCCTGAATGGTGATGATACAAAGGTCGCTGATGTGTCTTTTTAAAGGAAGGTCGTTCATGCGAGACTGAAGGTAACGCCTCTTCCAAATTTTAAAGCTCTTCTGTATTGTCCAAAAATATGGTTATTTACATTTCAAGATTAATTGGTGATGTTAACATTATTGAAGGCTTCTATGGCAGTCTAATTTTGCTGTTTGTTTATGTCAGACTTATTAAAATCATTACATATTTGGTTTTTAGAAACTCTTTGAGGTGATTACAAAGCTCGTCATTTCTCTGCATCCAAAAACGCATGATCTGGAACTGACCTTGTGAGGAACTAAAAAGAGAATTCATACAGGATCTTCTGTCATGCTATGTAGGTATGTAGGTGATGGAGGCCATATTCTAGATTTAATTCACAGTTATATAATTGACCAGCAGAAGGAGGTTTGTGGTTCGGAATTTAATCAGCATTCTTGAATCTGCATTCATATTTGGCTTGAAAATAAGGTAGTATTGTATGCAGACGGTGCTCTAGGCTGATTGCAATGGTTATCCCCTCTTTATTGCACAATGAAGTTAGTAGATGCCAGCCTTCATTGCTTGAGTAGGATTCTGCAAGTGGTGCAGTCAGTCAGTCAGTCAGTCAGGAGGGGGTGGAGGGGAACTGGGACAGAACCAAGACTGTTCCGTCACAAGAGTCTGTGCTTCTGTTCCCTGATTCTCAGTGCATTGTTGACAGTGTTCTGTACTTTGAGGATACTTTTAATATTAATTTGCTTTTTCTCTTTCAGTAAGCAAGATCATCTTTTTCTGTATTTCCCCCTCCCTCATCTTACTTCTACCTAATGAACACCATATTCATTGGAAGCTTGAATTTCAAGTCAGTGGCCCCTGTGGGCTTGTTCAATATGAATGGGGTTCTTCATAGTTGAAAAGTAATTGTAATAATAATAATGAACAAGTGACTCGGCTTACCGCAGTCTCTTTTTCCAGAACATAACCTTTCTGAACACAAGGACTTAGCAGTGATGATCATTGACAGGAATTTTGGCAAAATCTTTATTTCCATTTAACTCAATCATAAAGTTTTAAAAAGGAGTCATTTTATATTTAAAATGTATACTATGTTAATAGACCAGTCCATGTGGGACTGGAATGAATTAGCTCGGTGATCTGGGGAAACTTTTTCAAAAATGATGTTTCACTTTGCTGTCTGTGAATGTATTATTCTTGCCATGATGCAAGCACTGGTCTCGTTCTAAAGCAGAATGGTTACTATTTATATTGGTATATGTCAAAAGGAAGGAGAAATGCACAAACATGGTCGAGAGAAGAGTTGAAAGTAAATGAAAGGAAGTGTCACACCATCAGTAATCCCAGTTCCAAGAGTGGCCCCCCTATGATTGAAGTCCTGTCGTTGCTTTATCTTCTTTCTGTTCCTGTGCATATTGCTTCTCTTAGCCCTGGGCAAAATGCAGCTGAAACTGCCGGTGTCATTTATCTAAACAGATGCCTTCAATTGACAGCCAGGTTTGTTTGTGAGTGTTCCAGGTCACCATTCTTTCCCCTGTGCTTTGCACCTGTGAATCACCTGAAGCATCCTGGAGGAGGTGAAGGTGTCTTAGGTTTGCATTTCAAGTACAGCAGGAAGTTCTGGAGAGCCATTGCCAACTGTCAAGTTTGTCTAACACCCTCATAGGATGGACCAGTCCTCGTCATTATTAATATTCATTATTAGTGCTAATGATGTCATTTTTCCTTTCATGAGGTTAAGTGTGAAACATCTTCCCTCTTCTTGTCGATGAATAATGGTGATGAATATAAAATTTAGGCCAAAGGCCAAACACTGGGTCTTATGAGATCATTCAGCGCTGAAATGGAAATTGACAGTAAAAGGTTTGAAGGAGTAACAGGAGGAAAACCTCAAAGCAGTTGCACTATGAATCAAGTATTAGGAGAGGGTGGAAAGTAAGATGAAGAAAGAGAATATGAAAGGGGGTACAGTAAAAGGAACGAAAGTGGTTGCAGCTATGGGCCGAAGGCACGCTGCAAAAACCTCAAGTAATGCCTACAGTGCACCATATAGAATGTTTAATGTTTATGTTGCTGATTTTGTATAATCTATTAAGTAGAAAGTGACATTCAGGTTTGATCAAATGAAGGCTGGCCAGCATTCGTTCATGGGACCAGCATCCATTTCTGTCGTACGGACAAAGATATGCCAGATGTCAATGAACTCCCCATGGAGGAGGGTGGTGAGGTGGGGAGGGACTGCCTTTAGCACATAAAGGCATCTTAAGAAGGAAATGGCGCATTGCTCACCAGTCTTCAAGAATCCGTCAGTGTCTTTTAAATATCAGGAACTGGGAACAGAATAACTGATCAGTTGCATTTGGGCTTTATTGAATGGAATTCAAACATTTCTGATGTTATGCTACACGACGCCATTCCGGTCTTGTGAAGAGAGAATTGAGTGGTTTTCATTGCCCCCAAAGCATCAGTGGGGGTTAGTACCGCAAGTGCACCTCAAGTGCGGTGCACTGCAGACATAAGGTTCTCTGAAGTACCTGCAGCCCCTTTCATTCCTTTTGCTGTATCTCCATTCTTATTCTCTTTCTTCAATCTTACATTCATTAACCCTCTTCTAACAACTGTTTCCTACTGCAGCTGTTTTTCTGAGGTTTTCCCTCCTCCTCCTCCTGTTATTACCTATATATATAGACGCCTCTGTCAACTTTTACTCTCCGTTTTCCTTTCGGCGCTGAATGGCCTCATCTGAGTTAACTGGTACCTACTACAGTTCCTTTGCATCTGTAATCAGTATTTGCATCCAACATTTTTTCTTCATTATATGTGATGAATGCAGATCATTTTTTGTTTCAATTCAGGGCTATTTCGAATCAGGTCTTGTCGTTTCCGGATACATCCATAAAGGCAGTGGATACAATGCTCCGATTTGATTGGATCGTTCAAGTCCTTCGATTATTAATAAGTAAGACAGGAAACAAAATTCATTGAATTGACTAGCAAACTTACCCATCTACGATGGGTGATAAAATACGGGTGCAGAAGTGAAAAATTTATATGTACTATTTGTTCAGCAATATTAAAATAAGGGCGATTTGCATACATACCTACTACAGAACCTCTTTGTACACAATATTATCGTTTGTCCACAACCTAATTTCAAGTTGGTAGAATCAGTTGCTCTGCTCATCGCCACATACAGTTGGCCATGCATGAACATGGGTGACGGCAGAAACACACCAACACGATCCAAAGTCTGGCCCTGCGACTTGTTTGCAGTGAATGAGAAGGCCAGGTTGATGGGAAACTGCCTGCGCCGTAACTGGAACGGAAACTGGTTGTCCGAAGGCATCAGAGGAATTCGGGGGATGAACAGACGTTTGCCGGTTTGAGGGCCCGTTGCTATCACTGCTTCGATGACATGGGAGTTTAGCTCCATAACGGTGTACCTCGATCCGTTGCAATGTCCATTGGCAGGATCAAAATTCCGAAGCAACATTACCGGGCAGTACTTCTTGAACGTTATTTTGTGCACTGGCAGTCCTGATGGATTTAAGTTATTCAAAAAATCTTGTGGATATTGATGATAATTTTCATCTTCTATTGTGTCCGTGCTGAAATATTTGCAACTTTCTCTGGGGAAGTTGTACAGAAATTATGTATGAAAAATCGTAAAGTAACTAAGTCTACGGGAATAACCAGCCTCGTTTCACGGCCAGAAACAGCTTCGTTTCATGGAATCCCTTCTCACCCCCACCCCCTACAAAGGAGGGGGTTATGTTGGATGAAACCCTATTACAAACCATCTTAGGGGTCCTCACCATAACCCTGCCAAGTTTCATGCCCATCTGACCAGCCGTTTGGCCGTGATTGCATGACAGACAGACAGACATTACGCCCATTATAGTATGATTACGGACGCTAAATCCAAATAGTGAATTGAATGAGTCGGTACTTCACCCTTAAGTCTCCTTTTCTTGTTGACATACACATTTATTCGATAACCTTCCATTTTACCCAATTAACGACGAACTTGAACGATTTGATATGAGATACTATATATGTATATAGTTACCGGAAAATCATTCCTATTGTCTTAGGTCTTACAACAACGGTTACATTTCAGGCATTTCACAGCACATAGCAGGTATTGTCTATGACTCTCAGCTTTTAAAAAAAACTAAATATAAATTATTCGTTTTAAAATATTTAATGATATATAAAAATATTAGTAATCAGTTTTTGTAGTGAATTAGTATCGGGGAACCAGTAAGTAAATTGATGACACCCTTTGAGATTTATAATTGCCAAATCAACACGGTTATTTAATTAAGGTAGCCGTTGTATTGTAGGAGTGAGGAAATTCAGTCATTCTAATAGATGATTAACAAGAAACTGTTTGAGTTGCAAAACGAACTATAGATCTCAGAATCATGTTAACTTCGATTTAGCTAAAAGAGAGAGATTTTTTACTTGTGTCTGATAAGTGTCTATCAGTATAAAGCAAATACGATACTTTCTATGACAAAACTCGTAAATTTTGGAAGAAATCAGTTTTAGAGTTTAAATTGCTTGTGTGGAGACGAACTGGTTTTGTATTGAGTGGTCTTTATGGGTGTGCTGAAGCCACTTCAGTTTATACATACCAAAACGACTGAGGAGGAGGAGGAGGAACCACCTAATTAACGCCTAAATACGTAATCTGACGCCAAAGTTAAATGCGATTCAACATTCATGGTAGGGCAGCAGGAGTTGACGATTGACCTCTGTAAGTTTACATATTTTTTAAAATTAAACGCTATCCTGCAACATTGCAAATACGTTCGGTGTTGGCTGGGATTGCAGCCCTCTAGCCTCAGCAGTAGTTTTTAGTTTATTTAAGGTTATAGTTAGCCATGATCGTGCGTCTAGAAACGATATAGGCCAGGCCACCACCGGGCCCTGGTTCTCCTCCTCTTTGATTTGCAGGCGGGCCGCGGGCCGGGCGGTGCATCATTTCATTATGCGGGTCAGTCAGTGACAGTTGGCAAAGGGAAGCTGTGGGGGAGCTTGAATTTCTATTTTGCAGCGGCCTGCAAAAGAGATCTTAATGAATGACTATTATTGCTGGACACTCCCCGCAGGCAAGTGGAGGAGGGGCCGGGGGAGTTTGTGTGTCTCACAAAAGCACAGATAGGAAACCTCTAGATGGACGAGTTATCAGCAAGTTTCGCCTTCACGAGAGGTGCTCAAATGGGGCAGTGCCCCCTGTCATCGCCCCCCACCCCCCACCCCCGTCTCGAGAGGATCGAATGCCGTGTTGCTGAAAACGTGAGTTCGCCCTCGTCTTCTGTGCATTGTCATGTGCCCCTGTTCATCTCCCCAGGAAAAGGAAAAAATAAGATTCCATTGACGACAACTCTCCCTGGGTATCGTAAGGAGGAACTACCTTTCATAAATGAAGTTATGATGAAGCTCAATCTGAAAACCTTCAGATATTCTAGTATATGTTAATGCTCGAACCCCATAATTTTTTCTGAACCGCAACAACAATGGTTCAGAAAATGGAGAGAATATAAATTTCTCGACAACAAATCCAGCATGAAGGAAGGAGGGACAGTCCTTAGTCCAAAAGGAGGAGAAGTGACAGAACTACTTCAAGCAGCCATGAAACTATACGACACCGGGTGAGGAGAGAGAGAGAGAGAGAGAGAGAGAGAGAGAGAGAGAGAGAGAGAGAGAGAGAGAGAGGGCTGCCATTCGTACGATAATTATCGTTCATGTACGACTAAACTGTCTCTAGTACGATGTACGATACCAGCTCCAATATCGTTCATTTTATGCGATAATACTGGTATTTGTTTATTTTCAGATGGTCTAAAAGCATTTTTTTAAAAGATTAGATGTTTCCAATTGAAAATGATGAAAATGTAAAGAGATAATTTCCCCTTAAGATATGTAGATAATTGTGGTTGAGATTATTGAGATAGTTAGGCTAATTGTACTGATACTGTGCGTGTTTTCATCACACCCTCTACTCCACGGTCCAACAGGTCAGCCAGCGCGCAGCTTTGGGTATGAATCACCAATACTGTGACGTCATGCGCCCTGGTCTCTCACACGTGGTTAACCAAAACAATGGCTTTATTGTTTGCTACCCATAAGAGTAAGGTAAACAACATGACGTGCTGTGCACCTATATATCTTTTTATTCATTCATTCATTCTATCAGTGATAATGCCAAGTAACTGCGCGGTATTTGGCTGTTTTAACACACGTGAAAAAACGAAAAACTCCAATATAAAATACCATCGTTTTCCAAAGGCAAAACCATACATAGACCAGTGGGTAAATGCCTGTTGTCGTGCAGACAGAATTAACGTTGTGTATGCTACTGTTTGCTCGATTCATTTCAAACCCGAGGATTACAAAGATGATATGAAATCTCGGTTACTAGGCATTGAAAGTCCTAAAAATCATCGGCCGCTAAAAGAAGAATGCTGTACCAAGTCCTTTCATACCAAATGGTGAGTACATTAAGCAACTGTTTTTGGCAGTGCTGTTGTTTGTATAAAAGTGAATACAGTCAAGCTTAGAGTCCCAAATGAATTAATAGTCTATATAATTATGATAGAAGCACCAGTGTTTTTTATATTAGTGATATTGTTTCAGGCGCATTGCATTCAGAACATGTTATTCAAGTGTGGAAAGAGCTGAAAGCAGGAATCGTCAACAAATCGTCAAGGAGCTATTAAGTGTCTTGATACAGACTGCAACATCAGCAATGTTGGCTTTTCGTCAATAAGTGATACCCAGATATCGACAGCTGATGACATAAATTTGCAAGAAAACGAAGTTATGCCAGGGACAAGTGTCCTTAAGAGTTTGAAAATTTAAAGGTGAAAATGAAGAAGCTTGAAGAAGACAAAATTATTACTTGAAGGAACAAAATGCATACTTAATTAAATGAAAATATGTCTGTTTTGATTGAACGGGAAGTTAGTATTAGAGTTGAAAATATATTAGGTTCTTTTTTCAGTAAAACTCAGATAAAGTCAATCATTAACAAGAAAAAAGTTTGTGAGTGGAGTAGTGATGACATTGCAAATGCTTTTACTCTTAGAAGCTTAAGTCCTAAATGCTATAGATATCTAAGGCTCAGAAAAGGTTATCCATTGCCTGCGAGAGCACTCTCAAGGAAGAGTGAAAGAGTTTTACTGTGAACCGGGGATTTTGGTATCAGTATTAACGCTATTGAAAGCAAAAGCAGAAACGTTTACCTCTACTGAAAAGATTGCTGTTTTGTCATTTGATGAAATTGAGCATTAAGAAAGAGTGGAGCTATGGACAAAGGAGCAGATGTCCTATACAAACCGCATGAAATGTACAGGTGGCAATGTTGCGAGGTCTTATAGGTAAATGGAGACAGCCAATCTATTTTCAGTTCGATCAATGTGATATGCATAAAGTATTGTTAGAAATAATATTGCAAGTAGAGGATGTTAGTTATC
>NC_087222.1:18630394-18640394 GCF_015104395.2 Macrobrachium nipponense
AGTAGGCCTAACTGAAGTTAAATTAGTCATGTTTTAGGTGTTAAGAATGTGAATGTATGAGGTTTGTGGTTGAATTTATTACGACATCAGTGGCTGACACGCTTGTCTCTGTTCATAGAAATGAACCTGTTCATTCATCATGATTTTTCATTGTACTTCATTCATTTCTCATAACGAACCAGATTGGAATATGGAATTAAAATCTTGAAAACAAAGTTAAAAAGTCTCTCTCTCTCTCTCTCTCTCTCTCTCTCTCTCTCTCTCTCTCTCTCTCTCTCTCTCTCTCTCTCTTGTTTTTGAATTATGGATTTGCTAACCGAGTGTTAGTTTTATTCATTGTGAATTATGAAGACTGACAATTTTTTGAGTTTCTACTTAGGTACCATTCTCGTATTGGACAATGTAGACCAGAGAAGGAGAACTGCTTGTGGTGGATTGTTCTAGGCCTAGAGTCATTTTTTATGGTCTCTTACATTTATCCGGTGGCCTCTTTACTACCCGATTATATTCTTGCAGAGTCATGAGGCCTACGTATGTGTCACATGGGGAGACATCATTTTATTTCCGTAAAGCCTTCTTATTTCTTGGTTCTGTAGCTGCCGTTGTGTCCAAAGCCACTGGGATGAGATGTAGAAAAGACACAGATACTGTTACTCACGTCACACTTTATTAAAATTAGATATAAAGTTCAAGTTGATGTCACAAAACACTTTAAACCAACTTGAAGCTTTGAATTCACGTAGCACTAAGGACTACAACTTCGGTTGACTATTACTGTAAAGACTTATAGTTGGTCAGTACTCCAAGACCACAGAACCAGTGATGAGTACCATGCTAGTAGTACAAGGCGACGAGGGTCAAGAAACTGAAAACAACAAAATATACAAACTTACTAAAACTGTTAGATAGAAAATAATAAACAATGAATTGACAATAGTTTGAATATAACTACAAAACATCACATACATAAAGTAGAATATATACAAATTTAAGTAAAGAAATAAACTTACATCTGTGTTACTCTAAGTTACATCTAATATAAGCGAAATGAATTTCCAAAGAAGTGTTCTTAACACTGAAGACTTCTTCTACTGATCTACTCTGTCAGTCATAAAAAACCTTGATCCTAAAGAAACGTTTATTTCCAGAAACTCTTACCTGTTACAGTGTAGTTCCAACACTGATTACTACCAGCACAAACAGTCTGTTCAAGAATTACTCATCAACAATTAACATAAACGAACAAATCACAAAAGTAACAATCCAAAAGAGACTAAACAATGTTTACATGTAAAAACGGACACAAAATATCTATAATACAATTTAACCCTCTTCACCAAGTTGAAAAACGAAACCTATTAAATGATAATATATACAATTGGTTTATATAAAAAGTTGCGTTTACATTCTCGGCCCTATAAACAAATTATTTGTTTATCAAAATCAACTATATCTATAAATGCAGGTGATATAAATAACATATATAATAAATGTAATATACTCTCATGTCCTTTGATCCACATAAAAGTAACTTATAATCATTGTTCCTCCTGCAAGGAGAAGAACAAGCTTTTGAATGGGTCGATGGATCTCTGATGTTTGTGTGTTTAAAGACTACATTTCTTACAAAACCAGTTCTGTCCTTTTCAGTGGTGATAACATGAATCATCATCCAGTTGCTCCTTAACTGATTATCATCTTTTACAAGGCCAATGTCACCAGCCTGAAGGTGCCGCTTTTCCTTATTCCACTTCTGTCTCTTGTAATGTTGATAAATATTTTCTTTGCCATCTAGTCCAGAATAAGTTAGCCAAGAATTGAACATAGCACCAAACTGTTCAGATACATATCTCCTTTCTAAAAAACACCAGGTGGTGGCATCACAACACTTGATTTCTGTTTGAGAAGCTGTGCTGGACTGAGTGGCTGTGAGTCATCTGGGCTATCACTGGCTGAGGTCAAAGGACGGTCATTCACTATAGCCTCGACTTGTGAGAAGAGTTCATAACTCTCATCATCCAGTCGTCCAGCATGTTCTTTGAAGAGAGGAGTCGATAACCTTCTCACAGTGCTAATTTGACGTTCCCACACACCTCCCATATGACTAGCTGTAGGGGGATTTAAGGTCCAGCTGATGCTTTCTTTTGAGAGGAGAGCCCTGATCTAATCATCATTTATCTCTTGCAGTGACTTCCTCAACTCCTTCTCAGCTCCATGAAAGTTTGTCCCATTGTCACACCAAGTCTTCTTTACATTTCTTCTTCTAGAAACAAACCTTCTTAAAGCATTTATGAAGGACAGTGTGTCTAAGGAATTGGCTGTCTCCGTATGAATTGCTCTGGTAGACAAACAAGTAATTAATACACCGTACCTCTTCCTGGTTTGCCTTCCTTCTTTGACTTCCTGTGGCCCAAAGAAGTCAACACCTGTATGTGTGAATGGAACAGCTGGAATTACTCTTTCAAATGGTAAATCAGCCATCTTCTGGTTTAGAACCGAGTTTCTCATTTTTCTACAAATGACACATCTTTGTAGAACCTGGCGGACACTTACATTGGTATGGATAACCCAGTAAAGATCTTTTGCTATCACATGGGTGCGTCCAGCATGAGCTAATTTTTCATTATATGCAATGAATAATCAAAGTGGTGATATGACTCACTCTAGGTAATATCATTGGATGCTTCTCATCATCTGAAATTTCTGCTTTGGAGAGCAGTCCATTAACGTGAGGAAGCTTGACTTGAGGATCAATGAAGGATCTAGTTTATAAATACTACTGCTGCTACAAAGTCCTCGGCCCCTTGACCCTTTGCTTTTTTGCAAGTGTCTCTTCCTCACTAAAAGCTTTCTTCTGGATATGTCTGATAACTGCTTTTCCAGCAGCATCTAATTCATCTGCTGTAATTGAACCATTAAGTCTAGTTTGTTTCTCATATTTCAGTATGAAAAAAAAGACGGTGATACACAGCAACAGCCTTCCTCAACCGATGCCATGAAGAATAATACTTAAGAAACTTATCAACAGCATTTCCCTCCTCATCTTCTGGATGCTCTGTAAAAGTTTTAGATCCTTCCAATTCAACATCATCTTAGGGCATGTCATTTTTCCACAGCTCCTCTGGTCCTCTAAGAAAATATGGGCCATCAAACCAAATGTCACTGTTCAGCATTTGCTGACTTGTGAAAGCTCTTGATGCAATATCAACAGGATTCTCTTTACTCTGAACATATCTCCACTGTTCATTTTCAGATAAATCCTTAATTACTATCACTCTATTTGCAACAAAGATAGGAAGCCTTTTACTATCACAAAAATAAAAAATAGTGAAGAAGTGTTGTAGAATATGTGTGATAGAATGTCTGGTCCAATGTAATCTGCAGCTCTTTCAAAGTGTGTTGTGCTAGATTTATGGACACCACTGCAGCTGTCAATTCCAGTTGGGGTATGGTTGTTGCCTTTACAGCCCACTCACTTCATCTCTGAATGAAGTAATTAGCTGAGTTGTTCCCAGTATTGCCTTTGGGGGATGGCACTCTATACCTACACTGAGCCATCGAAATTTGAATTTAGGCTGCCATACATGTGGAAACGTTAGCAACATAATTACTGGGTAAGTATATACAAGACCTTATTTTATTATAAAGATATCATATTTTTAGTTTAACAGTTTGGAAATTTAACCTATACAGAACTTGTGTTTTCAGATTCATACAGGGACACAGAAGACAGGAATGGGAAAAATTCAATTTGTTCACACATGTTTAGCACTGCATTAGTCTAACATTTGCACTGAATTTGTAAGTGCTAAGTGTCCAATATCATTGGTACTGTATTGTGTATAGTAAACTTCTATGTGTTAATGAATATCACTTCTCTTTGTCACAGATAACCTGTTTTGTTATAAACGATCACTGATAATCTATGAAGGAACATGTTTTCTTCGTATCAAATTAATTTTCTTCAATGACATACTCTAGGTAAGTGATATAGAAGTGAAGTAATGGCAATAAGAGAGAATGTCCCTAAATTATATTGAATCTTGAATCACTTAATGAAACAATTGCATTGTTGAAGACTCAGGCTATGAGTTATTCACGATGCACTGACTGACATTTATGGCAGCTTTCATATTGTTACTTTGAGCTTTTGTTTTAAATGTTAACTTACCACAAAGTACAAATAATCTGTTGTTCCTACACAATACACAAACCCTCGGCCTTTATCATAGGAATTGTCTTCAGCAAAGCTGGACCTTTAACAGCAGTTAACTTTTGAATGACCGGGTGGGAGTCCTGCCCTACTAGTTGGCAGAGTGTCACTTTACCTTCAGCCATGGATGTGCTGCGCTCTGCCCTCGGCCCTGCTTGCCGTTTGCTTCACTTTGTTTGCTTTGCTAAACATTGCTCCTTCCTGGTGCAGTTAATATTCTTTTTTATTCAAAGGTCTTACCAAGCAGTTATTGAGCTGTAGGATCCCTACCACAGCAAACCAAAATTCAGACTTTTGTGGTGGCGTCACTTCCGGTAAACAGGTATGACAACACCAAACCCCTCAATTTGATTTTTGCCGGCTTCCATGAAACATCGGTCGTTTTTTCACTTCCCTGTGATTCTGTGACATACTATTTCAGTGTGGCTTTGTTTACTTCAATTAGCTTAGCTATTTTTATTATTTTTACTGCCATTTATTTTCAAAATGTCAGATTCTAGTACATTTGGGGTTTGGTTTTTGCGCCAATGGGTGTATGTAAAACTAGACTAGTTAAGGAGATTTATGATTCCCACTCTAGATGCACTAAATGTCAGGGTCAGGAGTTTAACGGAGAGTTAACATGTTCTGAGTGTCAGGAAAGGGAGGAGGAAAAATGGAAACTATGCATTTTTCATGCTGAGAAAACTGCTAAAGATAGAAAGAGGAAGAAAGACAGCCCCTAGAGCTGAAAGTAAAACTTTACAAACTCTCTTTTCTTTACATTGGGAATTAATTTCACATAGGCTAGGATACGGCATTAAATTCTTGAACAGGGTGGTTAGGCAGTAACTACCACCCGGTAGGTGGGTAGACCCACCTGCCCAGATGTAAACACTCCACTTTGATTTCGGCTGTCTTCCAATAAAGATGTATGTTGAGCTCTTGCTGACTAGCTGTTAATAACGATTTTCGCAGTGGGATTTTTCATTTATTATTATGAATATATACTATATATATATATATTATATATATATATATATATATATATATATATATATATATATATATATATATATATTGCATTTGATGTTGAAAATTAATTGACTTGTAATTAATATACAAATGCACTTTTTGTGATAGCCTTGCTAGCCACCTTTCTACTTTGTGTTAAAGGTTGACAACAAGGATTTGCCTACACCCTTATTACATATTTCATATTTTTGCCCTTTAATGTCAGGGCGAGAGTGTATTCATATGAAATTTGCGCTTACACTTTCGACATTACCGAAGGGAACTTCGGAGGTTTGTCCTTTGTTTTCCTTCCCGTATTTCCTCTTCTCTTTCGTCAGCTTATTGGACGAAGAGAGAGGGGTTCGCGTGGTGTTGGTGTTTGAGGGATCTCTCATTTCGGAGGGCGGAGGAGTATCCTTCTTTTTGTAATCATATTTTCTTTATTTTACAGGCTAACAGAGGTGATAGTTGATTACAGCAGAGGTGATAGTTGATTACAGCAGTAGATGGTTGGATATCTCTTCGTGTTGGCTCTCCTTGTACCTGTAACTAGTAGCATGCTGTGATATTGGTCCTCGAGTGTGTGTACTGTTCCTCTGCTGGAAATCATATTCATTTGCTGCTTTTATCCTGGAGTTTCATCACTGGACAGCGCCTTTGCAACTGCCCTGTGATTATTAAATCTACTTCTGCTGGTAAATGTGCCTCATCCTGTAGTCATCTTAAGTGTAGTCATCTTCCTATTTGTAATCATCATATTTTCTTCAACCTCCACTCCTTCGACCTTTAAGGCTCCCTGCCGAAGAAGGAGAAGGTAGTCTCCTCCTCTAAGAAATTTTGTCATGGAACTTCTTAGGATCTGCCTCCTCTGTCGTCCATTGGCTAGCTTGTTCCTTCTGGAACAGGAACTGTCACACTGTCCCCAGGGTCTAGCATGTTGGGAGCTGTAGAAGTGCAAACTTCAGTTCACACTTCTGCGGCCAGTCCTAGAGGTTCTGCCCCTAAGACTAGATCCATGTCTGGCGCTCATTCATGAGATTCCCCGAGTGCATGCAAATCTACGGATTCATGTGCATCTAGAGTCAATGACAGAGTTCGCTAACCGTCACAATTCAGGCACTGAGTGGAAGAAAGGAATTAGTCACTCAGGTGACCCATGCCTTGCCGGTGAGCGCTCTCATGGTGATGCCTTGGTACCCAGGTTGACATGACAAGTTACTCTTCCTATCTACCTGATGCTGTTATGTAGTAGCAATGAATAAACAAGTTAAGTGATAGTTTATTTGTCTCTCTCCCTTATAGGCTAAATTTTGGCATGCAGTTCCCCAAAGCTTTTCCTACCTCTAACCAAAAGAGAGATGGCAGCCAGAATTTTGTTTTACCCTTAAAAATAGATACAGTAGTACCTCAGACTTCAAGCTTAATCTGTTCCAGAAGGCTGTTTGAAATACAATATGTTTGGAATATATGAAACAAATATCCCCATAAGAAATTAGGGGAATCAGGATAATTCGTTCCAGTCAACCCAAAAAGTCCCCCTTTTTTCCATTATCAATGTGTTCAAAAGTTAATTGAAGAGTGTTAATTAAGTAATAAAACAGTACATTATATGATTTCTGTACTAGACTCGCCCATATTGAATTATCCAGTACTGACAAATTAACCAGTTTTGATGTAACATCTTTATTTACTAAAGTTCCAATTGATGACTTATCTCCCTTGTATAAAAAAATTGTAAGTTCCCTTTTACTGGTAATTTATGAACGAAAATTTGGTATGGCTATGGGTAACCCTCTTTCGCCACTTTTGTCTAATATTTACATGGAGTTCTTTGAGTCTAGACTTATTCCAAGAAATTTATTCTCTAAGGAGTTTTGTGTAAAATAGGTAGATGACTGTATTGTAAAAGAAAATGTAAGCATTCCTGAGTTCTTGCATACAATTAATAATCTTGTACCATCTGTAAAAGTCAACAACGAATTTAAATCACCATCCTGGATTGTCCCTTTAGTCTCTTTCCTTGTCTCTTTTGCTTAAAGAACACACCACCCAGAATAACAAACTGCAACCCTGGCCCCCATTTCTGTTTTTGAATATAAAGGTCTGTCATCTTCTTCTATACTCAGTGTGAACTTGAAAATGTAGAATAAACTACAAAAGTCTTTGTTCCAAGTCCCCAGTATTCACTCATCTTTCTACCATGGATTTAAGGATATTCTCAAGCACGTGTTCCTTCATGCTACATTGGATATATACTATATATATAATATATATTGATATATATATATATATATCTATATATATATATATATATATATATGTGTGTGTGTGTGTGTGTGTGTGTGTGTGTGTGTGTGTGTGTGTGTGTGTGTGTGTGTGTGTATGTATACACAGTATATATCTAAATGTCTGAATCTTGGAAGAAAGCAATAAATTTTGTTTTGCTTCATTGTATGCTTGGCAGTGCAAACCACCTTCCTGAGCACTTGATGCTGTTTGTTCTGCTCCAAACCCTTCAAACCAATATTACTGAATCATAACGAGGTCTAGAACTGTATCCAGTACCATGCAATGGTCTTAATTGGCGGTACTCCGTGTATCCCCAAACAAACTATCAGTAGCAAAGGGGTTAAATGGTCATTTGCCTGATACATACACCTTCTTGGCTGTCTTCTATCAAAGGTATCATCCTCTACCAAACCTCTTCTGTCTATGTCTTCCTTCACTTAATCTCACCATCTAATTCTTTGTCTTCCTCTCAATCTTCTTCCTCTAACAGGTTCCTCCCAAGCCCTCTTTACTCCCTCCTCGTCATCCGTCCTCAACACATGACCCATACCATCTCAATCGTGACACTCTTATCACCTCTGTAATCTTTACTGAGCCTGCCCTTCTTCTTACCTCAGCATTTTCCAATCTCTCAAGCAGCGATATTCCCATAATCCACCTCAGCATTCTCATCTCTGCTCTCTCTAGCTTTACTCCCTGTTTTCTTCTTAGAGTCCATGTTTCTGCTCCATATATTATCACTATGTCTTACCACTGTGCTATAGATCTTGACTTTCAACTTGATTGGCATTTTCTTATCATATACTACTCCAGTTACCTCTCCCCCCATCCCTTGCGGCTTTTATCTTACTGTCAACTTCAGCCTCACATCCTCCCTCTTGGCTTAATGTAGATCCTAGGTAGTTAAACTTTTCCACCTGTTTTATAATCAAGCCTCTTCCTCCTTGTATTACTATACTGCCTCTATCTTCCCTACTGCTCACCAGAACTTCTGTTTTATTCACATTCACCTTTAAGGTACACATCTCTTAAGACTCCTACCACTCTCCAACCCTTCTCTGTAGGTCTTCCATAGTTTTGGAAATAATCACCAGATCATCAGCATACAACAACTCCCACAGCTCTTCATTCCTGATCTCTTCACTTAACACACCCATGACCAGCACAAACAAAGTTTTCTGATTCCCAACTGCTGTTATTACTTTTCTGGGACTTTCCTCTTCCTCAGACACCAAAACAACACTTCTCTTGAGATTTTATCGTATGCTTTCTCTAGGCCAAGACCTCAAGGATGCATATTTTCAAATACCCATCCACTGGTCCTCTTCCAAGTACCTGCGCTTAATCTTTAATTCAGAGCACTTTGTTTCGGGCTCTGAACCGCTTGCTGCTTGTTTGTCCTTGTTCAGTTTGGGCCAAGGGCCATTTCACCTTGGATATGTCTTTTGAGTTATCTCAATGATTAGCTAGTCCTAGCAAGATCTTGGTCATAGTTGCTCCTGGACATAGACTGATTTCATGTGTTTTGTCAGGACCTTTGTGTAGCAATCAATTTGAGAAGTCTGATCTTACACCCAAGCAGAGGGTAAAGTATCTCATATCCGGCCATGCAGACAGATGTGGAAGCAGCAAGAGCCTACCCCTCAGACTTGCATATTAGCAAGTACAGAGAAGCAATGCAGTTATTCCTGTCTCAATAGGAAAAACCAGCTTGGCAGTAGCAAGTCATTCTCGGTCACCCATCATCCTTGCAGAAGCTGATCCCTCATGCAGCTTCACCTTTGGTTTGTTCAGTGGAGAATGAAGGAGTTTTGGTTTCCCATTAGGGACTCCCCATTCTACCTGATTCCTTTCTCGGAGGAAGGAAGGACTTATCCTGGTGGTTAGACGACAGGAACATTGTAATGGTAGTGCCATTAGGCACTCCCAATCCCGAGATGCTTCTGTTTTTGAATACATCAACCGAGAGAGAGGATGCACACCTTGAAGAGTTGCTGGTTTCGTACGCCTTCCCGTCAATATTCTGGATCTCAAGGTGGTATATCAACAATGCAACTGTACAGAATTGTCATAGGTCAACAAGCAGGTGAATTGCTTTCCCTTCAGCTCCACATGTTGGTGGTGCAGGTTTCGCGAGTGGACGGCAGCACACTCTGTAGATCTGTCAGCCAGGTAAATCCTGGGGAACCAGAACAGAGCGGCAGACGAGCTCAGTTGCCAGGGTCCAGACATAGGGACAGAATGGTCCTCTACACTCAAGACATCACAGAATAATTGTTCGATTTTTGGGGGCTTATCAGGTATAGGCCTCTTTGCAACCTGGCACAATGGAAAGCTCCTGGTGTTCTGTTCTTTTGTGCTGCACCCAGGCCCGGCAATAGGAGAGGCTTTACAACACCTATGGGACAATCTCCAAGGCCTACGCTTTTACTCCATTTTGTCTGATTCACTGAGTGATCAACAGGGTCATGAGCACCCCAAATCTCAGGATGCTCCTGCTAGCTC
>NC_087222.1:18645394-18648161 GCF_015104395.2 Macrobrachium nipponense
TCTTGTGGGGGGGGGGAATATTTGTAAGGATTGTTCCTTTTACCATTCTATAGAGCATTCCGCGGCCTTTCCGCCTATGAATAACACATGTAATTCCATTATTTGTACGCCTTATTATCTTTAAATGTATGTTTGTAAGAAAACATAAATCTACTGTCTCAGAGTCATTTCTGCTCCCGTTGCGAGTCTGTACTACTTATCCATCCGCACCTGTCTATGTCAACCCAGTTCGTCTGTAATAAATCACTACGGGCTGCTCTTGAGCAAGAGCTCGTGCTGGCATAAAGCCAGCTTAATCTTAAACAACAACAACATAAATAAATCATCAGTACCTAGCTACCTGTCTTAATATCTGGTCCTCATGCTGTCCCTAACTATACTCTGTTTTTTTTCATCTGTCCATCCGCCTGTGGTGTTTGCGTATGGTAACACTGCGTCCCGGGCTTTAGATTGTTACATTCAGCTTACATTCAACGATTATAACAATATCCTATTTCGAATATTAACGGTATAATTCGCGTACAGTAAATTATTAAAACACTTTTCAGTTGCAAATGTACACCCAGATGTCCTTTTATTTACCTAAAACTTACAAATAGCGTAACTATTTAAAGCCCGGAACGCAGTGTTACCATACAAAAACACCACAGGCGGATGGACAGATGAAAAAAAACAGAGTATAGTCGTCGAAGAAAATTCACAACAGTACTTATCATCATTTATCTTAAAACTCTTGATTAGATAAATGATCTATATTTTTTTATTATTTCTCCAATGATTACATCTAAATTTTCCCTTTTCATCAATTAGGTTTGAATCAAAACATCAAATTCAACATAAACCACGAACGAGAAGTCCTGAGGAGACTACGTCCAAAACGTAAACAAACCGCCATAACCTGAATTAATTATTTGCCTTAATAATTACCAGTAAATTATCCAGATCATTAGTAAATTATCTAAATTTTTAGTTTTTATTCCCAACGATTGCTTACAATTGTCCACCAATTAACTTATTAGAATGAATGAAAACAAGCGGAACCACTTCTAAACCAGAATCACAAACATAAACACTGTCAAATAAAAGACGCCCAAAATGTCAACAAACTGACGCCATTGACTGCCTCAGTAGCTTACTGACTAACTTCTATTCAAACGTCTTTTATCTTCTATAATAGTTGCCGTCTTAATCATCGGGACAATTCATAATGAAGCGTAGTAGTTGATCAATTGCAAGTATAACTGATAAATAGTGTAATAGTGAGAGCCAGAAATGAAGAGTGCAAGTGGTGTCTAGGACTTAGCCCTAGAGCGTCAATCAATCAGTCAATCTTAAGTAAGTAGGTATGGGATGGACGACCTTTGCTTCGGTGAGTTACAGATGTTTATAGGTTGTATCACTAACTTCTAGAGTCATGTTAGTACTCCTAGGTTACCCTGAAGACCTTAGCCTTCTGTGGGGTCTTGACCTAAGACTGTCTAAATGAAATGAATTACTGTATTTTATGATGATATCTCAAAGATTCACTCAAAGGCTAATGTTAAGATTAGGCTATACCTAAGTTTCTGTAGGATCTCATTACTGTAGGCTACAGGATGCCTGTATCCTGTATCTTGGCCTACTTTATGCTGAGAGTGTCTGGTTCAGTGATACTGTATGATTTATTAATGATTTCACGGAAAGTTTAGGTACGGCAATTTAATCTATAACCCTATATAGCCCAATGTCCTAGTTTACTTTTTCAATTGGTTAAAAGACGAGAGTAGAGGAGGATTTATGCTACAAAATGACTGGTGTAAATTGTGGCTTTCACCAGTTTTTTGTCATTTCTTTTTACAGGTATTCTCCAAAAAACCCATCGATTGTTGGAAAAATGGCATCTCAAATGTAGCCTAACCTACACGGGTAATCAGTACTGTCCTTACTTAGGGGGAAACACTGTAGTGGAGCCTTATTCACTCTATATTTAATTGGTGAAACAAGAATACAATTACATCTTTAAGCATACCACTCAAAAGATTGAAGTTTTGTCAACATAATGTGATATATGAAAGCGCCATACAAACTAAAATAAGCACGTGAAGTCTTTGTAAAATATGTTTACAAGGCAGTTTTGAAATCCAATATGGCGGCAACCGCATGACGTGCCGTTCGTAACCACAGCCAAGCCACCATCTTTCCCAGCTTTCTCAGCACTCATTTGAACAATGTTAGCATATATATGTAACGTTTATTGATCTTACTCAAGATTTCAGTTGTAATCATCACAATAAAACAAAATTTTGTTGCCAATATCAGTGAAAGTATGAAACTTCTTATTCCCTGGGTCATGGTTTGAACTGAAATTCATTTTTGCTTTGTAATTGTTGCTTTTATCCTTACTACCATTACAACTGAAACTCCACAGTGCTTATTTGATTGTAATTATACATGTTTTAGTCTTAATTCACTCCAAATTGCACTTGAACTACGTTGCTGTTCCTGGTTCCTAAGCGCTCACTCCACAAACATAGTTACGGGCAGCGCACGAGTACACGATTTATGAGGTGCAAAGCTTTATTCCCTTAATTGTTTACTTTACTCATTATTTAGTTTAGCTTTACTTTATTTCAAAATGTTATTTAATTCATGTCTATTATCCCTTTTTTGCAACCAAATTAGCCCCGAAAAATTTCTGAAGTACATACAAGCAGACGACATCGAAATGACTCATCGTTACCAATCTAGTGGAGCTTTGAATACGCTGATGCATTTACAAATGTTTCCA
>NC_087222.1:18653661-18664566 GCF_015104395.2 Macrobrachium nipponense
GAATTAATGGGCATGTAATGTATAGCTTCATTGATTCAAAAAGGTTTTGGATGAACCTTTAGTGTTTTGTTTTATTGTCATTCCCTCTCTCCCTTTGCTAGAGAGATGGACATTCATCTATTAATCTACAGACTTCTAGATTATAGACAAGGTACAGTACTTAGTTATGTAGCTCACCTGCATCGAACGCCCATTCAGCATGTGACGATTTGCCAACCTTCCCTCTGCCTTACGGGCGA
Source organism: Macrobrachium nipponense (assembly GCF_015104395.2). NCBI lineage: Eukaryota > Metazoa > Arthropoda > Malacostraca > Decapoda > Palaemonidae > Macrobrachium > Macrobrachium nipponense. The sequence goes on from NC_087222.1 coordinate 18,653,901, forward strand.
GGAAGGGTATAAAAAAAAGAAAGGGAGGAGGAGGCCAGTCACTCACACTCTCTTTGTAACTCAGAACACCTTAGGCGAGATACTACCTGTCCCTCTAGGGGAGCTGGGTGAGCTACACAACTTGTTGAGCAGCCACCACAGGAAGGAAAAGGTGTCCATGGACCCATGGTCAACGTCCCGAAGGTAGAAGGATGTGAAAATGGTCTTTCATGAACACACTCTTACCCTTAGTACTATTGGAACCGACAGTTTCTTCCAGAATGCGAGGGACAGACCATGCCCCCAACCCTCTAAGCTCTTACTCAGAAAGTACTCCTATCTACCTCGTCAAAAGTAGAGTATGCTCCTTTGATTTTCTAATGAATCCAGAAAGAAACCATTTCCTTGGACACTTCTTCCTTGGTCGAGCCAGTACTAACAAAGAGTCATCAACATTGAGGACAGAGATGCCAAAACATCTCTAGATAGCACCACAACACTCGAACTGGACACAGTAGCATATTGTCTTGATCACTACCAGTAAAGTTCTCTAGGAAGGGGATCAAAAAAACTTGAATCTGATGTCGGGGACTGACGGATTCTGAGTCTTTGCTACAAATTCTGGGACAAATTAGAGCAGATTGTCATCCCTTCAAGTGTTCAACATCAAAAGAAAGTCCATGAGGTTCACTAAATCTCTTTGCCAATGCCAGGGTAAGCAAGAACACAATTTTGAAGGTCAGATCTCTGTCTGACGACGCTCGTAAAGGCTAGGGTGCACAAGTCAGGCTCCGTAAGGCAAGAGTCACATCCCACTCAGGGGGACTGAATTCCCAGGGAGGGCAAAACTGTTTGAAGCATCTCAACAGCATGGAGATCTCCACAAGGAAGAGAAATTGGCACCCTTTAAGCAAAGGATTAGTCTAAGGGCAGCTGTGTAGCTCCTGACAGCTGTGACAGCGAAGAAAGACTAGAAAGTCTGCTACCTGCTGAAGAGGAGATTCTACCAGAGAGATACCCCATCAATGACACCAATCACAGAAGACGACCCATTTCCCTTAGTACACAGCCGCTGAAGATTTACAAAGGTATCCAGAAATCTTGGTCGTTGTGTGACGAGAAAAAACCTTTTGATCACAAGAGATGGTGGATAGTCTCCAGGCATGAAGTGACAGTTCTCTCACAGCCTGGCGATACCTCTCTATGAACGGCTGGTACGGCAGGTTGTGCCAAGGGGGAATCTCTCTTGGTACCCAAGAAAGTAGAGCTAGCAGGTTTGAATAACACTCGGCATGTGGCCACTTGGGAGCTAGCAGGAGCATCCTGAGATTTGGGGTGCTCATGACCCTGTTGATCACCCAGTGAATCAGACAAAATGGAGGAAAAGCGTAGGCCTTGGAGATTGTCCCATGGGTGTTGTAAAGCCTCTCCTAATGCCGGCCCTGGGTGCGGCACAAAAGAACAGAACACCAGGAGCTTTCCATTGTGCCAGGTTGCAAAGAGGCCTATACCTGATAAGCCCCGCAAAATCGAACAATCTTTCTGTGATGTCTTGAGTGTAGAGGACCATTCTGTCCCTATGTCTGGACCCTGGCAACTGAGCTCATCTGCCGCTCTGTTCTGGTTCCCCAGGATTTACCTGGCTGACAGATGTACTGAGTGTGCTGCCGTCCACTCGTGAACCTGCACCACCACCATGTGGAGCTGAAGGGAAAGCAATTCACATACTGGTTGACTTACACCATTACTGTACAGTTGCATTGTTGATATACCACCTTGAGATCCAGAATATTGACGGGAAGGTGTACAAAACCAGCAACTCTTCAAGGTGTGCATCCTCTCTCTCGGTTGATGTATTAAAAAACAGAAGCATCTCGGGATTGGGAGTGCCTAATGGCACTACTATTACAATGTTCCTGTCGTCTAACCAATAGGATAAGTCCTTCCTTTTCCTCCGAGAAAGGAATCAGGTAGAATGGGGAGTTCCTAATGGGAGACCAAAACTTCTTCATTCTCCACTGAACAAACCAAAGGTGAAGCTGCTCATGAGGGATCAGCTTCTGCAAGGATGATGGGTGACCGAGAATGACTTGCTACTGCCAAGCTGGTTTTTCCTATTGAGACAGGAATAACTGCATTGCTTCTCTGTACTTGCTAATATGCAAGTCTGAGGGGTAGGCTCTTGCTGCTTCCACATCTGTCTGCATGGCCGGATATGAGATACTTTACCCTCTGCTTGGGTGTAAGATCAGACTTCTCAAATTGATTGCTACACAAAGGTCCTGACAAAACACACAAAATCAGTCTATGTCCAGGAGCAACTATGACCAAGATCTTGCCAGGACTAGCTAATCATTGAGATAACTCAAAAGACATATCCAAGGTGAAATGGCCCATGGACCAAACTGAACAAGGACAAACAAGCAGCAAGCGGTTCAGAGCCCGAAACAAAGTGCTCTGAATCAAAGATGAAGCACAGGTACTTGGAAGAGGACCGGTGGATGGGTATTTGAAAATATGCATCCTTGAGGTCTTGGCCTAGAGAAAGCATACAATAAAATCTCAAGAGAAGTGTTGTTTTGGTGTCTGAGGAAGAGGAAAGTCCCAGAAAAGTAATAACAGCAGTTGGGAATCAGAAAACATTTTTGTTTGTGCTGGTCATGGGTGTGTTAAGTGAAGAGATCAGGAATGAAGAGCTGTGGGAGTTGTTGTATGCTGATGATCTGGTGATTACTGCCGAAACTATGGAAGACTTACAGAGCAGGGTTGGAGAGTGGCAGGAGTCTTAAGAGAGGGGTACCTTAAAGATATAGGCAGTATAGTAATACAAGGAAGAAGAGGCTTGATTATAAAACAGGTGGAAAAGTTTAAATACTTAGGATCTACATTAAGCCAAGAGGGAGGATGTGAGGCTGAAGTTGACAGTAAGATAAAAGCTACATGGTGGAAGGGGAGAGAGGTAACTGGAGTAGTATATGATAAGAAAATGCCAATCAAGTTGAAAGTCAAGATCTATAGGACAGTGGTAAGACATAGTGTTAATGTATGGAGCAGAATCATGGGCTCTAAGAAGAAAACAGGGAGTAAAGCTAGAGAGAGCAGAGATGAGAATGCTGAGGTGGATTATGGGAATATCGCTGCTTGAGAGATTGGAAAATGCTGAAGTAAGAAGAAGGGCAGGCTTAGTAAAGATTACAGAGGTGATAAGAGTGTCACGATTGAGATGGTATGGGTCATGTGTTGAGGACGGATGACGAGGAGGGAGTAAAGAGGGCTTGGGAGGAACCTGTTAGAGGAAGAATATTGAGAGGAAGACAAAGAATTAGATGGTGAGATTAAGTGAAGGAAGACATAGACAGAAGAGGTTTGGTAGAGGATGATACCTTTGATAGAAGACAGCCAAGAAGGTGTATGTATCAGGCAAATGACCATTTAACCCCTTTGCTACTGATAGTTTGTTTGGGGATACACGGAGTACCGCCAATTAAGACCATTGCATGGTACTGGATACAGTTCTAGACCTCGTTATGATTCAGTAATTTTGGTTTGAAGGGTTTGGAGCAGAACAAACAGCATCAAGTGCTCAGGAAGGTGGTTTGCACTGCCAAGCATACAATGAAGCAAAACAAACTTTATTGCTTTCTTCCAAAATTCAGACATTTAAATATATACTGTGTATACATACAAATACACATACACACACACACACACACACACACACACACACACACACACACACACACACACATATATATATATATATATATATATATATATATATATATATATATATATATATATATATATATATATATATATATATATATATATATATATATATATATATATATATATATATATACAATGTAGCATGAAGGAACACGTGCTTGAGAATATCCTTAAATCCATGGTAGAAAGATGAGTGAATACTGGGGACTTGGAACAAAGACTTTTGTAGTTTATTCTACATTTTCAAGGCCACACTGAATATAGAAGAAGATGACAGACCTTTATATACAAAAACAGAAAATGGGGGCCAGGGTTGCAGTTTGTTATTCTGGGTGGTGTGTTCTTTAAGCAGAAGAGACAAGGAAAGAGGCTAAAGGGATAATCCAGGATGGTGATTTAAATTCGTTGTTGACTTTTACAGATGGTACAAGATTATTAATTGTATGCAAGAACTCAGGAATGCTTACATTTTCTTTTACAATACAAAAACAGTCATCTACACATTTAACACAAAACTCCTTAGAGAATAAATTTCTTGGAATGAGTCTAGACTCTAAGAACTCCATGTAAATATTTGACAAAAGTGGCGAAAGAGGGTTACCCATAGCCATACCAAATATTTGTTAATAAAAATTACCAGTAAATGTGAACTTACAATTTTTTTATACAAAGGAGGTAAGTCATCAATTGGAACTTTACTAAATAAAGATGTTATATCAAAACTGGTTAATTTGTCAGTACTGGATAATTCAATATGGGCGAGTCTAGTACAGAAATCATATAATGTACTGTTTTATTACTTAATTAACACTCTTCAATTAACTTTTGAACACATTAATAATGGAAGAAAGGGGGACTTTTTTGGGTTGACTAGAACGAATTATCCTGAGTCTCCTAATTTCTTATGGGGATATTTGTTTCATATATTCCGAACATATTGTATTTCAAACAGCCTTCTGGAATGGATTAAGCTTGAAGTCTGAGGTACTACTGTATCTATTGTAAGGGGTAAAACAAAATTCTCTGGAGGCAGAGTTAGCCGGGCAGGAAACATGCGAAGTCTTCCGTTATTCAATTTCAATTTGGGGTGAACAAAGAATAATTGAACACCTTACAAATTAGAAAATGCATATTAGAAGAAAAAAACGCAAATTGTCTGAAGAAAATCATTCTGTGTCATCGTAGAGGCCAGTGGGGCAGGTGTGATTGAACAGAAGACCACAGACTTCTGTTATGCCGTGGGGTAAACAGAAAGATGATAATGAGTCTAATGAAAATTCTCACAAAGGCAAAAGTAGAGGACGAGACATGGGTCTTATGCGAGAATTCCTGAGCCAACCAGAGACCTAAGTCTGTGATGGCCGGGCTTAGAGATTCAGATTGGTAATTAATCCTCGATAGACGAGAATCAATACTAAGATGAACAGAATCTCAGAGAGAAGTCAGTACTCTGCCTCTCGCTCGACTCCTTATACTGCGTTGCTGGGTAATGCATTCCATGACGGAATGCATTCGGCTAAAACCATCAAGCGCAAAAAAGATACACTCGAGAATCTGCATTTCAACTATTTGAAAATGGCTTGGTCTTGTTAGTTAAGTAGTCACTGAGTAGGGAAAGACCCTCTCTCCTTTACCCCTCTTTAACCGCTAATAAATTGGTCCGTCAGCTGTTAAGCACTTACAAGGTATTCCGCACCGGGGAAAGGTCTTACAGACAACAGACAGACAGACCAAACTACTGTTTTTTGTAGTAAGATTCTGTACCAGATTATTATTCTGAGTAGGATGCCTGCCTCTATTGTTACTTCTGTAATCTGTTCGTTTATGTTAATTGCTGTCGAGTAGTTCTTGAACAGACTGTTTAAGCTGGTAGTTATCATTGTTAGAACTACACTGTAACAAGTATGAATTTCTGGAAATAAACGTTTCTTTAGGATCAAGGTTTTTGGTGACTGACAGAGTAGAAGCCTTCAGTGTTAGGAACACTTCTTTGGAAATGCTTTTCGCTTATATTGGATGTAGCTAAATGTAAGCTTATTTCTTAACTGAAATTTGTAGATATTCTATTTCATGTGTGTGGTGTTTTGTAGTTATATTCAAACTATTGTCAATCTTTGTTTATTATGGAATTTCTATCTCAGAGTTTTAGTGAGTTTGTATATTTTGTTGTTTTCAGTTTCTTGAACCTCGTCGCCTTGTACTACTAGCATGGTACTCATCATTGGTTCTCTGGTCTTGGAGTACTGACCATCTATAAGTCCTTACAGTAATGGTCAACCTAAGTTGTAGTCTTTAGTGTTACATAAATTTAAAGCTTTAAGTTGGTTTAAAGTGTTTTGTGACATCAACTTGAACTTTATATCTAATTTTAATAAAGTGTGACGTGAGTAACAGTATCTGTGTCTTTTCTACATCTTGTCCCTGTGGCTTTGAAGACAATGGCAGCTACAGAACCAAGAAATAAGAAGGCTTTATGGAAATAAAATGATGTCTCCCCATGTGACACATACATAGGCCTCATGACTCTGCAAGAATATAATTGGGTAAAGAAGCCACCGGATAAATATAAGAGACCAGAAAAAATGACTCTAGGCCTAGAACAATCCGTCACAAGCAGTTCTCCTTCTCTGGTCTACATTGTCCAATACGAGAATAGTACCTATGTAGAAACTCAAAAAAGGGTCAGTCTTCATATTTCACAATAAATAAAACCAACACTCGGTGAGCAAATCCATAATTAAAAAACAAGAGAGAGAGAGAGAGAGAGAGAGAGAGAGAGAGAGAGAGAGAGAGAGAGAGAGAGAGAGAGAGAATTCAAAAACAAAAGAGAGAGAGAGACTTTTTATCTTTGTTTTCAAGATTTTAATTCCATATTCCAATCTGGTTCGTTATGAGAAATGAATGAAGTACAATGAATAATCATGATGAATGAACAGGTTCATTTCTGTGAACAGAGACAAACGTTTCAGTCACTGATGCTGTAATAAATTCAACCACAAACCTCCTACATTTGTACTAATGTATGAAGCGAAATGGACGTCACATTCTTAACACCTAAAACATGACCAATTTATTTTCAGTTAGGCCTACTTATTAGCCACCGCCTACCACACCAGAACGGTAGTAATACATTCTAATATTATGATCTCCCTGCAGAGAGAGAGAGAGAGAGAGAGAGAGAGAGAGAGAGAGAGAGAGAGAGAGAGAGAGAGAGAAAATGGTCATCGTCTTCCACTCCATCTGGGCATCAGTGCCCTAAAATGAAAATATTTCAGATTAATAATCAATTAATAATGTGAACAACCCAGACATCCAAATACACACATAAGAGCAAACCTAATAAATACGACGCTGGATTAATAGAGCAGAAAACACAAAAAAGAAAAGCATATATTTTTTCAGAAAAGAATAGGCTGTGCTGTATTAATTACCCTACAAATAAAACAATCCTTATCAGGAGATTATTATGTTGTAATGCTTTTCAAGCACTAACAGAAAGAAATATATGAACTTGATGCAAAAATCATCAGACAAGAATAGCATCAAATTAGGTCTCGAAAATGAAAAAAAAAAAAAAGTCACATTGGACTTGATAGAAGCATTAACGTCTTCTAGATAAGGATAACCGGATTATTAAATACTATATATAAATGACAATAGACTAAGTACGTATCACACGACTATGGCCAGCTCTGCTCTGCTCTGCTCTGCTCAGCGGGTCTCTTTCGCTACTGCTGACCTCATGACATCGGCAGCGTTTGACTCTAAACATCGCCCCGTGACTACCATCTCACTCCAATTCTTCCTTCTTCACTACTCTTTCTTAGAATACACATACACACACACACACACACACACACACACACACACACACACACACATATATATATATATATATATATGATATATATATATATATATATATATATATATATATAGTTTCAGGAATTCTTTCGGGGCCAAACCGACTTATTATCCTTCAGACTGACAGATATATATATATACATATTATATATATTATATATATATATATATATATATATATATATGTGTGTGTGTGTGTGTGTGTGTGTGTGTGTGTGTGTGTGTGTGTATTATATGCTATTACAATTACACTATAACAGAACATTTTCCACTAGAAAATAACTATCTCAACTGATATTAATTTCATCTTGAAAGAATTCATTCATATTTTTTGACGGCAATCTTTCTTTTCATTCTCCATAATTACTGAGAATTACCGATATTCAGTTTCACACTATTTAGAGGACTAAGGCATAACTGCTTCCATTATGGGAGCATCATGGTATGAATCATCAATATTCTGAAATTGCATTGCATAGTCGTCCTTGGCAGTTCAATAAGCTGCGTTTTATCCAGTTTGGAAGTAAGATCGATTTGGCTTACAAGCAAATCCTTAGGAGGCAACAGGGATGATATCATATACTGCCATTTCGTTGGTATTTGATTCATATGAGACCCAATGGCTGACTGGGTTCTTTCAGTCTGAAGGATAATAAGTCGGTTTGGCCACGAAAGAATACCTGAAACTATAGCCATGCCATGCTGGAGAATTTTGGCTGGCTTGCAACATTGTCGTTTTGCAACGACATTGCAATATATTGTCATTTCTCACGTATTTCAGTGATCAGAATGTTAATATTGAATTCTTCCAGTCTGAAGGAATTGTCGGTTCGTCCGACAAAAAAAAAAAAAAAAATGATGATATCTATAGCCTTCCCATTATAGTATTGTGCAATTTCAGTGATCAGAATGGCAGCACACTGAATTTTATCCAGTGTGAAGGAAAAGTATGTGATTAAGACAAATAAACAGTGACACATTCATTGTAAACATAAAAAAAGAAAAAATAGTACGAATAATGCCACTGCCATTCTCTGAATCTCTCTGGTCGGAAAAAACGGAGAGAGAGAGAGAGAGAGAGAGAGAGAGAGAGAGAGAGAGAGAAGAGACTTGCATGTTAATATCTAACTGCAAGTGTTGTTAATGCATCACCACACGAGAGAGAGAGAGAGAGAGAGAGAGAGAGAGAGAGAGAGAGAGAGAGAGAGAGAGAAAATTGCAGAAAAGTACTACATACGTTCATGCAACACGCCAAACCGCGAACGTTAACCCCCCAAACTGATGACAAACTCACGCTAACCGACAAATCCTTCCGCCGCCCACCCACACCCTCTCTATCAACCCCCCCCCCCCCCCCCCCCCCACCCCACCCCAAAGGAAAGGGACGGATATGTTTTTGTGGAGGTTGACGAAGGCAGCGTGTTTGGGACGGAGAGAGAGAGAGAGAGAGAGAGAGAGAGAGAGAGAGGAGAGAGAGAGGGGGGGGGTTGTTGTTGTTGTTGTTGTTGCATCTGGGCTATCGTTCCAAGTCCTTTGTGGACATTATGGATTCATATTTTCCAATATTCTTCATAAATTACCCTTCAAGATTATTTGACCTTGAATGGTTGTCAGATACAGATACCAATAGAAACTACTTCCCTATGAAACAAATTGATGATTTTCTTAGTTTATAGCCTTTCTTATGGGGACTGTTCCAAGCTAAGTCATTGAGGTGCTGCTCATAGGAAAAGCATCCATTGTTTAGAAACAAGCTGCCAAGCATCCAGTGGCCGTGTGTGTGTGTGTGTGTGTGTGTGTGTGTGAGAGAGAGAGAGAGAGAGAGGAGAGAAGAGAGGAGCCCCTCACAGGGTACCTATGTCATTTGAAACGAGTAGGTAGTACCAAGATACTTCCAACTGAGGAGGATTCCTTTTTTACGTTCTATCATTACGAGACGACGATGAAGCAGAATACAATAACTGGGTCTAAAGGGAGATAGACAAGAAAGAAGGGACAAACACGTAATGGGAACCGTGAGCCCCAGATTTGCGAAAAAATCGTCACTTTCTCCCTCATTTTCCCTCCAAATCGTCGATTTTTGCCTCATTCTCCTTGAAAATCGTCGCTTTCTTCCTGAAAATCTCGGTTCAAAATCGTTTCTCCAACGCTCTCAACATTTCAAAATCGTTCAAACACTCTTTCCCCAACAATCGTCTCTCCCTCACTCCCTCATTCTCTACGTCACTCTCTCTCTCTCTCTCTCTCTCTGTCACTGTTCTTCTTCTCTCTCTCTCTATGAGGCCACTGGGTGCTTGTTTTGAAACAATGAATAATGTAAAAACAAAATACAAAGGTATTGAATTAAACAGAATTCTTTAACCGTTAAACCTCACCTTAGACGACGACTTGATGTGGTGGAAATGGCTGCTGTTATGTCGCCAAGATCGGTTCAAATCAAACTGTAGTACTTACTAAGTAAACTATTCCTTCCAGGCTGTATGAAACACCAGTCATGATGATTTATGGGATAATATTCCAAGAAAATAGATGACGACGCATCATCGTCTTAACAACTTGGTCTCTTGGTTCCTTCCTTGCTTTCATAAACAGAAAATGGACAGTTTTCGTTTAAATACTTACCATACGCCCTCCTTCCCTTAACTATATGGACAAAGCCGCCTGGTCGTGACAGTTTAGTCTTTTTTTCCCCAGGGTTTTCCTTTTTTTTTTGTTCTTTTTTGTTTTTTTTGCTCTGTCAAATAGAAACACTGATGACGATGCCGCTGCCGCTAGGCTGGCCGCTGCTGATGACTGAAACTGACTGGCCAGCCACCAGGCCAGCTGCGGGTGGGTTGGCAGCTTACGGTGCTCTCTCTCTCTCTCTCTCTCTCTACTCACCCGGTGTCGTATTATTTCATGGCTGCTTGAAGTAGTTGTCACTTCTCCTCCTTTGGGACTAAGGACTGTCCCCCTTTCCTTCATGCTGGATGTGTTGTCGAAAAATTTATGGGGTTGGAGCGTCAACATATACTAAAATATCTGAAGGTTTCAGATTATGGGAGACCATTTTCAATAAGCCCGCTGCAAGGATATGTCTCTGATCCCAATTACT
>NC_087222.1:18665066-18719214 GCF_015104395.2 Macrobrachium nipponense
CAGAGCAGAGCAGGTCATAGTCGTATGATAAGTACTTGAGTCTATTCTTGTCATTTATTATATAGTTATTTTAATAATCATGGTATCCTGATCTAAAAGACGTTAATGCTTCTATCAAGTCCGAGTGGACTTTTTTTTTTTTTTTCATTTTCGAGACTGAATTTGTGATGCTTTTCTTGTCTGATGGATTCTTTGCATCAAGTTCCTGTATTTCTTTCTGTTAGTTAAGTTCGTTTGTGCATCCGTTTGGTACTTGAAGTGTAATGGCGTGTTTGTTTGGTGTTGTCTCTCTTAACCAACAGGTGATTTGCTTGAAAAGCTTCACTACAGAATAATCTCCTGATAAGGATTGATTTTTTATTTGTAGGGTAATTAATACAGACAAAGCCCAATTCTTTTTTCTGGTGAAAATATCTGCTCTTTTTTTTTGTTTCGTTTTCTAATAATAAAAAAAGTCCAGCGTCGTATTTATTAGGTTTGCTCTTATGTTGTGTTTTGGATTTGGTGGAAGGACGATATGCTCTCTCTCTCTCCTCTCTCCCTCTCTTCGTCTCTTTTCTCTCTCTCGTCTCCTCTCTCTCTCTCTCTCCAGGGTGAGATCATAATTTATTAGCAATGTACTACAACCGTTCTGGTGTGGTAGGCGATAGGCTAATAAGTAGGCCTAACTGAACGATAAATTGGGTCATGTTTTAGGCGTGTTAAGAATGTGACGTACCATCATGATTATTCATTGCATTTCTCATAACGGAGCAGATTGGAATATGGAAATTAAAATCTTGAAAACAAAGATAAAACTCCTCTTTCTCTCTCTCTCTTTCTCTCTCTGCATCTTCTCCTCCTCTTCCCTCCTCTCTTCCTCTCCATCTCCTCTCGTTTTTGTCTTCCTCTCTCTCTTGTTTTTGGAATTGTGGATTTGCTCACCGGATGTTGGGTTTTATTCCATTGTGAATTAATGAAAAACTGGCAATTTTTTTAGTTTCTACTTAGGTACTATTCTCGTTTGGACCAATGTAGACCATAGAAGGGGGAAATTGTTTGTGACGGATTGTTCTAGGCCTGGAGTCAGTTTTAACGGTCTTTTAACATTTATCCGGGGTGCCATCGTTTACTACCCGATTATATTTTTTGCCCCCGTAGTCAGGCGCCTACATATGGTTGTTCACCATTTGGGAGACATCATTTATTTCCAAAATAAAGTCTTCTTATTTCTTGGTTTCGGTAGCTGCCGTTTGTCTTCAAAGCCCACAGGGACAAGATTTAGTAAAAGAAAAGACAAGACACTGTTACTTCACGTCATACATTATTCAAAATTTAGATCATAAAGGTTCAAAGTTGAAATTGCACAAAACACTTTAAAACCAACTTAAACAAAAAGCTTTAAATTCACGTAACACTAAGGACTACAACTTCGGTTGACCATTACTGTAAGGGCTTATAGTTGGTCAGTACTCCAAGACCAGAGAACCAGTGATGAGTACCACGCTACTAGTACAAGGCGACGAGGTTCAAGGAACTGAAAACAACAAAATATGCAAACTTACTAAAACTGTTTGATAGAAATTCCATTATAAAGAAAGATTTGACAATAATTTGAATATATGCAAATTTCAGTAAAGAAATAAACATACATCTGTAGTACTCTAAGTTACATCCAATATAATCAAAACGAATTTCCAAACAAGTGTTCTTAACACTTTGAAGACTTCTACTATGTCAGTCATCAAAAACCTTGATCCTAAAGAAACGTTTATTTCCAGAAACTCATACCTGTTACTGTGTAGTTCCAACACTGATAACTACCAGCACAAACAGTCTGTTCAAGAACTAGTCAACAACAATTAACATAAACGAACATATTACAGAAGTTACAATCCAAAATAGACTAAACAATGTTTACATGTAAAAACGGACACAAAATATCTATAACACAACCCTATTCACCAAGTTGAAAAACGAAACCTATTAAATAATTATATATGCAATTGGTTTCTATAAAAAGCTGTGTTTACATTCTCAGCCCTATAAACAAATTATTTGTTTATCAAAATCAACCATACCTATAAATGCAGGTGATATAAATAACATCTATAATAAATGCAATATACTCTCAAGCCCTTTAATCCACATAAAAGTAACTGTTATAATCATTGTTCCTCTCCTGCAAGGAGAAGAACAAGCTTTGAATGGGTCAATGGAGCTCTGGTGTTTGTGTGTTTAAGACTACACTTCTTACAAAACCAGTTCTGTCCTTTTCAGTGCTGATAACACGACTCATCATCCATTTGCTCCTTAACTGATTATCATCTTTTACAAGGACAATATCACCAGCCTGAAGGTACTGCTTTTCCTTGTTCCACTTCGGTCTCTCTTGTAATGTTGATAAATATTTTCTTCGCCATATAGGCCAGAATAAGTTGGCCAAGAATTGAACATAGCACCACCTCTGTCTCAGATACATATCACCTTTCTGAAAAACACCAGGTGGTGGCATCACAACAATTGATTTCTGTGTGAGAAGCTGTGCTGGACTAAGTGGTTGTAAGTCATCTGGGCTGTCACTGACTGTGGTCTAAGGACGGTCATTCACTATAGCCTCAACTTCTGTGAGAAGAGCGCAGTAACTCTCATCATCCAGTCGTCCAGCATGTTCTTTGAAGAGAGGAGTCAAGAACCTTCTCACAGTTCTAATCTGACGTTCCCACACACCTCCCATATGACTAGCTGTAGGGGGATTGAAGGTCCAGCTGATGCTTTCTTTTGCGAGGAAAGCCCTGATCTAATCATTTATCTCTTGCAGTGACTTCCTCAACTCCTTCTCAGCTTCATGAAAGTTTGTCCCATTGTCACACCAAGTCTTCTTTACATTTCTTCTGCTAGAAACAAACCTTCTTAAAGCATTTATGAAGGACAGTGTGTCTAAGGAATTGGCTGTCTCCGTATGAATTGCTCTGGTAGACAAACAAGTAAATAATACTCCGTACCTCTTCCTGGTTTGCCTTCTTTTAAATCAGCCATCTTCTGGTTTAGAACCGAGTTTCTCATTTTTCTACAAATGACACATCTTTGTAGAACCTGGCGGACACTTACATTAGTATGGATAACCCAGTAAAGATCTTTTGCTATCACATGGGTGCGTCCAGCATGAGCTAATTTTTCATTATGTGCAATGAATAATCAAAGTGGTGATATGACTCAGTCTAGGTAATATCGTTGGATGCTTCTCATCATCTGAAATTTCTGCTTTGGAGAGCAGTCCATTAACGTGAGGAAAACTTGTCTTGAGGATCAATGAAGGATCTAGTTTATAAATACTACTGCTGCTACAAAGTCATCTGCCCCTTGACCCTTTGCTTTTTTGCAAGTGTCTCTTCCTCACCCAAAGCTTTCTTCTGGATATATCTGATAACTGCTTTTCCAGCAGCATCTAATTCATCTGCTGTAATTGAACCATTGAGTCTAGTTTGTTTCTCAGATTTCAGTATGAAAAAAAGACTAATACACAGCAACAGCCTTCCTCAACCGATGCCATGAAGAATAATACTTAAGAAACTTATCAACAGCATTTCCCTCCTCATCTTCTGGATGTACTGTAAAAGTTTTAGATCCTTCCAATTCAACATCATCTTAGGGCATGTCATTTTTCCACAGCTCCTCTGGTCCTCTAAGAAAATATGGGCCATCAAACCAAATGTCACTGTTCAGCATTTGCTGACTTGTGAAAGCTCTTGATGCAATATCAGCAGGATTCTCTTTACTCTGAACATATCTCCACTGTTCATTTTCAGATAAATCCTTAATTACTATCACTCTATTTGCAACAAAGATAGGAAGCCTTTTACTATCACTAAAAATATAGTGAAGAAGTGTTGTAGAATATGTGTGATAGAATGTCTGGTCCAATGTAATCTGCAGCTCTTTCAAAGTGTGTTGTGCTAGATTTATGGACACCACTGCAGCTGTCAATTCCAGTTGGGGTATGGTTGTTGCCGTTTACAGCCCATCCTTCAATCTCTGAAATGAAGTAATTAGCTGCGGTTGTTCCCAGTATTGCCTTTGGGGGATGGCACTCTATACCTACACTGAGCCATCGAAATTTGAATTTAGGCTGCCATACATGTGGAAACGTTAGCAACATAATTACTGGGTAAGTATATACAAGACCTTATTTTATTATAAAGATATCATATTTTTAGTTTAACAGTTTGGAAATTTAACCTATACAGAACTTGTGTTTTCAGATTCATACAGGGACACAGAAGACAGGAATGGGAAAAATTAAATTTGTTCACACATGTTTAGCACTGCATTAGTCTAACATTTGCACTGAATTTGTAAGTGCTAAGTGTCCAATATCATTGGTACTGTATTGTGTATAGTAAACTTCTATGTGTTAATGAATATCACTTCTCTTTGCCACAGATAACCTGTTTTGTTATAAACGATCACTGATAATCTATGAAGGAACATGTTTTCTTCGTATCGAATTAATTTTCTTCAATAACATACTCTAGGTAAGTGATATAGAAGTGAAGTAATTGCAATAAGAGAGAATGTCCCTAAATTATATTGAATCTTGAATCACTTAATGAAACAATTGCATTGTTGAAGACTCAGGCTATGAGTTATTCACGATGCACTGACTGACATTTATGGCAGCTTTCATATTGTTACTTTGAGCTTTTGTTTTAAATGTTAACTTACCACAAAGTACAAATAATCTGTTGTTCCTACACAATGCACAAACCCTCGGCCTTTATCATAGGAATTGTCTTCAGCAAAGCTGGACATTACCATTAAACTTTTAATAAGGTTGTTTGGCAGTTAACTAATGAATGACCGGGTGGGAATCCCACCCTACTAGTCGGTAGAGTGTCACTTTACCTTCAGCTGTGGATGTGCTGCACGCTGCCCTCATCCCTGCTTGCCGTTTGCTTCACTTTGTTTGCTTTGCTAAACATTGCTCCTTCCTGGTGCAGTTAATATTCTTTTTTATTCAAAGGTCTTACCAAGCAGTTATTGAGCTGTAGGATCCCTACCACAGCAAACCAAAATTCAGACTTTTGTGGTGGCATCACCATCGCTAGTGTAGGTGGCAGGTAACCGCCCACTTCCGGTAAACAGGTATGACAACACCAAACCCCTCAATTTGATTTTTGCCGGCTTCCATGAAACATCGGTCGTTTTTTCACTTACCTGTGATTCTGTGACATACTATTTCAGTGTGGCTTTGTTTACTTCAATTAGCTTAGCTATTTTTATTATTTTTACTGCCATTTATTTTCAAAATCTCAGATTCTAGTTCATTTGGGGTTTGGTTTTTGCGCCATTGGGTGTATGTAAAACTAGACTAGTTAAGGAGATTTATGATTCCCACTCTAGATGCACTAAATGTCAGGGTCGTTTAACTGAGAGTTAACATGTTCTGAGTGTCAGGAAAGGGAGGAGGAAAAATGGAAACTATGCATTTTTCATGCTGAGAAAATTGCTAAAGATAGAAAGAGGAAGCAGCCCCTAGAGCTGAAAGTAAGACTATACAAACCCTCTTTTCTTTACATTGGGAATTAATTTCTACATAGGCTAGGATACGGCCATTAAATTCTTGAACAGGGTGGTTAGGCAGTAACTACCACCCGGTAGGTGGGTAGACCCACCTGCCCAGATGTAAACACTCCACTTTGATTTCGGCTGTCTTCCAATAAAGATGTATGTTGAGCTCTTGCTGACTAGCTGTTAATAACGATTTTCGCAGTGGGATTTTTCATTTATTATTATGAATATATACTTTATATATATATATATATATATATATATATATATATATATATATATATATATATATAATATATATATATTGCATTTGATGTTGAAAATTAATTGACTTGTAATTAATATACAAATGCACTTTTTGTGATAGCCTTGCTAGCCACCTTTCTACTTTGTGTTAAAGGTTGACAACAAGGAATTGCCTACACCCTTATTACATATTAAATATTTTTGCCCTTTAATGTCAGGGCGAGACAGTGTATTCATATGAAATTTGCGCTTACACTTTGGACATTACCTTACCAAAGGGAACTTCGGAGGTTTGTCCTTTGTTTTTCTTCTGGTATTTCCTCTTCTCTTTCGTCAGCTTATTGGACAAAGAGAGAGGGGGTCGTGTGGTGTTGGTGTTTGAGGGATCTCATTTCGGAGGGCGGAGGAGTATCCTTCTTTTTGTAATCATATTTTCTTTATTTTACAGGCTAACAGAGGTGATAGTTGATTACAGCTGTGGATGGTTGGATATCTCTTCGTGTTGGCTCTCCTAACCTTGGACTTGTACCTGTAACTAGTAGCATGCTGTGATATTGGTCCTCGAGTGTGTGTACTGTTCCTCTGCTGGAAATCATATTCATTTGCTGCTTTTATCCTGGAGTTTCATCACTGGACAGCGCCTTTGCAACTGCCCTGTGATTATTAAATCTACTTCTGCTGGTAAATGTGCCTCATACTGTAGAAGTAGTTTTGCAGAATTTGGAGAAGTCGAGGAGGGAGAGAGCTCGTCAAGTGTAGTCATCTTCCTATTTGTAATCATCATATTTTCTTCAACCTCCACTCCTTCGACCTTTAAGGCTCCCTGCCGAAGAAGGAGAAGGTAGTCTCCCCCTCTAAGAAGTTTTGTCATGGAACTTCTTAGGATCTGCCTCCTCTGTTGTTCATTGGCTAGCTTGTTCCTTCTGGAACAGGAACTGTCACACTGTCCCCAGGGTCTAGCATGTTGGGAGCTGTAGAAGTGCAAACTTCAGCTCACACTTCTGCTGCCAGTCCTAGAGGTTCTGCCCCTAAGACTAGATCCATGTCTGGTGCTCATTCATGAGATTCCCCGAGTGCATGCAAATCTACGGATTCATGTGCATCTAGAGTCAATGACAGAGTTCGCTAACCGTCACGATTCAGGCACTGAGTGAAAGAAAGGAATTAGTCACACAGGTGACCCATGCCTTGCCGGTGAGCACTCTCATGGTGATGCCTTGGTACCCAGGTTGACATAACAAGTTACTCTTCCTATCTACCTGATGCTGTTATGTAGTAGCAATGAATAAACAAGTTAAGTGATAGTTTATTTGTCTCTCTCTCTTTTAGGCTAAATTTTGGCATGCAGTTCCCCAAAGCTTTTCCTACCTCTAACTAAAAGAAAGATGGCAGCCAGAATTTTGTTTTACCCCTAAGAATAGATACAGTAGTACCTCAGACTTCAAGCTTAATCTGTTCCAGAAGGCTGTTTGAAATACAATATGTTTGGAATATATGAAACAAATATCCCCCTAAGAAATTAGGGGAATCAGGATAATTCGTTCCAGTCAACCCAAAAAGTCCCCCTTTTTTCCATTATCAATGTGTTCAAAAGTTAATTGAAGAGAGTTAATTAAGTAATAAAACAGTACATTATATGATTTCTGTACTAGACTCGCCCATATTGAATTATCCAGTACTGACAATTTAACCAGTTTTGATGTAACATCTTTATTTACTAAAGTTCCAATTGATGACTTATCTCCCTTGTATAAAAAAAATTGTAAGTTCACTTTTACTGGTAATTTATGAACGAAAATTTGGTATGGCTATGGGTAACCCTCTTTCGCCACTTTTGTCTAATATTTACATGGAGTTCTTTGAGTCTAGACTTATTCCAAGAAATTTATTCACTAAGGAGTTTTGTGTAAAATAGGTAGATGACTGTTTTTGTATTGTAAAAGAAAATGTAAGCATTCCTGAGTTCTTGCATACAATTAATAATCTTGTACCATCTGTAAAAGTCAACAACGAATTTAAATCACCATCCTGGATTGTCCCTTTAGCCTCTTTCCTTGTCTCTTTTGCTTAAAGAACACACCACCCAGAATAACAAACTGCAACCCTGGCCCCCATTTCTGTTTTTGAATATAAAGGTCTGTCATCTTCTTCTATACTCAGTGTGAACTTGAAAATGTAGAATAAACTACAAAAGTCTTTGTTCCAAGTCCCCAGTATTCACTCATCTTTCTACCATGGATTTAAGGATATTCTCAAGCACGTGTTCCTTCATACTACATTGGATATATATATATATATATATATATATATATATATATATATATATATATATATATATGTGTGTGTGTGTGTGTGTGTGTGTGTGTGTGTGTGTATGTGCATGTATGTATACACAGTATATATCTAAATGTCTGAATCTTGGAAGAAAGCAATAAAGTTTGTTTTGCTTCATTGTATGCTTGGCAGTGCAAACCACCTTCCTGAGCACTTGATGCTGTTTGTTCTGCTCCAAACACCCTTCAAACCAAAATTACTGAATCATAACGAGGTCTTATTGCGGTACTCCGTGTATCCCCACAAACAAACTATCAGTAGCAAAGGGGTTAAGTGGTCATTTGCCTGATACATACACCTTCTTGGCTGTCTTCTATCAAAGGTATCATCCTCTACCAAACCTCTTCTGTTTATGTCTTCCTTCACTTTATCTCACCATCTAATTCTTTGTCTTCCTCTCAATCTTCTTCCTCTAACAGGTTCCTCCCAAGCCCTCTTTACTCCCTCCTCGTCATCTGTCCTCAACACATGGCCCATACCATCTCAATCGTGACACTCTTATCACCTCTGTAATCTTTACTAAGCCTGCCCTTCTTCTTACTTCAGCATTTTCCAATCTCTCAAGCAGCGATATTCCCATAATCCACCTCAGCATTCTCATCTCTGCTCTCTCTAGCTTTACTCCCTGTTTTCTTCTTAGAGCCCATGTTTCTGCTCCATACATTATCACTATGTCTTACCACTGTGCTATAGATCTTGACTTTCAACTTGATTGGTATTTTCTTATCATATACTACTCCAGTTACCTCTCTCCCCTTCCACCATGTAGCTTTTATCTTACTGTCAACTTCAGCCTCACATCCTCCCTCTTGGCTTAATGTAGATCCTAAGTATTTAAACTTTTCCACCTGTTTTATAATCAAGCCTCTTCTTCCTTGTATTACTATACTGCCTGTATCTACCCTACTGCTCACCAAAACTTCTGTTTTATTCACATTCACCTTTAAGGTACCCCTCTCTTAAGACTCCTGCCACTCTCCAACCCTGCTCTGTAAGTCTTCCATATTTCGGCAGTAATCACCAGATCATCAGCATACAACAACTCCCACAGCTCTTCATTCCTGATCTCTTCACTTAACACACCCATGACCAGCACAAACAAAAATGGGCTCAATGATGACCCTTGTGTATTCCAACACTAACTCCAAAGTTTTCTGATTCCCAACTGCTGTTATTACTTTTCTTGGACTTTCCTCTTCCTCAGACACCAAAACAACACTTCTCTTGAGATTTTATTGTATGCTTTCTCTAGGCCAAGACCTCAAGGATGCATATTTTCAAATACCCATCCACCGGTCCTCTTCCAAGTACCTGTGCTTAATCTTTGATTCAGAGCACTTTGTTTCGGTCTCTGAACCGCTTGCTGCTTGTTTGTCCTTGTTCAGTTTGGCCCATGGGCCATTTCACCTTGGATAGGTCTTTTGAGTTATCTCAATGATTAGCTAGTCCTGGCAAGATCTTGGTCATAGTTGCTCCTGGACATAGACTGATTTCATGTGTTTTGTCAGGACCTTTGTGTAGCAATCAATTTGAGAAGTCTGATCTTACACCCAAGCAGAGGGTAAAGTATCTCATATCCGGCCATGCTGACAGATGTGAAGCAGCAAGAGCCTACCCCTCAGACTTGCATATTAGCAAGTTCAGAGAAGCAATGCAGTTCTTCCTGTCTCAATAGGAAGAACCAGCCTGGCAGTAGCAAGTCATTCTCGGTCACCCGTCATCCTTGCAGAAGCTGATCCCTCATGAGCAGCTTCACCTTTGGTCTGTTCAGTGGAGAATGAAGGAGTTTTGGTCTCCCATTAGGGACTCCCCATTCTACCTGATTCCTTTCTCGGAGGAAAAGGAAGGACTTATCCTGGTGGTTAGACGACAGGAACATTGTAATAGTAGTGCATTAGGCACTCCCAATCCGGAGATGCTTCTGTTTTTTAATACATCAACCGAGAGAGAGGATGCACACCTTGAAGAGTTGCTGGTTTCGTACGCCTTCCCGTCAATATTCTGGATCTCAAGGTGGTATATCAACAATGCAACTGTACAGTAATGGTGTAAGTCAACAAGTAGGTAAATTGCTTTCCCTTCAGCTCCACATGGTGGTGGTGCAGGTTCACGAGTGGACGGCAGCACACTCAGTAGATCTGTCAGCCAGGTAAATCCTGGGGAACCAGAACAGAGCGGCAGACGAGCTCAGTTGCCAGGGTCCAGACATAGGGACAGAATGGTCCTCTACACTCAAGACATCACAGAAAGATTGTTCGATTTTGGGGGGCTTATCAGGTATAGGCCTCTTTGCAACCTGGCATAATGGAAAGCTCCTGGTGTTCTGTTCTTTTGTGCCGCACCCAGTGCCGGCAATAGGAGAGGCTTTACAACACACATGGGACAATCTCCAAGGCCTACGCTTTTCCTCCATTTTGTCTGATTTATTGGGTGATCAACAGGGTCATGAGCACCCCAAATCTCAGGATGCCCCTGCTAGCTCCCAAGCGGCCACATGCCAAGTGTTATTCAGACCTGCTAGCTCTAGTTGAGAGAACTGTCACTTCATGCCTGGAGACTATCCACCATCTCTTGTGAGCAAGAGGTTTTTTCTCATCACACAATGACCAAAATTTCTGGATACCTTTGTAAATCTTCAGCGGCTGTGTACTAGGGGAAATGGGTCGTCTTCGGTGATTGGTGTCATTGATGGGGTATCTCTCCGGTAGAATCTCCTCTTCAGCAGGTAGCAGACTTTCGTGTCTTTCTTTGCTGTCACAGTTGTCAGGAGCTACAGAGCTGCCCTTAGACTAATCCTTTGCTTAAAGGGTGCCGATTTCTCTTCCTTGTGGAGATCTCTATGCTGTTGAGATGCTTCAAACAGGTTTGCCCTCCCAGGGAATTCAGTCCCCCTGAGTGGGATGTGACTCTTGCCTTACGGAGCCTGACTTGTGCACCCTAGCCTTTACGAGAGTCGTCAAACAGGGATCTGACCTTCAAGATTGTGTTCTTGCTTACCCTGGCATTGGCAAAGAGATTTGGTGAACATCATGGACTTTCTTTCGATGTTGAACACTTGAAGGGATGAGGATCTGCTCTAATTTGTCCAAGAATTTGTAGCAAAGACTCAGAATCCGTCAGTCCCCGACATCAGATTCAAGTTCTTTTCGATCCCCTTCCTAAATAACTTTACTGGTAGTGATCAAGACAATATGCTACTGTGTCCAGTTCGAGTGTTGTAGTACTATCTAGAGATGTTTTGACATCTCTGTCCTCAATGTTGATGACTCTTTGTTAGTATTGGTTCGACCAAGGAAGACGTGTCCAAGAAAATGGTTTCTTTCTGGATTCATTAGAAAATCAAAGGAGCATACTACTCTACTTTTGATGAGGTAGATAGGAGTACTTTCTGAGTAAGGGTTGGGGGCATGGTCTGTCCCTCGCATTCTGGAAGAAACTGTCGGTTCCAATAGTACTAAGGGTGGGAGTGTGTTCATGAAAGACCATATTCACATCCTTCTACCTTCGGGACGTTGCCCATGGGTCCATGGACACCTTTTCCTTCCTGTGGTGGCTGCTCAACAAGTTGTGTAGCTCACCCAGCTCCCCTAGAGGGACAGGTAGTATCTCGCCTAAGGTGTTCTGAGTTACAAAAAGAGAGTGTGAGTGAGTGACTGGCCTCATCCTCCCTTTCCTTTTTTTTATACCCTTCCTTGCCTGTAAGGCAGAGGGAAGGTTGGTGAATCGTCACATGCTGAATGGGCGTGCGATGCAGGTGAGCTACATAACTAAATACTGTACCTTGTCTATAATCTAGAAGTCTGTAGATTAATAGATGAATGTCTATCTCTCTAGCAAAGGGAGAGAGGGGCTGACAATAAAACAAAACACTAAAGGTTCATTCAAAAGTTTTTGAATTAATGAAGCTATACATTACATGCCCATTAATTCGAAAGGCCCAGAAGTCTGACAGCTGAACATCACATAAGCTCAACATGTCAGTTATTTCTTTTTTTTTCTTTTTTTTTTTTTTGGCTTCTTACCTTTAAGTGATACAGTTTTACTTAAATTTATGTTTGATTCTTTCATATATACTTTTGCTTGCATCACCCAGGGGGCTTTCTTATTGTCATACTGATTCATGGTTATCTCGTATAGGAGCCTATTTCCACCACTCTCAAGAGGATGTCTCAGATAGAATAGTTTATTCTTCATAGCATCTCTTGAGTGGTAGGATACAGGGTTACCGCAAGTCGGCACATCACCGAGAAACTAACTCTGCACCGGGTAGAGTTGCTAAGCATTGTTATTTTGCTACACTAACTAGATAAAATAGTCACCCTAGTTATATTAACCTCAATTTTACCAGTATATGAGTTGGGTTTACTAATTATTTCTTTTTAGAGTTAGATTTTCCCCTTTCCGGAATTCAGTTGCTTCATATCTTTTGAAACAAAGTAACTTTAATGATAGTAAAATTTAGAATTGAACGAGATCCTCAGACAGCGTTCAGTCTTGAATCTGATTTATTACATGCCATATATATATATATATATATATGTGTGTGTGTGTGTGTGTGTGTGTGTGTATGTGTGTGTGTGTGGTGTGTGTGTGTGTGATTATGCCTCACAACAAGTGTCACAAGGACACAGGGTCACCTCCTGCCTCCAAGATATTTTTCATTCAATAATTATTCCATAATCATTGTCTTCGGGGGGGGGGGGGGCATTTGTAAGGTTTGTACCTTTTACCATTCTATAGAGCGTTCCGCGGCCTTTCCGTCAATGAATAACACATGTAATTCCATTATTTGTACGCCTTAATATATTTAAATGTATTTTTGTAAGAAAACACAAATCTACTGTCTCAGAGTCATTTCTGCTCCAACCCAGTTCGTCTGTAAATAAATCACTACGGGCTGCTCTTGAGCAAGACCCCGTGCTGGCATAAAGCCAACTTAATCTTAAACAACAACAACATAAATAAATCATCAGTACCCAGCTACCTGTCTTAATATCTGGTCCTCACATAGTCCCTAACTAGTTGTCGAAGAAAATTCGCGACAGTTCTTATCATCATTTATCTTAAAACTTAATTAAATAAATTATCTATATATTTTTAATATTTCTCCAATGATTACATCTAAATTTTTCCTTTTCATCAGTTAGGTTTGATCAAAACATCAAATTCAACATAAACCACGAACGAGAAGTCCTGAGGAGACGACGCCCAAAACGTAAACAAACCGCCATAACCTGAATTCATTATTTGCCTTAATAATTACCATTAAATTACCCAGTTCATTAGTAAATAATCTAAAATTTTAGTTATATTCCCAACGATTGCTTACAATTGTCCACCAATTAACTTATTAGAATGAATGAAAACAAGCGAAACCACTTCTAAACCAGAATCACAAACATAAACACTGTCAAATAAAAGACGCCCAAAATGTCAACAAACTGACGCCATTGACTTCCTCAGTAGCTTAGCTGCCTAACTTCTATTCAAACGTCTTTTATCTTCTATAATAGTTGCCGTCTTAATCATCGAGACAATTCATAATTAAGCGTAGTAGTTGATCAATTGCAAATATAACTGATAAATAGTGTAATAGTGTGTGCCTAAAAGGACCGTGAGAGCCAGGAATGAAGAGTGCAAGTGGTGTCTCGGGCTTAGCCCTAGAACGTCAATCAGTCAATCATAAGTAAGTAAGTATGGGATGGACGACCTTTGCTTCGGTGAGTTATAGATGTTTATAGGTTGTATCACTAACTTCTAGAGTCATGTTAGTACTCCTAGGTTACCCTAAAGACCTTAGCCTTCTATGGGGTCTTAACCTAAGACTGTCCAAATGAAATGAATTACTGTATTTTATGATGATATCTCAAAGATTCACTCAAAGGCTAATGTTAAGATTAGGCTATACCTAAGTTTCTGTAGGATCTCATTACTGTAGGCTACAGGATGCCTGTATCCTGTATCCTGGCCTACTTTATGCTGAGAGTGTCTGGTTCAGTGATACTGTATGATTTATTAATGATTTCACGGAAAGTTGGGTATTTCTACAGAAGCAGTCCGCACGGACTGCAAGGAATGTAACCACAGATACGACATCCACTAGGGATTGGGGGCCGTCCAATGTATTTCGCCGTGTTTAGTACTGGCCCCTGGGGGGTTAATTACAGTCGTCCGAATAAGTATTACTTAAAATTCTTGTTCAGTAGGTGAAACTGCATAGAAAAACCGCAACTGCCATAGTCTAGGCCGCCGCGGATAAGTACCCTAGATCTACCGAAAGTTTAGGTACGGCAATTTAATCTATAACCCTATAGCCTAGGGTAGGCTATAGCCCTATGTCCTAGTTTACTTTTTCAATTGGTTTAAAGATGAGAGTAGAGAAGGATTTATGCTACAAAATGACTGGTGTAAATTGCGTCTTTCACCAGTTTTTTGTCGTTTCTTTTTGCAGGTATTCTCCAAAAAACCCATCGATTGTTGGAAAAATGGCATCTCGAATGTAGCCTAACCTACACTGGTAATCAGTACAGTGGAGCCATCGTCATCGCGTGGCTCAGCCTTATTCACTTGATATTCATTGGTGAAACAAGAATACAATTGCATCTTTAAGCATACCATTCAAAAGATTGAAGTTGTGTCAACATAATGTGATATATGAAAGAGCCATACAAACTAAAATAAGCATGTGAAGTCTGAAAAATATGTTTACAAGGCAGTTTTGAAATCCAATACGGCGGCAACCGCATGACGTGCCGTTCATAACCAT
The DNA here is from genome assembly GCF_015104395.2 of Macrobrachium nipponense. Lineage (NCBI taxonomy): Eukaryota > Metazoa > Arthropoda > Malacostraca > Decapoda > Palaemonidae > Macrobrachium > Macrobrachium nipponense. Next base: position 18,679,963 of record NC_087222.1, read on the forward strand.
AGCCAAGCCACCATCTTTCCCAGCCTTCTCAGCACTCATTTGAACAATGTTAGCATATATATGTAACGTTTATTGATCTTACTCAAGATTGCAGTTGTAATCATCACAATAAAGCAACATTTTGTTGCCTATATTAGTGAAAGTATGAAACTTCTTATTCCCAGGGTCATGGTTTGAACTGAAATTCATTTTTACCTTATAATCGGTGGTTTTATCCTTACTACCATCACAACTGAAACTCCACAGTGCTTATTTGATTGTAATTATACACATTTTGTTCTTAATTCACTCCAAATTGCACTTGAACTACGTTGCTGTTCCTGGTTCCTAAGCGCTCACTCCACAAACATAGTTACGGGCAGCACACGAGTAACGGTTTATGAGGTGCAAAGGTTTAATCCCCTAATTGTTTACTTTACTCATTATTTAGTTTAACTTTACTTTGTTACTTCAAAATGTTTATTTAATTCATGTTTATTATCCCTTTTCTGCAACCAAATTAACCCCGAAAAATTACAGATATTTCTGAAGTACATACGAGCAGACTACATCGAAATGACTCATCGTTGCCAATTTAGTGGAGCTTTGAATACGCGGATGCATTTACAAATGTTTCCATGAATTCTAGTTGTCATAGTAATGCAATAATGATAAAATTGCTCTAATATGTATATATACTACAAATAGATATGCTAATGTCATTTATTTCCCTGGTTTTGTGCAAGTCTTATACCCAGTTTGGAGGGTAAACACATACCAATTGGCAACCTGATAAACAATTGAAGAGCGCGAAGAACGCCGTTGGTACCGTTCACAAGCAAAACTGTTGATATTTTAGTCAGGAATCTAGTTACTTTTTCAATAACGAATATTTTCAAATTAATAATCATGAATATGTAAAAATATTTATGCAATTCGTGACCTTCATCTGCCGTTTAACATTTATTTAAATAATTATCTAGTGCACGCTTCTTCTTCTACCAAAAATCATAGTTTCCTTATAAAAAGTAGTGGTTGGAAGTCGTTTTTACAATTTTTGTGAAGAAAGTGCCCCAGCATCTATGGGTACAAGGGGTGTGCGGATTTAGCACATGGAATGGGAAGTTTATTGACACAAGCGACTCCGCAACCATCGAGATGGCGTCAATCTTCTAAATATTCCGAGTTGTAAGTAAAAATTTCGAAAGTGTCATGGAGGTAGTGTGCACTGCGTATGGCCAGACTTTTCATTACCCTCCGTTTAATCTTAAATTATGACCTTAATTTCTAACTTTGGAGAAAATACTTACTTCGAAAGGAGAGTAGAGGTATCGAGCTCCTCCTCTCACCACCAGCAACTCATGACTGATGACCATCTCCGGTGTCAGGACGTGTTAAAGTACTTTTTTGGAGGGTGGCTTGAAACGCAGTAGTCAGTGGTTCGGCTAGTCCAGTAAGTTGTTTACCCTATATGGTAGCCTAGCCTACACTACACAGTAGACTCTATACATATGTGGTATACTTATTCGTTCAATGCAGATTGACTTAATGATAATTCAATGCAAAGAGAAATTAACATTAACAAGAGTTTGCCTAGCATATACTGTGGTATATTGTATACATATACAGTAGCCCAGTCTACAGTATACTATATACTACAAGTACAATAAAGTAATTATTAATATCAGCTAATTCTGGAGGTTCATTACATTCTGATCATATGATGATTCAGTATAAAAAGAAATTAAATATGAAAAGAGAATCTGATCATATGATGATTCAGCATAAAAAGAAATTGAACACAAAACGCAAATCAGATTCGGTCTGACTGTCATAATTGAACAGTGTAAGGCTGCTGATGGCTACCATATAATTATAAAATAGAAATGTAAGGCATATGCATCTTTTACTTGAATCTGTATCCAATAATATTGTATGTGTTATACGCAAAAAGCTATCCAGCTGAATGTTACTCACTCGCTGTTCATAGACTGCCGCAGGTCCAATCATTCACGGCCGACATTCCTTGTGATGACGTCATAGCATGCCACGTGTACGTAACACGTGATACATGCGCACAGATTATATAACGGATATACATATACAACATTATTTTTTTAGCTGCATATCTTACTTTATATGCAGAAACACTAACAGTATGTATTCTCATAGTACTGTATTATAAAATAATAACATAGTGGTCATTGTTTTGGTTTGAAAATCAGCTCATGGCGAATGAGTTTATCTCGCCGTACTTAACTCAATTCTGAGTGAATTTTTTCTTGTTTCTAGTTAGCATAAATGAACATCTAGATACTTTACTTATATGGAACAAGGTCATTTTTTGTTATACGACGTGCTTTTAAGTTGAAGTAAGGGTTGACTACGTCTATTTGTGAACTAAATTATTTTTTTTTAATAAATTGTGTTGGGGGCATGTTTATTCTATAAAAAATTTGATTCCGTTCACTTTTTTCCACTTGATTTCATTGTGATAAGAACGTTACGTACCTTATCTTTTATTGGTGTGATAACAACAGTGAAATGTGTTTTTTCATGCCAGGTAGTAAGTTTACGGTAGTTTGTTCCGACACGTAATACAAACCTTCAGTCCTTTAACATATGGAATGTACTTACGGCGTAGCTGGAATTACAGCCGTTGAAACTTGAACAAGGTGGTTAGGCAGTAACTACTGTGGGGCAGGCTAGCCTGCCCAGATGTAAACACTCCACTTTGCTTTCGGCCGTCTTCCGATGAAGATGTGTGTTTGTGAGCTTCGGCTGACTGGTCGTTGATCTTTTTTCCCGGTGGGATCCTTTTGGTTTAATTTTTTTTTATTTGAATAATTATGCATATACGGTGTTTGATATTAATACTTAACAAAGGTTTGTCCTTGGTTTTTCAATTAATATACAAACCCACTTTTTGTGATAGCCTTTGTAACCGCCCCTCTACTTATGTTAAGAGTTGGCGGCTAAGGTATGCCAACATATTATTTACATTCTTTCGCCCTTTAACTCGGGCTCAGACCTGCATGAGGACGAGATATGTATTTATCGTGAGGATGAGACATATATTTAATGTAAGTGATATTGATCCTGTAACGGGACATGTATTCATCCGGAAATTACGCTTACGCCTGGGAATTACCGAGGGAACTTCAAAGGTTTGTCCATGTTTTGTTGTTATGGTAATTTCTTTCCACCTTCTTCCTTTCACTTACTATCGGAAGAAAGTTGAAGGATGGGCGTGCGGTGTTGATGTTGGGGGATCTCCTCTCACTTTGGAGGGCGGTGCCCTTGGATGTGTGAGGAGTATCCTCATTACAGGCAGTCCCTGGGTTACGATGGGGGGTCTGTTCTTGAGACGCGCTGTAACCCGAAAATCGTCGAAAGCCGGATCATAAAAAATACTAAGAAAACCTTACTTTAAATGCTTTGGGTGCATTGAAAACTATGTAAACTGCATTCTTATTGCATTTTTCATCAAAAAAATCTTCAAATATTGATTATTTTGCATGTTTGGTGTCATATTTCTTCTGCCGGATGAGCATTGTAGGCGTCGTAACCCTGGAACATGCGCTGTAACCCTGGAAATAATTTCTGACGAATATAATTGAAAAGCGCCTTAACTTCGGAACGTTGTAAGCCGAACCCGTCGTAACCCGGGGACTGCCTGTACTTTAATATTTTTTTCCTTATTTTACAGACTAGTGGTGATTGTGTTTTCAGCAGTATTAGTTGGATGCTCTTTGTATTGGTTATCCTAACTTTGGAATTGTACCTATGACTCGTAGCATGTTGTGTACCGATCCTCGAGTGTGTGTACTGATCCACTGCTGATAATCATATTCATTACCACTACTACCCAGGAGTTATGTCACTGGACGAAGCTGTCGCGCTGCCCTGTGAGGTTTATCTACTCCTGATGGTAGAAGTCTGGCAGAAGGAGGAACCGAAGAGGAAGAGAGCTCGTCAAGTGTCGTCATCCTCCTCTTCAAGATCATCATATCTTCATGCCTCCTCCCCTTCAGCTTTTAAGGCTTTGCCGTAAAAGAGAAGGTGGTCTCCCCCACTAAGAAGTCTCATCACGGGACTTCTAAGGGTCTGTCTTGCTCCGGTGAGACAGGTGGGTCTTCCGCTGGTCCTCCCGTTCCTTCGAGAATGGGGCCCGTCTCTCCTTCCTCAGGGAGGAAGCAGACGGGGACCATGGAGGTACCGGCCACCACTGGTATCTCCTCTCCCGGTTCTGAAGGTTCCACCTCTGGACCGGGAACCGTCTTGGCTGCCCGCTTGCGAGCATTACCGAGTGTACAGTCACCTACAGGTGACTGTGCAGCCAGGGTCCATACTGCTGATTACAGTCACTGTGTCAGGACCCAGGCACGGAGTGGAAGATGGTAGGAGTCGCTCGGGTGACTCTCGCCAGAACGACGATTGGTCTTGCAGCGATCGCCCGGTGCCCAGGGTTGACGTGACGTTCCTGCAGGTCCATGCATGCAGAGACCGGTGGAGGTGGGCCATCCAGGTTTTGGCCTCAACAAGGACTTGGAAGAGTCAGGGGACGGTATCGGCTGTCGCATGTCAGGTGCACGCTCAGCCCCACCCAGACGACGGTTGCGTTCGCGCGACCGACCAGTCTCAGGGGTGGCAGACGCTCACCTGTCAGGTAAGAGTTTCGTATCCCTCCTCGAGGAAGCATTCTCTCCACTGCTACTCCCGCGGGGCCCTCTGGACAGGTGCAGTTGGGCCGCATTGCTTCGGCAACTTCCCCAACTCCGTCCTGGATGGAGGACCTGTCGGTTGTCCTGAGGAAACTGGCGAAGAGCAAGTCCAGGAAGAAGAGGAAGGTGTCGCCGTCGTCTTCTGCCGCCTCTTCCCATTCGACTTCCGAGGCCCCCCAGCTGAAGAAGAAGAAGGTAGCCTCCTCCCCCTCCAAGAAGTCTCTCTCAGAGACCTCTAAGGGTCTGTCCCACTCCGGTGGGACAGTTGGGGCTTCCGCTGATCCTCCTGTTCCTTCGGGAACAGGGCCCATCTCTCCTTCCGCAAGGAAGAAGATGACGGGGACCACAGGGGTACCGGCTAACACCGGTACCTCCTCTACTGGCGCCAGGGACCGTCTTGGCCGCTCGTTCGCGAGAGATACCGAATGTACAGTTGTCCGCGGGTGACCATGCAGCCAGGGTCCAGGCAGCCGAGCCTGCTCGCCGCCAGGACCCAGGCATGGAGCAGAAGACTAGTGGCAGTCGCTCAGGCAACTCCCGCCAGGCCTGCGATCGCTCTCGCTGCGATCTGCCGGTTCCCAGGGTTGATGTGATGTTCCCACCAAACCGTTCACGTAGTGAGGCTGGGAAGAGGCTCCCCCCCTGGCCATCGGGTCCAGCCTCGCCTGGACTTGGTTCAACCTCGCCTGGGCCAGCCTCGCCTGGACCTGGTTCAGCCTCGCCTGGACTTGGTCCAGCCTCACCTGGGCGCATTGAGAGGACGGTGCTCGCTCTCACCGTGTTAGTGGACATTACCAGTCACCTGACCGTCACTCCCACTATGACCGGACGGCTCGCACGACTGGTAGCAGCTCCCCTGACGCACGAGACCGACGCTACCATCCTCGGTCCAGCGCTTCTCCGGAAGGAGACCGCTGGTCCAGACCTGCAGCTCGACCGCCACCATGGTTGGTGATTGCCTGCAGTCCTCCCAGCCTACCGGTTCGGCTGGTAGGCAGGGGAGGAGCACTCATAGCAGCTCTCCTGAAGAGACTGATGCAGTCCTTGGTCCAGCATTTCTCCGCAAGAAGACTGCTGGTCCAGACGGGTAGCTCGATCGTCACTGTGGGTTGGTGATCGCCTAGTTCCCCCAGCCTACCAGTTCTGCTGGTAAGCAGGGGAGGAGCTCTCGTAGCAGCTCCCCTGACGCAAGAGACCGACGCTCCGTTCCTTGGTCCAGCATTTCTCCGCAAGAAGACCACTGGTCCAGACCTGCAGCTCGATCGCCACCACGGGTTGGTGATCGCCTGCAGTCCTCTCAGCCTACTTGTTCTGCTAGTAGGCAGGGTAGGAGCGTCAGGTCTCCCTCACCTGTCCCTTCAACTTCCTCAGGCTACACCGGGAGGAACGAGGCGAACAGGAGGGACCGTGATGAATGCAATTCTTACGGTCCGGCCACGAGCCTGGTTCAGTCTTGGGACCAACAGATCCTCGCTCAAGTGGTTGGAGGTGATCGTGGGGGCCTGGTGAGGACGAATGACGCTTCGCAGACTCTCGGAGTGACCATCACTGCCATTCACGTGATGGTCCCGCTGGACCACGCATGCAGAGACCAGTGTGGGCTCCCCCTTCGGTCCTCTTGAGAGGTTTCTACCTTGACGAGGACTGAGACACGTCGGAGGATGGTATCGGCTCTCTCCTGTCAGGTGCTCGCTCAGCCCCACCCAGACAACGGTTACAGTGGTGGCAGACGTTTAGCCTACAGTACGAGTACGTAACCCTCCTCGGGAAAACATTTTCTCCAGATGGTAACGTTTTCCTAGACTCTGAGTGGGATAGAGAAGAAAGGGTGGGAACATCCAGTTCGGCTTGAACTATCGTCTTCGGTATCCTGTTATCACCACAGAAGTCTTCCTTCAGGAAAACTTCTCCTTTGCTCTCTTCATTAGAGAATGAAGGGTGCCAGCTTCCAGTCCTTATTCTTGTTCCTCGAATGGAAGAGAATTTAGGATGGTCTATGTACAGGAACCTACAAATATACTATGTATATTGCCCTTGCGACATGCTTCTGTTATCAGTTGAATTGTCCGAGGTGTAGGCACATTCCGTTGTTAACTCTACGGGTTGTGACCGAGACGAATAATATCTTCTTAATTGATCTGCAACTCGGGACTGCCCTGCAAACCTCCCAGGAGTTACCAGTTTTGATTGTGAGATACTTATGGTATTGTTATAAAAACACCTCAGCATTTGCATTCACCGAAATCCGTTTTTATTAAATACAAATGCTCGAGCGTATTTTTTTACGCTCGATGGTTCTAGTCGAACGCATTCCTTCTTGGAATGGATTACCTGGCAACTCAGGATGAGGAGTGAGTGAGAGCTGGCTCTGCAATGATTGACTACCGAACCGAATCTCTGCCGGCAATCACAGACTTAGGTCTCTGGTTGGCTGGAATTCTCACATACGTGGATGACCATCTTTACTGCATCGCCTTTGACATTGCGAGAATTTTCAGACAGAGATATCTCACTAGACTCGCTATCATCTTTTTGTTTACCGCACAGTAACAGAAGTCTGTAGCCTAGTCTCCCGCTGCATTGCACCTGCCGCTGCGATGATGTGGAAGGATTTCTTCAGACATCTGAGTTTGTCTTCTAAATATATCTCATATTCGTAGGTGTGCAATTGCTCATTGTTCACCCCGAATTGTAGATGTGTAATGGAAGACATCACCTGTTCCCCGCCCTGCCAGCTCTACTTCCAAGTATATAGAAGTCCTCCCTGGATAAGCTAGGAAGAAGATGATGATTCAGCCCATGAGAAGAGGTTCTTCAGGCAGTACAATCCCTGTGTTTTCATTACTGAAAAGCGCTCCGCTTTCATTGCAACTCCGACTTCTCACCGAACAGCAATGAAGTAGCGGTTTAGCGTTTTCAATCCTCTGTAAATAACAGGGATTAAGCCGTCTTCACGGGTTGGTGTCATTGGCGGGACTTTTCTACCTTCAGAATCTTGAAAGTTAACTTCTCTCGATTCGACTGTGAAGACACAGGTCTGCATTCACCTATCACCTTCGTCTTCAACGGCACATAGTATTGTTTCTCCTTAGTTGAGATTCAACTACTATGAGAACTTCTGTCTTGCCATCAGGGACCTCGGTCTCTAGAAGGCAATTGACTTTCGTCTGTTGGGCACATGCCTTGAGAGAATCATCACCTCACCTTCCACCATCAGTGGCAACAGATAGACGATTTGTATGGTCTCTCGGCATAACCCTTCAAAAGGCAAGGGTCACGTGACTACGCCTCGGATGCATGGACAGCTCGCCTCACACAACCGAATGCAGTCAGTCGGCAGCTGTCGAAGCGTCCGAGACCGTCACGATCTACGCTGTGGACTTTGTTTTGGTTGATCCAGATCAGTTAATACTTCGTCCTACTGGTGTGTTCCGGAACCCATAACTATCGACACTCACCATGGAGTGTTGGTGTCTTTATCCACTGTGGAGACGACGAGACCGCGAGAGAACTTTGCATTAATGTCTCCGACGCCAATAGTCTTCACAGCCCTTTTTTGGATGAGTCACAATCCCTCACTCATTTCAAAAAGGCCCAGAAGTCTGACTCTTGATCATGCAGCTCCTATACTCCGATCAAGTTGTCAGAGGCAGCAGGGCACTCCTCCTCGCTCTTAAGACCAGGAGGAGTAGCCTAGGTGTGCAGAACTCCAGTCAGTTCTAGAGGCTCATTCAGATTCCTCCCACCAATCAGTGAGTCTTCCTTATGTTAAAGGACCGAGGGTTTGTATTACTTGTCGGAACAAATCACAATTTGTCGTAAATTGTATTTTTCCTAACTATAGCAAACCTACTGCCTAACCACCTTGTTCAAGTTTCAATGGCCGTAATTTACACCGTAAGTACATTCCTTATGTTAAAGGACCTAAGGTTTGTATAGTTAGGAAAAATACAATTTATGACAAATTGTGATTTTATCCTTGTTGCCAATGCACGATAATAGTCATTAGCAGCTTGAACATTGTTTTCTCAGCTTCAGCTACAACTTGCAGTTTAATTTAACAGTATATTACCTTGCCAATTGTTTATCCCTAGTGAATAAAGTTATTACATAGAAATATATCAGTCCTATTCTACATAAATCATTTATAACATAACTACGGTGATTGTTTACTATCATATGATGGTTGAAATACAAGTAAAACAGATGTTGTTATCCGATTCAGTTGTACTTATCAATGAAGTAGTTTCTTGTTCAGTTGTTCATGGCTGTACACTTTTAGGCAACGAGTATAACATTAAAACTACTTGTATCATTCTCCTATACTTTTTAAACCTTTTTAACTAGATATGGAGGTAAAGAAGTTAAGCTATTGTAATTTGGTCTCTCTCACTGCCTGATTGTATGTTGCTGCTTGCACCTGCTGCAAGCAAAATTTAAAATTTTTTTTCTTAATACTATTGTCATATTGGTATTAATCCATCTTTATGATGGGGTTAACCCCATCATAAAGTCGGATTATTGTAAGATGAATTGTCGTATCTTGAACTACCTGTACAGATGAGCTTTCCAATTGTTCTTACATGATATACAAATCCTCGGTCCTTTACATTAGGAATTACTTTCAGCGTAGGCTGGAATATGTCCATTAAATTCTTGAACAAGTTGGTTAGGTAGTAACTACTGTCTGGTAAGCGAGTAGTCCCACCTGCCCAGATGTAAACACTCCACTTGGCTGTGGGCCATCTTCCAATAAAGAAGTATGTTTGTGAGCTCTTGATGACTAGTCGTTAATCACAGTCCTCCAAGTGGGGTCTTTCTTTTGTTATTTTGAAGAATATATTTATATACTGTGTTTGATATTAATAATTAATTGACTTTGATAATTTATATACAAACCCACTTTTGTTCCTACACAATATACAAAGCCTCGGTCCTGTACAAAAGGAATTACTTTTAGTGCAGGCTAGAATACACCCGTTAAATTCTTGAACAAGGTGGTTAGGCAGTAACTACCATCTGGTAGTCCCGCCTGCCCGGATGTAAACACTCCAGTTTGCTTCTGGCTGTCCTCTGATGAAGATGTATTTTTGTGAGTTCTTGCAGACTAGCCATTAATTATGATTTTCCCGATGGGATCTTTATTTGTTCTTACTCGTAATACAAACCCTCGGTCCTTTACATTAGGAATTACTACCATTGTAGTAGGTTGGAAATCCGGCGTAGAAGAATAACAACAAGGTAGTTAGGCAGTAATTGCTTGTCCAGTAGTTGGGAGGAGTCACACCTGATTGGAAGGAAACATTCCACTTTGCTTTCGGCCGCCATGGTGATCAGACGGCCTTTCGCTCTCTGCCCATTGTTATCGTATGAAGTTATCAGTACTTTGTGAGATCTATCTTATTTGCTTTTGTTTGTGGTTGTGTGCTTTGTTTTGTGTTCATTTTTTGCAACATGCAAACCCAGGAGTCACATAACCTTAATCGTCCCCATTCCTGGTGGGTGGGGGGGAGGGCAGGAATTATAGTAGCTTCTGCTCCAAAATTGAAGTGAACCTTCACGCCCTTTGTGTGGAGTGCCGAGGGCGTGAGTGATCAGCTAATAATCCATGTGATACTTGTGTCTCTTGGTTGGCAGAGCAGTGGGGGAGGTATGAGGGGAGGAAACGATCTCGGGGGAAGTCTTCCAAGGCTCCATCAGAGGGTTACACACCTCCCATGACTCCGTTGGTAACCAATTCTTCGTCTTCCTTCCTCCCACCTCATAAGCTTCCTCGTCTTGCTGTTTCTCCTTCGCCGGAAAATGTCTCCCTCTGCTTCTTCATTTGATTCGTCAAGCATAGAAGAGTTGGGGAGGCACGCCGACTCAGAGTGGCACTCAGTGGGTTCTGCTCGCTCCAGCATGGATGTTTCCTTCTTGGGGCTAGTAGGACCTCCTCTTACTAACCCGACTTTTGCTCTCTCAGGTGTGGCTGCCTCCGCGGTTGGGAATCTGAAGCAGGCTTGGCTGAAGTTGGGGTTGCCTGGTGTCCCTTCCCTCCAGGGACTCATGCACCTCCTCATCTGGTATACACCCAGCATGTGACCAACGTAACACCTTCGGTGGTTGTATCATCTGTGCCATATATTTCGAGGGCAGACCCATTTTCCAGGTTACGTGGTCCTGTTTCCTCCAGCAACTTATGATCGTCCTCAGAGACCATGTCCTCTAGACCTTCCACCTGTCTCCATGCATGTGCTTGCTGCTTTATCAGTCCCTAATCATGTGACAGCTGCTGAGGTTTAGGCATCCTTTGTCCCGGCTTCTCTGGAGCCTGCTGCTTCGGCAGCTGCTGCAGTGGCACCTTGGATGGGGGATCTGACTGCTGCGCTGAGGAAGCTGATGAAGAAGTCCAAGCAGAAGCGCAAGGTGTTGTCGTCTTCCTTGTCGTCTGCTGCCCCCTCCACTTCATCTTCTGAGGCTCCCTTGCTGAGGAAGAAGGTTGTTTCTCCCCCCTCACCCCCAAGAAGTCTTGATCTGGGACTTCTAAGGGTCTGCCTTGCCATTCTGGTGAGACAAGTGGGCCTTTCACTGGTCCTCATGTTCCTTCGGGAATGGGAACCACCTCATTGCCCCCAGAGGAACGCAGGTCAGGGGACCGTAGTTCAAACCTTGGCTCAAACTTCTACTTCTAGTCTTAGAGGTTCTGCCCTAGGACTAGTACCATCTCGGGTTCTTGTTGGCCGGTTTCCCCAAGTGCACACAAATCTACCAATGAGCGTGCAGCCAGAGTCGGTAACACTGAGTCCGCTCGCTGTCACGAGTCAGGCATGGTGTGGAGGGAAGTGAATCACGACTCACGCCTTGCTGATGATCGCACACGCAGTGATTGCTTATATCTCAGGGCATACATGATGGTTTCACGAAATTGTGCACAAGGCGAAATTAGTAGGAGGTCCCCTTTTCAGTCCTCTCGAGAGATTTTGACCTCTTCGAGGACTGGGACGCGTCATGAGGACGGTATTCACTCTCGTCACGTGGGTGGACGCTATTCCTCTCCCAATCCTCAGTCCAGGTGTCGCATGGCTTTTCTCCTGATTTGTGTGAGTGTCGTTCTGGTCCTCGGGGGAGTGTTTCTCCACAGGGAGTGCTCTCTTCTAGACCTGCAACTCGATCACCATCCCGGTTTGGTGATCAATCTTGGCCTGCTCTGTCTGTTAGTTCTGCTAGCAGGGCAAGTGGAAGCATCCGATCTTCCTTACCTGTCCCTTCAACTTCCTCAGGATACACCTGGAGGGGTGAGATGACCAGGGGGAACTCTGGGGAGTCTTCTCCCCAGGGTTCAGCCACGAGTTTATATTCCCGGCATGGTCTCAGGACTTGAGAGGTTATATGCTCAAGTGCTTCAGGAAGGTCATAGTGGGTATCTTCCTTCTGAAGGAAGGGGATTGTGGGAGGGACACATCCCAGAAGGACTTGATGGTCCTTCCCCTCAGGATGCAGATGCTCCTGAGATTTAGAGGACATTTGGAGAGGTCATTGCGCTGATTTATTGGCACATTGACCTAAGGTAAGGATCCACAGTAGCTTTCTCTGACTGCCCTTTGCAGTTGGAGTCATTCTGGAGTCCTAAGAAGGAACCCAGGGCTTCAGTAGGCTTACCGTGGTCTTCCTTGTCTGAAGGTTTGTTGGACCGAGTGAACAAACTTGACTCAGGGCAAGAGAATCCACTCATTGCCAACAAATCGGACAAGCTGCTTCCCCCTGCTTTACCTCGACAGAGGCATTTCTATACACCCTTGGAAAACCCTTTTCCGACTAAACAGGTGGACCCAGAGCTAGTTCATCTGACTCCTGGCTTGCCGCTGCAGCACCGTGTTGCTGAGAACCTCTGGTTCATGCAGCAAGAGGCAGCAGCCTTGGAAGCTACTGCTATGGAAGCTTTCCAGATGGTCTTCTGGCTGGATCTTTGGTCCCTCACATTATCCAAAGTCACTTCTTCTGCAGGACCAGTAGTTCCTGGAGAAGATTCAGCTTTCAGGAGACTTTGCCAGTCTGGAGGTAGGGCTATATCCTACCTGGCCCACCAGATGGCAAAGCTGTGGGCCAACCTGGTGGTTAGGAGGAGGGACGCTGTCCTTAATCGTCTAGCCAGGTCTACAGGGTCGGAGTTGGCATTGGCGTTGAGGAATGGCCTGTTACTGGGTTCCTCCTCCCTATTCCCTAAAGAAATGGTGGATGCTGCGGTGGACAAGCGAAGGGCTGAAGACAACGATTGACTTGTCCATCAGGCAGTTACTAAGACTTCAGGGCCGTTTTATGTAACTGCAGCTAGGCCTTCGATCCAAGCTAGGTCTTCCTCCACCTCCAAGGAGACTCCTTCGAAGGGGGCGCAAGGAAAGACCCAACCTTCTTCTTTCTCATTGAAAGGGACCAACAACACCCCTTTCAGCCTCCTTTCTCTTGCAGGGAGGGAGGTAAGTGAAAGAAGAGAGGGAAACACTATTGACAGCATTCCCCTCAGCTGCTGCCACCGGTGGGGTGGTGCCTGGCAAGCCATTGGGCAACACGGCAGCACTATGGAGCCCTAGACCTGGGTAGTAGATGTCCTTCGGGAGGGATATTCTTTCACCTTCGAGTCAAAACCACCCCTCACCAAAGCTCTGGTCCATCTGCAGACTTATATCCCTGATTCGGCCAAGGATCTGGCACTGAAGGAAGAGGTGCAATCGATGCCGAGTGAGGGAGCTGTGGAGGTCATACAAGATCTGTCACTAGGGTTCGACAGCCGAGTCTTCATGGTGGAGAAGGCTACGGGGTCCTGGAGACTAGTGATAGATCTCTTTCCTTTGAACCGATTTGTTCGCCAGACTCAGTTCACGATGGAGAGACAGCATGTTCACTGCTTACCCCATTTCATGGAGAACAACTTCAAGCTTTTGGTGGATCTGAAGGATGCGTATTTCCAGATACCCCTTCATCAATCCTCAAGTAGGTACCATCGCCTTATCCTCGAGGTGACAGCATTCCATTTCAGGGCACTTTGTTTCGGACTCTCGACTACCCCTCATGTGTTTACAAGTGTTTACCTTGATATCAGCTTGAACCCATTCAGTTGGGATACGTATGTTGAGATATCCCAATGACTGGTTAGTCCTGGCGAGCGAGCTCTCGCAGTTGCTACAGGACAGGGATCGTCTCCACAACTTTTGTCATGATCTTGGGAGCGTGATAAATTTTGAGAAGTCAGATCTCATTCCCAAGCAGAGGGTAAAGTATCTGGGCATACTGATTGATACAATAGCAGCACAAGTCTTCCCTGTTGACTCGGGGATCAGCAAGGTCAGGAACGCAGCTCAACGGCTTCTATCCCAGTAGGAGCAGCCAGCTCAGCTACGGCAAGTTGTGATTGGTCATCTGTCGTCACTGGAGAAGTTAGTCTCTCACGGCACTTCACCTGTGGTATCTTCAATGGAGACTAAAAGGGGTTGTAGTCACAGGCTTGAGATCCTCAATATTTCCCATTCTTCTAACGGAGGAGGTGAGGAAGGATTTAGCCTGGTGGCTAGATGACAGGAACTTCTTAATAGGAGCGGAGTTGCACACTCACCCTCCAGACATGCTTCTGTTCTCAGATGCATTGATTGAAGGTAAGGGCGCACACCTGGAGGAGTTGCAGACTGCAGTAGTGTGTGATTGACACAACAGGCACCTTCAAATCAACATTCTGGAACTCAAACCCTCCAAGAATTCGGGAATTGAGTGATGGGACATTGTAGTGTTGAACAACAACAACACTGTAGTGGATATGTCAACAAGCAGTGGGACCTAGTGTCCCTCCCCCTGCATCAGTTGACAATGTAGGTGCAAGAGTGGCTTACAGCGCACTTGGTAGAGCTGTCGGCCAGATACATTCCAGGCAAGAGGAATGTAGTAGCAGACAAGCTCAGCTGACCAGAATCAGGTGGTAGGGACAGAAAGATCCCCTCCACACTTGACTTGGTGGCAGAAAAGGGTGTTCAACCCATGGGGCATCAAATAGTAGCAGAAAGGTTTGTTCAACCCATGGGGCATCCAATAGTAGACTTATTCACCACCTAGGCACAAACAAGGAAATAACTTCTGGTTTCTTCTCCGTAGTGGTGGACCCATGGGCAACTATAGAGGACACTTTCCAACATGCGTGGGACAATCTTGACACTTATGCCTTTCTCCCATTCTGCCTGATTTGGAAGGTGATCAGCTTTAAGAATCTTTAGATGATTCTGGTGGATCTCAAATTGTCCTGATCTGTTGGCTTTTCTCTCTGAGCCTCCATGAGAGATTTCCCCATGGCACAACCTTCTATGTCAGCCGCGCATAGAGTGTGACTTCACAGCTAACGGTTATCCACTATCTCTTGCGAGCAAGAAGCTTTTCTTGCCAAGCATCAAGAGAGATGGCAGGATACCTCAGACAGTCCTCTGCAGCAGTGTACCAGGGAAAGCGGGCCATCTTCTGTGGTTGGTGTCGTAGACGGGGTCTCTCTCAACTCAGAGCCACTCTTCAACAGATTGCGGATTTCCTAGTCTGTCTTTCTTCGCCAAGAGAAGCTCCTCTCTGTCTTCAGTCCTGAAAACTGCGAGGAGTAGATATTTCTACTTCCATGGAGATCTCTCTCCTTATGAGGAGTTTCGAGCCTCTAGGAGAGTAGTCAGACAGGCATCTGATCCTCAAGACCATCTTTTTCTGGCCTTGGCAACTGCGAATAGAGTAGGTGAGCTTCATGGTCTCTCTTATGAAGTTAAACACTCGAGGGGATGGGGATCTGTTATGCTCAATTTCGTCTCAGATTTTGTAGCGAAGACTCAGAATCCATCTGTCCCTTTATGATCCCCTCCCTAGAGAACTTCTGTGGTAATGATCCAGACGAGATGTTACTTTGTCCTGTTACGGTGTTACAGCGCTATCTGAAGAGAACTCGGCATCTCTGGCCTGAGTGTTGAAACCTCTTTGTTAGCACTGGGGAGACCAAGAAAGAAGTGTCCAAGAACACTATTTCTTTTTGGCTTCATGAGGTGATCAGGAAAAGAGCACGCTGGATTGGGTGGCTGATGCAGGTAAGCTATATTATAGAGCTCCATTCTATACCCTTTCATTAGGATATAGAAGCTTTTATCTGTTCCTTCCCTAACAAGTGGGGAAGAGGACCTTGGCATAAGACAAACCCAGTACTTGTATATTTGTCTTTTTGCTTCTGACTATAAGATTCTTGTTTGCATTTCATAAGAGGCTACACTTGTCTCCCTCTTATGAATTGGTCCAGAGGTCTAGCCATTGGTCACACGTTCCCATTCTCTGATCAATTGGACAGAGGCCAGGTTCCCTCCCCCCCTCACTCTACAACCAGGATGGGAACCTTGGTTGGGCAAACACCAGTCTGTCCACATGACTATCACATTCCTTTCCTCCAATCAATTGAGTCCTTGAGTCTTCCTTATGTAAAGGACGAGGGTGTATATATGGTGTACAAATCACAGTTTTTGAAAGTAAATTGTATTTTTTCCTAACTATACAAACCTGAGGTCCTTTACTTTTATACCCACCTCATGTCACCCCTCAATCTGTTCCTGGCCTAAAGCAAAGTGGAATGTTTACGACCCGTCGGGTGGAACTCCCGACTATCAGACAAGACGTTACTGCCTAACTACCATATTCCTTCTACAGCTGATTTCCAGCCATACACTGAAAGTTAATTACTTATGTAAAGGACCTCAGTTTTGTATAGTTAGGAAAACTACAATTTACTTAAAAAAAATTGGGGGTTTTCTGGTCTGGGCCCCAGAGTTCAGCCTATGTCCACTCCATTATCCTGCGCTGTATCTGATTACTGGCACTGCCCATGTGTTTATAGCTTTCATCATATTTCCAGTGTTGAATTTTGACTTGGATATCGCCTTAAGTCTGCAAATATTCTTTCATGATCGTGTCTTACATCTCTTGGTGTTTTATATCCTCTCCTATTATTCCCAGGTATTTGTATCATCTCGTGTATGTGTTTTAAGCTATTCCCACCTGGTCGCTGTATCCCTTCAGTCCTTGTGACTTTGCCTGTTGGTTTGTTGACCAAGGCACATTATATATTCCAGAATCCATCCTGATGTCCCCAGAAACAATCCTTCATTATCATGTTGTCCCCAGATGCAATCCCTACAGTCTGGATTAGGGTATTTATTTCCTTGATGCTCTCACCATACAGCTTGATTATTTTTTTACATGAACATCAGATGGTTGATTGTGTTGCCTCCTTTCTTGAGTTGGTACCCAGCATTCATCCTCTGCAGTTATTATTATTATTATTATTATTTTATTATTATTATTATTATTTATTTTTTTTTATTTTTTTTTTTTTCTTTTTTTTTTTTTTTTTTTTTTTTTGCTCTATCACAGTCCTCCTAATTTCCGACTGGGTGGTATTTATAGTGTGGGGCGTTCCGGGTTGCAATACCTGCCTCCTTAAGGAGTCCATCACTTTTGCTTACTATGTGTTGCCGTTTCTAGGATCCACACACTCTGCAATGAGTCCTGGAGCTACTTCAGCATCTAGTTTTTCTAGATTCCTTTTCAGGGATCTTGGGATTGTGCCTAGTACTCCTATGATTATGGGTACAATTTCCACTGGCACATCCCATAGCCTTCTTATTTTCTATTTTCAGATCTTGATACTTATCCATTTTTTCCCTCTCTTTCTCTTCAACTCTGGTGTCCCATGGTATTTGCGATATCATGAGTGATACTTTCTTCTTGACTTTGTCAATCAACGTCACGTCTCTGTTTGCACGTATCACCCTATCTGTTCTGATACCATAGTCCCAGAGGATCTTTGCGTGATCGTTTCTATCAACTCCCTCAGGTTGGTGCTCGTACCACTTATTACTGCAAGGTAGCTGATGTTTCTTGCACAGGCTCCAGTGGAGGGCTTTGGCACTGAATCATTCCTCTTTTCGTACTGGTTTCTGTGCAAGTGCCTGGGCATTCGCTTGCTATGTGGTTTATGGTTTCATTTTTCGTATTGCACTTCCTACATATGGGAGAGATATTATTTCCGTCTATCGTTTCTTTGAACATATCTGGTTCTTAGGGCCTATCTTGTGCCGCTGTTATCATTCCTTCAGTTTCCTTCTTTAGCTCTCCCCTCTGTAGCCATTGCCATGCGTCATACAGGGGCGGTAGTTCTTTAGTCTGTCTCATGTATTGTCCGTGCATTGGTTTGTTGTGCCAGTCCTCTGTTCTGTCTGTCATTCTCCTGTCTCTGTATATTTTGTGGCTCGTCTACTTTTTATTAGTCCTTCTTCCCATGCACTCTTTAGCCACTCGTCTTCACTGGTTTTTCAGATATTGCCCCGCCCAGTGCTCTGTTCGATGTTGACGCAGTCTTCTATACTTAGTTAGTCCTCCCTCCCCCTTCCTTTCGTGTTATGTATAGTCTGTCCGTATTTGCTCTTGGGTGTAGCGCTTTGTGTATTGTCATATGTTTTCCTGGTTTTCTGGTCTATGTTGCGGAGTTCTGCCTTCGTCCATTCCACTATTCCTGCGCTGTATCTGATTACTGGCACTGCCCATGTGTTTATGGCTTTTATCATATTTCCGGATGTTGAGTTTTGACTTGAGTATCGCCCTGAGTCTCTGCATATATTCTTCCTGATCGTGTCCTTCCCATTTCTCTTGGGTAATATATCCCCTCCTTCCATTATTCCCAAGTATTATTATCCAGTCATTCATCTGGCACGTTGTTGGTTTGGATGTTTGCTTCCCATCTGGTAGCTTTCTCCCACCTTCAGTTTCTCGTTACTTTGCCTTTTTGTATGTTGACTAAGGCGCATTTTTTGTTCTATTCCAAACTCCATCCTGATGTCCCCAGATACAATCCTTATACAGGTCTGGATTAGGGTATCTATTTCCTTGATTTGTTCCCTCTTCCCCATACAGCTTGATGTCGTCCTCATGAACATCAGATTGTTGATTCTGTTCGCCGCTTTTCTTGAGTTGGTACCCTGGCTTAATCCATCTTCCTGTAGTACTTTTGTCATGGGAAATCATTGGCTACTAACGGAGGAGTAGTGGGGACAATGAGTCACCCTGGAAGATCCTTCTCCTTTGATATTAAACCTCTGCTAGTCTTATTGTCCAGAGCTTGGTAAGTATTGTATTCCCAGGTTTGCTTTGCGCATTGTATTTTTGGTTGGAAGAGTTGATACTGTTTTCCTCTGCCACCAATATTTAATTTTCAGGCATTCTATTAGCCAATCTGTGTGGTGGATATTATCATGTCGAAGGCTTTTCTTATAGTCTATTCCATAGCCATGCTTAGGTTGGTTTTCCTTTTTCCTACTGTTCTTCATTACCCATTTTGTCTATCAGGAGCTGTTGTGCCCCTTACTACTTCCTTCATTTGCAGCCTTTGTTGGTGGGGGATGGTGTTTGTTCCCTCCTCTAGGTAGTTTTGCTAGCCTTTCACTGATGATTACCTGTTAGTAACTTCCAACATTATTGGGTAGGCAGGTGATAAGGCCTGTTAGTTAACTGGCTATATTATTATTCTTAGTATTATTATTATTATTATTATTATTATTATTATTATTATTATTACTTATTATTATTATTATTCTTCTTATTATTAGTTATTTCATTTTATTTTATTATTTTTATTTTTGGTCCTATCACAGTCCAAATTTACAATTTCATGGGTGGTATTTATGAGGAGTGGGTTGGGTCCGGGTTGCACTCATTACCCACCGTTAGGAGTCCATCCACTTTTCTTACTCATGTTCGCCATTTCTAGGATCAAACTCTTCTGTATCTGTATGGTCCTGGCGCGTACTTTCAGTTTTTCGAGATTCCTTTTCAGGGATCTTGATGATCGTGCCTAGTGTTTCTTATGATTATGGGTACAAATTTCCACTGCAATTCCCATATACCTTATTTGCTATTTTCAGGTCTTGGATACTTATCCATTTTTTATCCCAGTTCTTTCTCACTTTAAAATCTCTGGTTTGTCCCATGGGTATTGCGACATAAACAATGAGTGATACTTCTTCTTGATTTGTCAGTCAATGTCACGTCTGGTCTATTTATTGCATGTATCACCCTGTCTGTTCTGATACCATAGGTCCCAGAGGATCTTTGCCTGATCATTTTCTATCCACTCCCTTCAGGTTGGTGCCTCATCAACCACCGTTATTACTGCAAGGTAGGCTGGGTTTGTTCTTGACACCAGAACTCCTCAGTGGAGGGCTTTTGCTAACTGAATTATGCCTCTTTTGTACTGGTTCTGTGCAAGTGTCCAGAACATTCACTTGCTATTGGTTTGGTTTATGGTTTGATTTTTTCGTATTGCAACTTGCCTAACATATGGGAGAGATGTTATTTCCATCTCATCGTTATTTGGACATATCTTTTTCTTAGGGCCTGATCTTGTGCGGCTGTTATCATTTCCTTCAGTTTCCTTCTTTTGCGCTCCCTCCCCTCAGTAGCCATTGCCAACTTGTCATTCGCTGGCCTAGTTTTTCTTTAGTCTGTCTCAATGTTATTGTCCGTGCAATTGGTTTGTTGTGCCATTTCCTCTGTTTCTGCTTGTTTTTCTTTCCTACTGTCTCTGTAATTTCTTTCGGGGCTTCATCTTATTCTTTATACAGTTCCTTTTTTATTTCCCACACAACTCTTGAGCCACTCGTTCTTCACTGGTTTCCATAATTATGGCCCCATGGGCTCTGTTCTTGATGTTGACGCTAGTCCTCTATGCTTAAGTAGTCCCCGCCCCTCCTTCCTTTATCGTCGTTAGCATAATCTGTCTTTATTTGCTCTGGGGCTGTAGTGCTTTGTGTATTGTCATAATCTTTACTTCATTTAATTTTCTAGGTCCTCATGCGGCAAAGTTCTTACCTTGCATCCATGCCACTTCCAAATTCCTGCGGCTTGTATCTGATTACCAGGCACTGCCCATGTGTTTATTGCTTTATCATATTTTGGTGGTTGGAGTTTTGGGACCTTCGAGTATCACCCTGAGTCTCTGCATATCTTCCTTTCCTGATCATGTCCCTCATCTTCTGGTGTTTTAATCCCCTCCTTCCAGTTATTCCCAGGTATTTGTATCCCGTCCTCATCTATGTGTTTGATGTTGTTTCTCATCTGGGTAGCTTTATCCCTTCAGGTCCTTGTACTTTGCCCTTTTGTATGTTGACTAAAGGCCACATTTTTTCTATTATTATTAATTATTATGATTAATTGATGATGAATGATGATTTTTTGATGGGGGGGATGATGATGATGATGATGATGATGATTGATTAATTATTATAGATTATTATTAGTTACCATACTTTTTGTTTTGGCCAATTTTCCCCCCCTGTAACTCTGAACTTTCAGCATCAAGAATTGGGCCCTGAAAAGTAAACACATTACCTTATCTTGCATTTTCTTAGTACAGCACCAATTTGTTATTATACATAGCAAGGATTGTGAGGTTTATTGTGCAAAAGGAATTGTTTATGAAACCCTATTATGTTATTATACAAAACCTTTATTATAAATAAAAGAATATAAACAATAAATTAGAACAATCAGAGTAAACATAGGGAAATTTACATGCTCATACTAAATAGTCTTTTCTTTTACTGATTTATTGGTAATATTTGATGATTTGCAGGATTAGTTTATACTGTGCCAATATTTTGTATGCATTTTACAGACTTACAAAAATATCCATTATATTGCCAAATTGACCGTTAAAAAATTAGAGAATCATAGGCTAAACTTAACCAATAGTTAGTGTTTTGATTTCCAAAAATTAGCCTAAGGCAGACTTGAACTTAGCCTATCTCAGAACCAATATTTAGCCAGAAGCAAGACTCGAAGAACATGAGAAGAGGTATGGGCGGCTGAAATTTATGATTTTCTGGATGGGAAAAAAAAAGAAAAAGCTGTATGGCTGATTGCTTCTAGGCCTCCAGGGAACATTGGTATTATTGTTTGTTACTGGGGAAAAACATTAAATATACCTGTGTACCAAAGGTAACCACCCCAGTGCAACTTCCTATGTATTGTATAATAATTCCAGGTTTCTTTATCTTGCAGATTAATTCGTGTGAAGCACCAAATGCAGACTTGTTGAAGAGGTCCTTGGAAATTAAAGTTACAGTCCATCCTTGTCGAAAAAAGGAACTAACTTTTTGGTCTTGTTAGGAAACTTGTTAAGACTGTTGGTGCATTTTATTTTTCTGTAAGTTATTTAGATTATTTGTACATTTCTATGAGTAATGTTATTCATTTATTATGGTTTCAAGGTTTAATACTCATGAGGTTAAGAATGTTTTCCTCCAGCTGTTTCTAAGGCTTAGCTCTCTTATGGCAATCAGCAATTGTAAAAAACCCAAAATCAATTTGTTGCCATACGAGGATATGAACCTTCGTTGTTTATTATGATTGAGGGACAAGGCAGTCCCCAACATTATGACAGAGATCTGTTCCTAATGTTAGCTGTAGGTCGGAAATCTGGTGTAAGGTCGGAATAATAGCTTAATTCAGTGGCAAAGGTTAATGCTGGGTTGTTGTGTCCTACACAAATACAAAAAAACCTTTCGGGTCTTTAACCATTAGGATAGTTACTTACAGTGTGAGCTGGTAATGGGCTTTGCTATTTCTACTTATAAACAAGACACTGTAGTTAGATACTAATCTGGTTAGGGCGGATGGGACGCCCTGCCCACCAGTCGGTACAAACTCACTTTTACTTTATCAGACTTGGTCGTCGAGGTGCAAATGTCTCCTCTGGCCTGAATGGCCATTTGGATCCTTACCAATTTTATTTTCTGTTTTTGTTTAGGAATTTATTGGTGAAATTGGGAATATGAGCGTAGTTGTTGTTTTGCATTTATAATGATATAATGCAAAACCCCATGACTTATCTGAGCCAAGGGAGGGAAAGCCTGTGTGGACATGAGGGTTGTGTCTGGCAATGACAGACCTTGGCATCGCTTCCTCTCCT
The DNA here is from genome assembly GCF_015104395.2 of Macrobrachium nipponense. Classification (NCBI taxonomy): domain Eukaryota; kingdom Metazoa; phylum Arthropoda; class Malacostraca; order Decapoda; family Palaemonidae; genus Macrobrachium; species Macrobrachium nipponense. Next base: position 18,702,667 of record NC_087222.1, read on the forward strand.
TCCTTGAGATAGATCTTTGCAGAGTGCAGAAAAAATGTGTGTTGCTGAAATCTAGCCCTTGTTTCCAAGTGTTGTGTTTGGCCAATCAGAACAAAAGGGTACCAGTTTGCATGGGCGGAAAGGAAGAGTAGAGGAGAGAGAGAAGAAGGTTTCTTCTGGCATCTTTCAAATTGCAAACAAACCTCCACGTGATCGCCAAGTTTTCTCTATTGATTTCCTTCCTGCCCTTCAAGCCAAACGGTTCTGTCCTGTTGGCTGCCACTCCATAAGGGAGCTGTCTTCCCCACCTTCACCGTCTCCTATTTCCCTTGTGGTAGAGAGCTGGTTTGGTGGGTGGCCCTATGACCCCCAGTAACGGACCTTTGAGGGGGAAAATTCCCCCCTCAGGGTGAAGAGGGAGTGCTCCTCTGTAAACCCTACTTGGCTTGCACTTTTGTCGTTAATAAGGGGGGAATCCACCCCTGATCCAGAATCTGCTTCATTCATAGGCAGAGGAATTCCATGGTGTTGGTGAAATTGAAACAAGGGTTTCTTGGCTTCTGATGTTTGGATAGCAAGCTGACCTGGAGTTCCACATCTCTGAAAATAATAGTTAAGGCAAAAATGGTAGAAAGCAAATATGGAATTTGCTGGAAAGTCCTGTCCTCACAACTTCGTGGGGCGGGTGCAGACGAACTCAAGGATGTTGAGATTATATAAAGCCTTGGTCTTTTCAAAACACTTAACCCTTAAACGCCAGACCTGGGAAATATTTTACGTCGACATTTTTTGTCTCTCGGGTGCCGACCTGGACGTATTTACGTCGACATACAAAAGTTTTTTAAAAAGAAAAAATTCGCCAGGGGAAAAAGAAAATACTTTTATAGGCCTACCAGCCGAAAAAACTCTTGAATCACGCGCCTTGGGGGATGCTGGAGTTCACGGAATCAAGGTGTTGTTTTGTTTACAATCGTACGCAGGAACGCAAGCAAGCGAAATTTTCTTTTCTTGCCGCCACTAAAAAGGTATCTGTGTGCATACCTCGGAAAATTATTTCTCGTCACTTTTGACATAATTTTTGTACAATTTTAAATTAGCCGGTTACATGGAGTACTTAATATATGAAAATGTGGCGCATTTTTTTATGTAGAATACAACCGAAAAATAATACTCATGATTGTAGCTGTTAATCAGTTTTGAGATATTTTCATAATAAGTAACGATTAAGTGCCCAAAATTTTCAACTTTCGGGTCAAACTTTGACTACCGAAATGGTCCGAAAAAACGCAAGTTGGTAAGCTCAAAACAAACTTATATTTTTAGTAATATTCAATCAATTACCTTTGAATTTTCTGCAACTAATTGGAAGTCTCTAGCACAATAATTTCGATATATGGTGGGGGAATTTATGAAAAAACTTTTTTTCCATAACGTCCACCACGGATAATACTTTCCTTCCGAAAAAAATCATTACCACGGCGGATTTGCCGGTAATGTTTGCACCATTTTTAAAAATTTAGCCGTTACATAAAAGTTTTATTAATATGGAAAATGTTGCGCAATTTCATTGCCAAAATACAAACTAAAAAAAAACCCACCCATGGTTGTAGCTTTTATCAATTTTGAAATAGTTTTCATATAAAAAATGATAAGTGCACAAATTTTCAAACCTTGCGGTCAACTTTGACTCTACCGAAATGGTTCGGGAAAAAACGCCAATTGTTAAGCTAAAACGCTTATATTCTAGTAATATTCAATCCATTTACCCTTCATTTACAACAAAATTTTGGAAAGTCTCTAGTTTTCTACCAATAAATTGCGAGTTTATGGGGAATGAATTATGAAAAAAATAACATTTTCCGAAAAAAATCATACTGTGCGATTGTGGTTAATGTTTTTTGTTAGAAATCAGAAAAGGATTGCTATTTGTGTCCGAACTGTGGGGAATAATCCGTTGGTTCGGGGTTAGCTTCACTCGGAGCTTTATCTATTTTCTTAAATAAATTAAAAGTAAACTAACTTTGAATTGCTAACTTTCAGTATCGTAACTATGAGGCGTTAACTGATAAGTAAAATGAATAATAAAATTAAACTTATGAATTAAATTACTTGAAACTTAGTAATTTGCCCAATCAGGCCGTTAAGTTCGCGCTCGGTGCGTAATATGTTAACCTGGTCAAAAAAAAAAAAACGGTAAGAAGTAAATTTACCATCGGAGGGGTTACCACAGCCACGGCTAACAGTTACAGCTAAAGAGTTTCTCATTAGCAAGGACCGGCTAGTTCTACATTGTAACTAGGAAATTAACCCTGAAAACAAAAACCTGAACGTTCTAACCCTCCAAGACAACGACAATTTTATGGAATTACGTCAACGTCAACGTCAACGTCAACATTTCGTGATAAGTGCTTTACATTCTATTATGTATCTTTGGGACCATGTCTAAGGAAAAAAGGTTAATTTGACGGAATGTCAATGGGCAAAAGTTTTATTAGTGGATCTATTCTTTAATGTAAGTTGTTTTGGTTGCTTGTTAAATGTTGTTTTGTTTATTAAACTATAAGTAAGATTCGAAAATTGTAAAATTAAAATTCCAATATTAATTCCAAAATTGTCTTTTTTTTACGTGTATTCCATATAATATTTCGGATGGGTGAAATATTGGTTGTTATCGTTGCGGTGAAGTAAGGTGAGTTTTTTTAGAAACGGCTAACTGGCTAAACTGGCCTCGCTCCGGTATTCGAATGGTGAACCAATAATGGAAACTCAAGTGCGACGTTTAATTAGTAACTTATATTACGTATTATAATCTATTTCCATAATGTACTAGGAAAAACCCACGGTAAGCATCGATAAAAACTTAGGGGGGGGTGTTGGGGTTCTCTTTTAAATATTTGCAAGGCTATTCGATACTAAATCTATCGAGTAAATTAATTACGTTCAATTATGTCTGATAAAAGGAAGGAAGAGTTTGTTAACCATATGAATATCTATATTCCATCCTTGGAGGGCGGATGCGGGGAATAACAAACAAACGGTAAGGTAACCTATTTACTTAAAGAAGCTAACGGGAGCTTTCATGGGTTGATAATAAAAAAAAAATTGACTTCTTCCTTTGTAAGACTCAAAATAACTGCAAAATCGAAAAAAGAGGTATCGAGCAGGTTAAAACACTTTGATGAAAAAACATTAAAATAATGGTTTTGGAAGGACACATGAAATCAATGAAACAATGATGAAACAATAATTATAATGAGGAGTTAAGATAGTCAGGCAGAACATAGCATTCAGGTTAGTATAGAGCTCTGACCAATATGAACAATTCATAAGTGAGTTAAGTGGGGCTTTCTTAGCAACTTATCTGCCGAATCAAAGTTTTAGAAAATGCTGGTCTAGAAATGAAATAGTCTGATGGGAAACCCCCTCCCCTTTCCTTTAGAATGTCGGAAACTTTAGTGGAGAGGAGGAAAGAAAAATATAAATTTGCTTTCAATTCTTTTCCGTTAAATCAATTTAATAATGTCATTGGGTCCAGGAAAAAACAGTTCTGGTCCGATTCTGCCAAAAAAACAAATATATTTAACATGGGTACCTTAGGGGTGCTATGCCTTGAATGGTAGTTAAGCTTTGACCTATTTTTGGACCGTAAACTACCACTTGGCCAATTGAAAATGTTAAAAGGAAGAATTCCTTGACCGTAGATTATATTGTTGACGAGACTTTTAAGAACATTTTGAGTGTCCGTGCACCAAGTGTTGAATTATGAATCAAGAATTCTCGTCGGTGGGTGAAAGAAGTTTACCTCAACGAAATCAAATCCTATCTGCATGAATTGAAAGCACATAAATATTGATTTTCATTGGAATGTGGGGTCCTCTGGGCATAAATTTGTGAGGTCAATAGTAGTGTTTAATAAAACTCCCCATACCAGTAAAGCGAGGAGTTGGTTCACAAACTTAAAACTACTAAGTTATCCTTTAAATCTCATCTGGACATTCTTGCTAATTATAATGAAATTATCAAAACTTTATTCCTAAAAACTGTTTATTTCCCTCCAATAGAAAAAAGGAACCCCCAACTAAAACCTCTAGTAAAACCTTAGTCACAGCAGTTCAATTTAAAACCTACAGAAAAAATCGGGAGGTGTAAGTACCCCCGATTCAAAAATTTTAAATTTGAACTAAATAAAGAAACTAAGTTAATTTGTAAACATTGTGATGCAGCTGAAGGAGCCATACTTTGGGTGGGAAAATGGTGTTAACTTTTAATAATTATAATGATAAGATTGGCCAGACTGAGGCTCTTTTTTTTTTGGAAACTTTCACTATGCACTAGATGCGCTGGTTTCAGGGGCGACCGAAGACAATGGAATGTTACGGGAAAACAAAAGAATAAGTTAATGGTTTGAAACAGGTACTGTTGTGGTAGAAAGAGGGAAACAACATAAACTCCATTGTGCCCTTCTTTGAACATGAAAGCCGAACTGAAACTAACTTAAAAACTAACGTAAGGCTTATGTTTTGCTCAAAAGAAGGTTTTGATGCGTCTCACAATTTTACCCACTATGGACTTTTGTTTTAATTTAAGAAATGGCAAAAAAGGACTAGGAAAAGTCAGATGGTTTGTTTTTGACACTGGGCAGGTCAGCCGGTCGTATTATTCCGAATCTGCCAGCTAAAGATTCTGTCAGGGATGTAGAGGAGGCGTTGTATGCTTTGGCAATGTGATGTAAGCCACATATATAGGGGCAAGAAAACTAAGGGCTTTCAAGCAAATGTACCAACTGGAATAAATATAAAACAATAATTTAATATTCATACCTTTATTAGTTGACAAAATCGCTCAATAAAATAAAGCCTTTGAAGTGCCTGGCATGAATCAAATCAATAAAAAAATTTAAAAGTTTAAAAAGGAAACAATAATATTGCTTTATTGGATGAGACTTTTTGGTGACCACAGGAAACCATAGAAAGTATGAAGGTTGAAACATGTTGTTCCGGAATAGAACTATCATTTCAGTTTTTACCTTCGGGTAACTTGGACTAAAATGTTGGGTGGCGAGCTTAGTTTAGTCGTAAATAATCTAGGAGTAGCTCCATGTAGGTAATGTGTTCAAAACTTTTTGGATGAGGCAGAGAGTAGAGCCATTATGGAACTCCATGGTTAAGTAAGGAAAACACTGAAATGTTAAAAAAAAACAAAAAGGCGTGGGTAAATTTAGTAACTGGATCCTCTAAAAATCTTGATTTCAATCCATTCTAGAGCATATATTAGAAGACAGTGAGGGTTAGACAATGGACTCGAACACCTTTTTCTTAGTCTTGAATATCCATTGGGAATAAAAAAGTGTGAAAAAGAATGGGTGTCTCTTTGATAAAGAAACAAATTGACAGATTTAGATGGAGGGGATCTCTTTTATTGATAATGGATTTTATCATGTTAGAATTCTGCCCTGGTTATACTGATAAAACAAATGAGCAGCGTCCCATCTAATCATTTGGTTTCACTTAAGGTATTAGACAGAAAACAGTAGAGTATTTCTGGTAAAAAGGGTTCTCATTGACAAATACCAGGAAGTTTTTGATAAAACAACTCGAGGATGGTATAATCGAGGAAAATTTAACGTAAGTCCTTCTTGACTATCATAAAAGTATATATGGCGATTCCCCATAGGACCAGTTATAAAATTAGAAGAGCAAGTTACCACAAAAAATCAGGCCTAGTATTTAAACTTTTTTTTTTTTGTTCCCCCCCCTTTAAAAAAACTTACAGGGGCAATTGCCTTCACTTAATGAAGCAGCTTCTCCTGGTGGGATAGATTTAATGGGCTCAATACTGAAATTGGACTTTTTCTTGTACTTTAGAACTAATAAATATGTAATGTTTGGGGAGTGACGTCAAAACAAGCTTTTTTGATGATTAAATTAAAAAATGAAGTTGGACAAAAAATAGATTTTGTTTCCTTTGGAAACGGGGAAATAAATTAAAGTTAGATCTTATCGCTAACAAAATAAACAATCGGTTTTTGGTTACATTCTTCTAACCTTTTATTTTATTAAATTTCGTTGTTTATGAAACCAATTCAACGCAGAAAGTTATCCTGATGATAAGGGTGTAAAAGAAATATTAAAACTAATTAACTTTTATGGTAGACAAATCTTCTTGTAAAACTGGTAACAAACATTGGATGAAATGAAAAAGAAAGTTTGTATAAGCCAAGCTAATGATAGGATGGTAACAAGGGGGGGGGGCCTTTTTTTATTTTTTTAAGGTTCTTGGAACTCCCAATTGTGTAGAGTTGAAGAGAAAAAATGAATGATCGTTGAAATAATAGACTGTTCGAACATTCTTGCCGAAGAGGATAAAGTATTGGGTAATAGATTCAACGGTAAATAATGATTTCTTTTAGTCTTGCGCCTTGTTAAAATAAATAGGGGAACCCAGAAGCAGACACAAAAACAAGGAAAAGTATTGTCAAAAACAAAATTCTCAAAAAATATTTGATCCACTTTGAATAAGTAGTCCGTCCTGTAAACAATAAGAGGGCAAAATTTTAAATTTGTGAGAAAAACATTAGGAAATTATTAGATGTTGGAGTGGGATCAAAGAATTTACCTAAAGACCTTTGTGGGGAAATGAAAAATTATTAGTAGAGATTTTGAAATGTTATCTGAAACTTCAAATTTCCTAGAGAGTCCCATTAATGAAACTAGACCTCGTTATGGTCTTCCACATTTTTTGTGATAGCTCTGTGGAGGCCATAGGGGTTTGTGGGCCTACTTGCGGATTAATCCAAAATTGATTAAAAGCTTCTTATTTGGTTCTCCAAATCTAAATTGGCTCCAATCTTAATAAGAGAAATGAGCAATTAGTGTCCCCACCCCTTTGGAACTTTGGAAAAAAACTAAAGGGAGTAATTCTAGCTTTTAAATGTTTACCTTTCTTTACTAGAAGCCTACAATAATATAAATTTTCAATTTTCAATCATTAATATTTGGTGTTGATGCTCAAAGTTGGTTTTAAATTGGCGTATTGACCAGAGAAAAAAACTAAAATAAAAATCTAAATTAATTTGTTAGAAATTAGAGAGTACTTGAGGCGCAGATGGTCTTAAAGGTTGAAAATATACTAAGCTATTTGTTTAAACTCACCTTGTTATCTTATATCACTTATGGTAAATACAGAAGAAAAATTCCTGCTGATTATGGATCACCAGAGGGTTTATGCCTATATCTAAAATATTGTAAGTAAATCAACCTTATTGGCTAGAAGGGTCCAGAACCATGGTTGAGTAATGATTTTTATTGACAAGTGGCCTCTTTACCCTTTATTGGAGCATATCGCCTTCCTTACTATAAAGCATCCCCAAATAAGTACAGTATGCACTATGCAAATAAATAAAAATGTAAACGCTGGTAATTCTCAATATAAATAAAATGTCCAAATTATGAAAACAAAATTGTTAAGCAATTACCAGTTACTTGTTCAAATTTTTCGGTTTATAGTAGATTAAAGGGTGGTGATTCCCTAAAAAGAAAGCCTTATAGAGTTAGTTGGGTGTGAAAAATTGCACAGAAACGAATACTTTACAGTAGGAATTAGAATTTTTTGTTTACAAACAGCAGTGCCAATAGTTTACTAATATATACCTGCCCTATAGTGTCCCTCCAATTTTAAAGTTATTTTTAGATTCAAAGGGATATAATTAGGTCTACGGGGAAGAATATCTAAAGTTGTTTGTAACTTTGACTTTGATGTTCATAACCCAGTATTACTTCCTAAAGTAGCATAGGGTTTACCTCATTGTTAATAAAGCATTGTCATTTGAAGGTACAGCATTTACGAATAGGCACTACATTAAAACTACCATAGGGGGAACAGGGATTTTCTGGATTCCCAATGGGTAGGGTCAGCTGTAAAAGGGACTCGAGCTGAGTAGTTGTAATATAGTGTAGGAAAAATATAATTGCACCCTTAGCTTACAGATACCTCTCGAAGTTTTACAGAATACGCCTAAAACACCACCACATGCAATTTAGTCAAGCCATTTTGTCAGCATGTAGGTATTGACTTTCACAGGGACCCACCCTTTGGGTTAGGGATGAGTTGAGTGGTAAGACCAACAAAAATGTTCATATTAGTTTTCACTTGTCTTAACGTGCGGTGCTATGTGCACTTTGAATTGTTACCAGACATGTCCACTAAAAATTTTGTTGTTCTCGCTTTCCAAAGATTTAGTAATATGTACACAATACCACAATACCTGTACAGTGACAACGCTAAGTCTTTTCTCAAGGGTGGAAGTATCCTTGAAAGGTCTTTGGAGTCGCAGGAATTTCAATCTGAATTAAGGAAATGTAATATCAAACACATTAAAATTCCTTTATATTCAGCATGGGTGGGTTCTGCTTGGGAGAGATTGATTAGAGTGTTAAAGAATTGTCTTTATAAAGTAATAGGAAGATCTAAATTAACTTACTTTGAATTATTAACTACCCTTTCTAATATTCAATTAGCGATAAATTCCAGGCCTTTAACATATAGATCAAGCTCAGAAAATTTAGAGTTTATAACTCCAAATTCCTTTATCAAATTGCATGGTAATTCATCCCTCATTTTGAGAAAAGATGATGGTGATGTTTGGTTGGACGATTCTAGTCAACCTTCTTTAGAGAGAACTGTAGAAATACAGGAAGAAATTATTGAAAATTTTAAGAAATTATGGTTATGAAAATTATCTCTTAAGCCTGAGAGAACATAGCAGAAATTTGTACCAAAGTAAATGGGAAAATAGAATTAAAGTTGGTGACATTGTCCCTAATTAAAGCTATTAATAAGCCCAGACCATTTTGGATGATGGGTAAGGTATTAGAATTAATATTAGGATTTGACAATAATATTAGGTCAGTGAAACTAAAGCAAGCTAATGGGGCTATAGAATATCATTCTATTTGTAATCTTTATCCTATGGAACTGTCAGTGACACATGCTATAAGAGAAAGGCAAACCAGAGATAATTCAATGGAAATTGAGGTAGAAACAGGCAGTATAAATAAACCTGAATCTATTCACGTTGAACAAGGCGAAAGGTCTGTAAGACCCAAGAGAAAGGCTACCGAAAGATTTGAAAGAATGCTAAGGGAAAATTTAGATAATTTTTGTAAATACTGCTTTTCAGTATATTATTTACTGTAATTACTAATAATCAAGTTTTTATTTTGACTAAAATGCTACACACTCGAAACTTTTTCAGTATGAGGATATATTTATTAAATGCTTTATTCTTTAACTTTAAACAAGGATTAAGGGCATTGCAAATAATTACTTTCTAGGTAATAAATAAATAAACTAAATATGTAAACAAAAAGAAAAATAAAATTAGGAGATAGCCTATAGTAAACTAAGCTAAGTTAAAATTGGTGTAAAAATTTAAATAAAATGCTTCACTTAAAATAAAGTGAAGACTTAAGTTTAAAATGCTTCACTTTTAGTAACGTGAGGATGATACTAAAGTAACTTGGCCCATACTTTTATTTAGCGTTGTTGGAAATAATTGTTTAACGCAGTAGCCAGATTTAAGGTGGCCTTAATAAATAATGTTTGGTTAATGAAGATATTCATTGCAATTCTATAATCGCAATCCTTTGTGGGGGAGTGTGTTATAAAATCAGAAAGGATTTGATATTTGTGTCCGGACTGTGGGGAATAAGCCATTCGGCCGTTAGCTTCACTCGAAGCTTTCTATTTTCTTAATAAGTTAAAAGTAAATAACTTAATGCTACTTAGTATAGTAACTATTAGCGTTAATGATAAGTAAAATGAATAATAAAAATTAAACTTGATTGAATTAAACTTACTTAAACTAGTAATTGCCTAATAGGTCTTAAAGTTCGCGCGTGCGTAATATGTACCTGTCAAGGTAAGAAGTAAATTACCTCGGAGGTTACCACAGCCCACGGCGAAACAGTACAGTAAGAGTTTCTCATTAGCAAGGCCGGCCATCTACATTGTAATAGGAAACTTAACCCTGAACAAAAACTGAACGTTTCTAACTCCAAGACAAACGACAATTTTGGAAACACGTCAACGTCAACGTCAAACATTTGTGAAAGTGCTGTTACTTATTATGTATCTTTGGCCATGTCTAAGGAAAAAAGGTAATGTACGGCAATGTCACAAAGTTTTATTAGTGGATCTATTCTTAAATGTAAGTTTTGGTTGTTAAATAATTGTTTTGTTTATTAAATATAAGTAAGATTGAAAATTAACAAAAATTAAAATTAAAATTCCAATAATATTGCAGATAACCTCAAGCTTGCAGTGGCAGTAATTCGAGTTTGGGTGGCTGTATTATCATTTACCAGATAATCTGTAATGTTGATGGCATTTCCAGCTTTATGTTGGTGGGCAGAGAGTAGGATATTCCATACCAAATATGCCAATTGTTTTTTATTAGTTTGTTCTGTTTGAATGATGTCACTTGATAACTATTAGGTTCGGAATGGGACTATTTGGCGCCGCCCTTTTGGCGAGACTATTTGGCACCAACCTGTTTGGCGCCAAACTGTTTTGGCACCAGCTTTTCTGGCGCTGAAACTGTTTTGGAGCCAAATTAGACTAACAAATGAAACACGATAAGTGTGTGTTTCTGTGATGATGACAAACAAAAACTATGTAATTATATTGTAAACTACTGCAGTCATTTGTAAAATTAACGATGTGCTTTTCGTAACAAACCATCGTACAGCTATATTCAGAGCTTTGACAACCTGCTTTTCTTAACTACTAAGAGGTTGCTTCTTCCACTTAGTCCATAATATACATAGCATTTGAAGATTTTTGGGCCACAGCGGTAATATAATAACATTCCGGAATTTGCCTTAAAAGAGAAAATGATGAAAGTAGCATTATGTTTCGTACCCGAGTCCCATATGGATGATTACATCGATGCCTATCGAGGGACTTACCAGATGAACGTCAACCGTTGTTGAACTGGTTTGAAGACAATTACGTGGGGAACCCAATGAGACAAGGAAATGGGCGACGTCCTCATTTTTCCACAGAGAAATATATGCCAAATTAGGAATGAACCATCCAGTTGTTTGGAAGATGGTATTAGGAAAATACCACCAAAAAGGGCGTGATACCTACTAAGAGCAGTTGATTGCTGGGAAAGCTCCGAATCAAAAACTCCTAAAATACATAAAGGCTGATGAGCGTATTCTAAACATCGCAAAACATTTTGACTCACGGGCACCACTTTAATATTTAAAAGGTCTGGCCTACAATTTTGATATTCATTAAAGTTTTATATTAATTTTTTTTTCTTGTAAATAAATGTCATGTTTTTATCCATTTTAATTACGTGGTCTGCCCTACGATTTTGCCGTACATTAAAGTTTATATTTTTTTATTATTATTTTTTATTGTAAATAAAGGGTCATTTTTGTTTTTATCCATTTTATTTTCTTTATGTGGCTTACCCTACACTTTTTAAACATTATATTTTTATATTTATGTAATTTGTTATTTTGTGTTATCAACAAATGTCATATTCTCATTCGTTAGTCTCCAAACTGGCGTCAAAGCGGTTGGTTGCCAAAAACAATTTGGCGCCAAACAGTCTGTGCCAAATAGTCGTCGCCAAAATGTATAGTTATTTGCCCTTTTTGTCGGTCTAAATCAACCTTGTTTACTTCGAGTTAACTTCTTGCTAAATATGTTTATTCGTGTCTTCTCAGTTTAAGTGGCTTTATGCTTGTATTTCTAAAAGTTTATGCAACCATTTTTCAGTGTTTTGCCCCTCCTCCTCTTTTGTATATTAGTGAACTATCGTTCTAACAATTTTTTTTTCTTTTTAGTGTTAATGAACGCCTCATAGGTAAGGTACTACATACATTTTTATTCCTATCATGACGAGAAAATCAAACGCAACGTCTGACCAATTTGTTTTTTAGAGCTTTTCGAGTTTGTGACCCTAGTTTCATTGACCAGGAAATTGAAATTTTGACTACAAGTTTCAATAAGTTATGTTACCCTAAGTTTTTTATAGCCAGATGTCTTTCTAGAGCCAGAAGAATGTTTTATAATCCAAGGGAACGCTGTCCACTGCTAATTTTTAAATGCCTTCCCCTTCCGTACAATCATGACCTGAAAAAAAGTTTCTAATAATCTTAGAAAAGAAAGACATGGGTATACCGTAGTTTTTCAATACCCTAATACTCTTAAAAAGAAAATGATCAAAAACAGTTGCAGAAAACCAAACACTGATGTTGGAGTCTATGCTATAGGCAGTAAAAAATTGTGACACATGCTATATTGGTGAAAGGAGTCGTTCCCTGGACCAGAGGAAACGTGAACATGTTGCAGCTTGCCGTTTGGGCAACGTTTACAGCGCCATAGCCAAGCATACTTGGGAATCCGATCATGCCATCGACTTCAAGGGAGGATAAGTTATTTATTAAGAGTGCGGATAGGACCACTAGAGGAATTGTGGAAGGAGCTCTCATCACTTTGAATGACACCTTTGAGGGGAATACTGGAATACAGAAACAATTTACTTTAGAGTGAAGGAAGAAATTAGCAAAAGGGCCGGCCAGAATAAGAAGCTTCAGAAATGTTGTACAGCCTCCTTCAATCTGATAATGTATATAACCACCCTTCGCCCGTTCCAGAGTCTGATCTACAAACTACCTTTTTGGCTAACGACCCTCAAGATGTCATTCAGGAAGAAGACCGGTGCTTTGTCCCGCCTCGAAGATCACAGCGAATTATGGAAAGGAATACGACCCAATGACTTGTTCGCATTTTTTAACCTTGTTAATTTTTTGTCTGTTTGTTTATGTTTATTTGGAATTCTTCACCAATACCATGTCTCATTTGCTTAGTGATCAAGTCCACAGGAGGATGGACGAAAGCTTTAAGCTTTGTATATATTTCCTTAAATATATTATATCTAGATAAACGAGGATATTAGTGTGGATCCTTCTATTGATTTCTTGAAGCACGATACAGTGTTTTTATATTGCATATATATATATATATATATATATATATATATAGTATATATATATATATATATATTATATATATATATATATATATAAATGAATATATAAAAATTATAAATAAATAAAAATAAATAGATAATATATAATAAATATATATATATATAATATCATATGAATAAATAAATAAAAATAAATAAATAAATAAAAAATAAATAGATAAGAAGAATAATGAAAATAAACAAAATATAAAATAAAAATAAAATAAATGAATAGATAAATGTAAACAGATAATAAATAGAAGCAAACAAATAAATAAAAATAAATAAATAAATTAAAATAAATGAACAGATAAAAAACTAAAAATAAACAAATATAAAACAGAAGTAAAAATAAATATATAGAAATAAATGAATAAAAAAAGATAAAAAAAAATAAGAATAAATAAATACATAAATAAAATCTATAGTGTGACGAAGTGCCAAGTATCTGGTTACCACACTTACCATTCATTAACTGATACCTCACAAAAGCCAGACACCTGAACCCTCATCACAGGTACTAATCGACTGAATACTCTAAAGGCAACAGTGATCCCTTAACAACTTACCAGTATTGCAGAAAATCAGACTAAGTTCATCAAACAGGTGTGAGGTAATCTTGTAAGTAATTAAATTAATCAAAGGCAAAGGGCATCACTCCTTCAACAACTTTTTTTTTTTTTAAAAGTCTAAGTATTTACCTGATTTCAAAAGTCTAAGTTACTTCCCTGGTTCTTGGTCACTTCATGTAAATTGAAGGAAAGCAGATCAATTACCAACTATGTTTTCTACCTAACATCAATATAATCATAATTAAATGCAAATATACTGGTTATAAATGAAAACACATTATAAAAATTTTAAATACAAAAATTTATTATTAAACTCAAAGTTTATAAGTGAAGTTCACAAAATCAGGGAAAATTACCGTTACCTTAAAAACAAAGTAAAGTTTAATTAATTCTTGAATCAATTAAGTAAAATTAAATCAAAATTAATTTATCAAAAAATTCAAGAAAATTAATTCAATTGAAATTCAAAAGTGTTAGGCAATAATTGAAATTTGGAAATTAATTCACAAGTGCCAAACAACAATAAAACTTGAAAAGAATTCTAAGTAAATGCAAATTAATTAACAAGTGTTAAATTTAATTAAATGTGCAACGACTAACTAATGAAAATAAACTAAGTCAATTAAACTGTGAATGTAATGAAAATACAGAAAAATGTGGACAATACCAAACTTTAAAAAGCATTAATCACACAGAACATAAAATAAAAAGGCACACTTCAATAAGAAAATGGACAAATACACAAAAAAAAACATAAAAATCCCCCTTCACTTCAAAGAATAAACACAAACACAAAAATTTGCAATGTGTAAAAGTGTAAATCTTTTCACTCAAAATTTGTAACAATTAGTTTTTACCAAACCTTCGTAACCATCTGTTATTAGTTGTTACCTAACGTCTGTTCCTATCAGTTATTAGTTGGCAACTAATACAATATAACAAACTTTACCTTTCTGGTATACCAATTTCTTTCTTTCTTGCTGCAGCTTGTTTCACACTTTCACAAAACCAGGTGCCATTACGAAACAATGTTTGTTCAGATTCCACAAAAACACTAAATAATACTAAACAAAACTCTAAGAAATATCAAATGTAAAATTTACAAATTACAAGTGACCATTCAATAAGTACGAAATCGTTACGTTACTTTAAGATCAAAAGTGCTATGCGATGGAGAGAGAGGTAGAGAGAGAGAGAGAGAGAGAGATGTGAACGGTTTGAGTCTTTAAGCCTGACTGAAAAACTTCTCCCTTACGGAAGCTGGACTGAAGATGGCATAAGATGTTTTGGGCAATAATGCTTCCAGAAGCTTCGAAATCTTATGCAACTTTACATACAAAATGTGTAATGTGCACGTGGCTTTGATCAAAGACATACGCGTACAAGACAATTCTGCTCAACAGACACGTACCCGATCGAAAATAATGGAGGTTGAGCGATAATTAAGACTGACATATTTTTGATAACTACTCGAAGACTCGAGCTCTCTTATCAAACGTGTTGACAGATTTTTTGAAAAACAAACTCTAGCTTTGAACGGACAAAGATATTCTCTCTCTTTCTACATTCTACGTTATATATTCTTTTACATTATGAAATGCGAAATCTGAATGCACATTTAAGACATCCTATCTCTAAGCTATCTAGGAATCTGAAAAAATGTTGCAAAATTCTTATACACAATACTTTATACAGTCAAAGAGGAGAAATATGCATTTTCACAGTAGCAATAAAATAAAATATATTAATGAATAAATAAATAGATAAATAATAAATAAATAAATAAATAAAAACAAATACATAATAAAAATACATAAAAAATAATAAATATAATAAATAATTAAAAATAAATAAATAAATAAAAATAAATATAAAAGAATAATAAATAAAATAAATAAATAAATATAAATAAAACTAGATAATTATGCAAATAAAAGTAAATAAATAAAAAAATGAAATAAGTAAATAAAAATGACTAAATAGGACTACGGCAGTGAGGATACAGCAGGTAATGGTGAGATTGAGATAGTTGTTAATGAAGTGATCGTGAAATAGATAGTGAGAGAGAAAGAGAATGTGGGAGGAGGTAAAAGAGGAGTTAGTATAGTGTAGTGTCCGTTGTTAACCACTGAGAGGTGAACTGAGAAAGAGTGCTCTTTGGGAGGAGATTTGAAGGAATTAGGGCTATGATGCATTTTCTGTTTGTTGCGTCTTACGAAGATCGAATAGAGCATTCCGCAGAAGACTTCAACTTGACAAATTGGTGTTTGTTACTATTGTGAACTCTGTTCAATATGTAACTTATTTATTGCATGGAACGAGCTCCCACATCATGAAACTCCTAACGGAGTGTTGGACAAGCGCTTGATTGCTATAGTTAGGCAACCGTTAATCAGAATGACTAAGTGAAACAATTGATATTGTAGATCGTAACGATCACTACATGTAAGTAATCATTTTGTAGCTTTTTCGTAACATTTATTTCATCCTTTTATGATTACTGCATAATCTGTTTTACACAACTGAAAACTTTTGTGCTATTCTGTTTTCTGCCATTGATGATGGTACTGATATTATAATGTATGCTCTGTGACGAAAACAGAGTTTAATTGCAAGTTCCTTGAACGGAATTTTGAGCGCATTTCTGTGTTACTTTGTCGCATTAAACATTGACTGAATTATGTTCTGTGTGATTGCCGTTATTTGGTTGCTTTTCATATTACCCTGAATGCTTGGAATGCATTGCCATTGGTTTGATATTGCTCAAATTACCCTTCAATAGGATCTTGTTGACATTATGTGGCCTGTGTTGCTATTGCATTGCTATTTTGAAGTGCTAGTTGCATTCTATGATGTTTTTGCCATTGCTTGAGTTCGTTAGAACTGTTTTTGTTTTTTTCCCATTTTTTATTGCCAATTTTGCATTGATTGAGGTTACATTTTTGTACA
>NC_087222.1:18719714-18762214 GCF_015104395.2 Macrobrachium nipponense
AATTTTAAGGTCAATTTGGCATATAATGATATTTGAAGAACAAAGTGTGTCCAAAAACATATGGCAGGATTGGAAGAAGACCCTGGAGTGGAGAAGCATTCAGCAGTTTTCAAGAAGGATTACATCAAGGATCAGTTGCAAGAGCTTAGGGAGAAGAAAGAAGCTGCATTTGCTGGTGTAAGGAGTACACAAAACAAACTTCAAGAGACCATAAGGGTGAGTGGTACAAAAAAGTTGTTGGGCAGGTCAACAGTAGAGTAAACTTTGATACAAATCGTAACATGGTCAACATTAAAAATAAGTTTGAGAGTTTATTTAGTAATTCGGTTTGGATAAAATTTAGCAATATGGATAATATAAAGAATATCTCAAGTAGATTATTGACTAGGATGAAACAGCAGCACTAGGGCTAGGATTAAATTTTTGTGCAGGGACTACAAACAATATTAACATAGAATTTCAACAGCAAGATTAACTACCTTAATGTTGAACATCACAATGATTTAGCTCCTTTTCTCAGAGGAGTGATGATAGGAAGTAATGAAAGCAAACTTGGAGATATCTTGCCAAGGAGATTTAGTATCGCTCTGAAGGGATTAAAAAGCTACAAAGATATTAGAATTATGAAAGCTGACAAAGGGGGTAGTATTGTCATCATGAATAGCTCAGAATATAGGGTTAAAATGTACAGGCTACTAGATGATGAAACTACTTATGCTAAAATAGAGAATCCTCCAACAATCCAAAAGCTTCAGAATACCTTTAATTCAGAATGTGAAAAAAATAATCAGTAGACTAGGTAATGGGAAGGACATGCTATGCACTAAATTATTCTCAAGTAATTACCTGAACTTGCATATATATATGGCAGCCCCAAAATACACAAGGAGGGCTGCCCACTACGCCCTATTGTTTCTAGTAGGAAATCTCCTAAAAAAACAAAAACTTAGCTGTGTGGTTAGCTGGAGAACTAGGAATATACTTAGTATATTTTCAGAATCCCATATTAACATTCAGTAGATTTCATAGACAAAGTTAAGAAAAAGAATATAAAGGGACACATGGTTAGTTTTGATGTAGTAGCATTATTCGCCAATGTCCCCTTAGATAAAGTATTAGAATTCCTACAGACTAAACATAATGAGGGTATTTTCAAATCCAAACATCGAAATAGGCGTCTTCCTTGAGTTGATCAAATTGTGTGTCAGTGATACTTATTTCACGTTTGAGGGACATGTTTACAAACAAAAATATGGAGTAGCTATGGGGTCCTCATTATCACTTATACTCGCTAACATCTATATGGAATATTTCGAAACTAATCTAGTTCCTAATGTGAATGTCCCTAACTTAAAACTGCAAGGATGGTGGAGATACGTGGATGATATTTTTGCTATTCTGCAAGGGGATGGAATAAAATAGAAATCTTTTCTAGATGAGCTCAATAAGTTTGATAACAATATCCAGTTCACTTTAGAGAAAAGAAACAATAATAAACTGCCCTTTTTTAGACATACTCATAGAAAGAAAAGAAACAGGATATGAATTCAGCACATATAGAAAGCCCACACATACAAACTCATATACTTCATTTCTCTCTTTTCATAGTCATGATATAAAAATAGGGGTTCTAACAGGTTTATTTTTTATTTCTTAGGGCAATGAGAACGTGTGACCCTTGCAAGATAGAGCAAGAAATAAATTACATCGATAAAAGCTTCGATGCATTAGCATACCCGGAATGGTTCAGAAAAAAGGGCACTTAACAAGGCTAGAAAAATTTTTTACAGAGCAAATGTAGAGAGTACATGGAATAAAGAAAACAAGAAAATAGTTGCCCTCCCTTTTATGCCTAAAATGAAACAAATCACTTCAAAAATGAAAGAAAGTCAATATAAATTTGTATATACATTTGATAATACCTTAAAAAACAAAGTATGTAAAAATAAATTGGAAGGAGAAGACAGTAATACAGATGATGTAGCGGGGGTATACATAATCAATTGCAATAATTGTGGAGACAGATATGTGGGGGAATCAGGTAGGGGAATAAGGACTAGAGTCCAAGAACATAGAAGGGCAGTACAGCTTAACTCTCAGGGGAGTGCTATAGCTAGACATTGTTGGGAAAATGACCATAGGATGGATTTCAAAAACAGTAGGCTTATATACAAAGCAAACAAAATTAGTCACAGGAGGGTAGTAGAAGGTGCGCTTATCAGAGAGATCAAAGTAATTGAAGGAAACAAGGTTTTACCTCAGAAGATCCCATAAGCCGAGCTTTGATATTAAAAGAAGCTTAAGATTGACCCTGCTGACCTGGAGATTAGGTTTCCTGCCCAACAGACTTTCGGTGACCACACCCTTACCACAAGGGTGAATCCCATTGACCATCAGCTCAGGATATCAGAGCGACAAGAGGGGATTGGCAACTCTCAAGAAAACCAGAACAGCCATCGCATAAATGACAGCACAACGAGAAGAAGTTCCAGAAGACTGCTGGGCCATGACCCAGGCTAACATCCCAAACATCTCTTGAGAATGGGTGCCACAGAAGGGCCTGAAAGTACTCGAGTGTGGAGTAAAACTTAATGTAAATACTTAGAAGTAAAAAGTTACAAATTGAATTTGTGGTTTCTTTTTCAATCTTCAGAAGAAAACTGAAAGAAGTTTTTGTTTGGTTCATCATGTACCCACAGCAACATTACAACAGAAGTACATTTCAACAACTGTATGAAGTCGCTGGAACTCAAGCTGTTCATTATGCAAGAAGATATGAAACACAACTTTACAAAACCAAAGCCATGAAAAACAAGATCTGGTTTATAAGTGAATGTTTGAAGAACAAAGTGTGTCCAAAAACATATGGCAGGATTGGAAGAAGACCCTGGAGTGGAGAAGCATTCAGCAGTTTTCAAGAAGGATACATCAAGGATCAGTTGCAAGAGCTTAGAGAGAAAGAAGCTGCATTTGCTGGTGTAAGGAGTACACAAAACAAACTTCAAGAGACCATAAGGGGTGAGTGGTACAAAAAAGTTGTTGGGCAGGTCAACAGTAGAGTAAACTTTGATACAAATCGTAACATGGTCAACATTAAAAATAAGTTTGAGAGTTTATTTAGTAATTCGGTTTGGATAAAATTTAGCAATATGGATAATATAAAGAATATCTCAAGTAGATTATTGACTAGGGATGAAACAGCAGCACTAGGGCTAGGATTAAATTTTTGTGCAGGGACTACAAACAATATTAACATAGAATTCAACAGCAAGATTAACTACCTTAATGTTGAACATCACAATGATTTTAGCTCCTTTTCTCAGAGGAGTGATGATAGGAAGTAATGAAAGCAAACGTTGGAGATATCTTGCCAAGGAGATTTAGTATCGCTCTGAAGGGATTAAAAAAGCTACAAAGATATTAGAATTATGAAAGCTGACAAAGGGGGTAGTATTGTCATCATGAATAGCTCAGAATATAGGGTTAAAATGTACAGGCTACTAGATGATGAAACTACTTATGCTAAAATAGAGAATCCTCCAACAATCCAAAAGCTTCAGAATACCTTTAATCAGAATGTGAAAAAAATAATCAGTAGACTAGTAATGGGAAGGACATGCTATGCACTAAATTATTCTCAAGTAAATTACCTGAACTTGCATATATATATGGCAGCCCCAAAATACACAAGGAGGGCTGCCCCCCCCCTCCCCACTACGCCCTATTGTTTCTAGTAGGAAAATCTCCTAACAAAAACTTAGCTGTGTGGTTAGCTGAGAACTAGGAATATACTTAGGTATATTTTCAGAATCCCATATTAAACATTCAGTAGATTTCATAGACAAAGTTAAGAAAAAGAATATAAAGGGACACATGGTTAGTTTTGATGTAGTAGCATTATTCACCAATGTCCCCTTAGATAAAGTATTAGAATTCCTACAGACTAAACATAATGAGGGTATTTTCAATCCAAACATCGAAATAGGCGTCTTCCTTGAGTTGATCAAATTGTGTGTCAGTGATACTTATTTCACGTTTGAGGGACATGTTTACAAACAAAAATATGGAGTAGCTATGGGGTCCTCATTATCACCTATACTCGCTAACATCTATATGGAATATTTCGAAACTAATCTAGTTCCTAATGTGAATGTCCCTAACTTAAAATGCAAGGATGGTGGAGATACGTGGATGATATTTTTGCTATTCTGCAAGGGGATGGAAATAAAATAGAAACTTTTCTAGATGAGCTCAATAAGTTTGATAACAATATCCAGTTCACTTTAGAGAAAAGTAACAATAATAAACTGCCCTTTTTAGACATACTCATAGAAAGAAAAGAAACAGGATATGAATTCAGCACATATAGAAAGCCCACACATACAAACTCATATATTCATTTCTTCTCTTTTCATAGTCATGATAAAAAAATAGGGGTTCTAACAGGTTTATTTCTTAGGGCAATGAGAACGTGTGACCCTTGCAAGATAGAGCAAGAAATAAATTACATCGATAAAAGCTTCGATGCATTAGCATACCCGGAATGGTTCAGAAAAAGGGCACTCAACAAAGCTAGAAAAATATTTTACAGAGCGAATGTAGAGAGTACATGGAATAAAGAAAACAAGAAAATAGGTTGCCCTCCCTTTTATGCCTAAAATGAAACAAATCACTTCAAAAATGAAAGAAAGTCAATATAAATTTGTATATACATTTGATAATACTTTAAAAAAACAAAGTATGTAAAAATAAATTGGAAGGAGAAGACAGTAATACAGATGATGTAGCGGGGGTATACATAATCAATTGCAATAATTGTGGAGACAGATATGTGGGGGAATCAGGTAGGGGGAATGGAAGGACTAGAGTCCCAAGAACATAGAAGGGCAGTACAAGCTTTAACTCTCAGGGGAGTGCTATAGCTAGACATTGTTGGGAAAATGACCATAGGATGGATTTCAAAAACAGTAGGCTTATATACAAAACAAGCAACAAAATAGTCACAGGAGGGTAGTAGAAGGTGCGCTTAATCAGAGAGATCAAAGTAATTGAAGGAAACAAAGGTTTTACCTCAGAAGATCCCATAAGCCGAGCTTTGATATTAAAAGAAGCTAAGATTGACCCTGCTGACCTGGAGATTAGGTTTCCTGCCCAACAGACTTTCGGTGACCACACCCTTACCACAAGGGTGAATCCCATTGACCATCAGCTCAGGATATCAGAGCGACAAGAGGGGATTGGCAACTCTCAAGAAAACCAGAACAGCCATCGCATAAATGACAGCACAACGAGAAGAAGTTCCAGAAGACTGCTGGGCCTTGACCCAGGCTAACATCCCAAACATCTCTTGAGAATGGGCCACAGAAGGGCCTGAAAGTACTCGAGTGTGGAGTAAAACTTAATGTAAATACTTAGAAGTAAACAAGTTACAAATTGAATTTGTGGGTTTCTTTTTCAATCTTCAGAAGAAAACTGAAAGAAGTTTTTGTTTGGTTAATAATAATAATAATAATAATAATAATAATAATAATAATAATAATAATAATAATAATAATAATACTAACTGCAGAGGATGAATGCTGGGTACCAACTCAAGAAAGGAGGCAACACAATCAACCATCTGATGTTCATGTAAAAAAAAAAAATCAAGCTGTATGGTGAGAGCATCAAGGAAATAGATACCCTAATCCAGACTGTAGGGATTGCATCTGGGGACAACAGGATAATGAAGGATTGTATCTGGGGACATCAGGATGGATTCTGGAATATATAATGTCCTTGGTCAACACAAACAGGCAAAGTCACAAGGACTGAAGGGATACAGCGACCAGGTGGGAATAGCTTCAAACACATAGATGAGATTATACAAATACCTGGGAATAATAGGAGAGGATATAAAACACCAAGAGATGTAAGACACGATCATGAAAGAATATTTGCAGACTTAAGGCGATATCCAAGTCAAAATTCAACACTGGGAATATGATGAAAGCTATAAACACATGGGCAGTGCCAGTAATCAGATACAGCGCAGGATAATGGAGTGGACATAGGCTGAACTCTGGGGCCCAGACCAGAAAACCCCCAATTTTTTTTAAGTACATTGTATTTTTCCTAACTACACAAACCTGAGATCCAATACATAAGGAATTAACTTTCAGTGTAGGCTGGAAATCAGCTGTAGAAGAATATGGTAGTTATGCAGCAACTGCTTGTCCGATAGTCAGGAGTCCCACCGGAGTGGTCGTAAACATTCCACTTTGCTTTTGGCCAGGAACAGATTGAGGGGTGACATGAGGTGGGTATAAATGTAAAGGACCTCAGGTTTGTATAGTTAGGAAAAAATACAATTTACTTTCAAAAACTGTGATTTGTTCCTACATATTATACAAACCCTCGGTCCTTTACATAAGGAAGACTCAATGACTCAATGATTGGAGGGTGGAATGTGATAGTCATGTGAACAGACTGGTGTTTGCCCAACCAAGGTTCCCATCCTGGTTGTAAGAGTGAGGGGGGGAGGGAACCTGGCCTCTGTCCAATTGATCAGAGAATGGGAACTGCGTGACCAATGGCTAGACCTCTGGACCAATTCATAAGAGGGAGACAAGTGTAGCCTCTTATGAAATGCAAACAAGAATCTTATAGTCAGAAGCAAAAAGACAAATATACAAATTTGGGTTTGTCTACTGCCAAGGTCCTCTTCCCCACTTGTTAGGGAAGGAACAGATAAAAGCTTCTATATCCTAATGAAAGGGTATAGAATGGAGCTCTATAATATAGCTTACCTGCATCAGCCACCCAATCCAGCGTGCTCTTTCCTGATCACCTCATGAAGCCAAAAAGAAATAGTGTTCTTGGACACTTCTTTCTTGGTCTCCCCAGTGCTAACAAAGAGGTTTCGACACTCAGGCCAGATATGCCGAGTTCTCTTCAGATAGCGCTGTAACACTGTAACATTAACGGGACAAAGTAACATCTCGTCTGGATCATTACCACAGAAGTTCTCTAGGGAGGCGATCATAAAGGGACAGATGGATTCTGAGTCTTCGCTACAAAATCTGAGACGAAATTGAGCATAACAGATCTCCATCCCCTCGAGTGTTTAACATCATAAGAGAGACCATGAAGCTCACCTAGTCTCTTTGCAGTTGCCAGGGCCAGCAAAAAGATGGTCTTGAGGATCAGATGCCTGTCTGACCACTCTCGTAGAGGCTCATAAGTTTCACAGGTCAGACTCCTTAAGAATAGAGTCACATCCCACTCAGGGGGTCTGAGTTCCCTGGGTGGCCAAGACCTCTCGAAGCTCCTCATATGGAAAGAGATCTCCATGGAAGTAGAAATATCTACTCCTCACAGTTTAGACTAGGGCCAAGGCAGAACATAGCTTTTAACTGAAGACAGAGAGGAGCTTCTCTTGGCAAAGAAAGACAGACTAGGAAATCCGCAATCTGTTGAAGAGTGGCTCTGAGTTGAAGATGGCCCACTTTCCCTGGTACACTGCTGTAGAGGACTGTCTGAGGTATCCTGCCATCTCTCTTGATGCTTGGCAAGAAAAGCCTCTTGCTCGCAAGAGATGGTGGATAACCGTTAGCTGTGAAGTCACACTCTATGTGCGGCTGACATAGAAGGTTGTGCCATGGGGAAATCTCTCATGGAGGCTCAGAGAGAAAACCCAACAGATCAGGACAATTTGAGATCCACCAGAATCATCTAAAGATTCTTAGAGCTGATCACCTTCAAAATCAGGCAGAATGGGAGAAAGGCATAAGTGTCAAGATTGTCCACCCACATGTTGGAAAGTGTCCTCTACAGTTGCCCATGGGTCCACCACTACGGAGAAGAAACCAGAAGTTTCCTGTTGTGCCAGGTGGTGAATAAGTCTACTATTGGATGCCCCATGGGTTGAACAACCTTTCTGAATATTTGATGCCCCATGGGTTGAACAACCTTTCTGCCAAGTCAGTGTGGAGGGATCATTCTGTCCCTACCACCTGATTCTGGCAGCTGAGCTTGTCTGCTACTACATTCCTCTTGCCTGGAATGTATCTGGCCGACAGCTCTACCGAGTGCGCTGTAGCCAACTCTTGCACCTACACTGTCAACTGATGCAGGGGGAGGGACACTAGGTCCCACTGCTTGTTGACATATGCCACTACAGTGTTGTTGTTGTTCAACACTACAGTGTCCCATCACTCAATCCCGAAATTCTTGGAGGGTTTGAGTTCCAGAATGTTGATTTGAAGGTGCCTGTTGTGTCAATCACACACTACTGCAGTCTGCAACTCCTCCAGGTGTGCGCCCTTACCTTCAATCAATGCATCTGAGAACAGAAGCATGTCTGGAGGGTGGAGTGGTGCAACTCCGCTCCTATTAAGAACTTTCCTGTCATCTAGCCACCAGGCTAAATCCTTCCTCACCTCCTCCTGTTAGAAGAAATATTGAGGATCTCAAGTCTGTGACTAACACTCCTTTAGTCTCCATTGAAGATACCACAGGTGAAGATGCCCGTGAGAGACTAACTTCTCCAGTGATGACAGATGACCAATCACAGCTTGCCAAAGCTGAGCTGGCTGCTCCTACTGGGATAGAAGCCGTTGAGCTGCGTTCCTGACCTTGCTGATCCCAGAGTCAACAGGGAAGACTTGTGCTGCTATTGTATCAATCAGTATGCCCAGATACTTTACCCTCTGCTTGGGAATGAGATCTGACTTCTCAAAATTTATCACGCTCCCAAGATCATGACAAAAGTTGTGGAGACGATCCCTGTCCTGTAGCAACTGCGAGAGCTCGCTCGCCAGGACTAACCAGTCATTGGGATATCTCAACATACATATCCCAACTGAATGGGTTCAAGCTGATATCAAGGTAAACACTTGTAAACACATGAGGGGTAGTCGAGAGTCCGAAACAAAGTGCCCTGAAATGGAATGCTGTCACCTCGAGGATAAGGCGATGGTACCTACTTGAGGATTGATGAAGGGGTATCTGGAAATATGCATCCTTCAGATCCAATAAAAGCTTGAAGTTGTTCTCCATGAAATGGGGTAAGCAGTGAACATGCTGTCTCTCCATCATGAACTGAGTCTGGCGAACAAATCGGTTCAAAGGAGAGAGATCTATCACTAGTCTCCAGGCCCCCATAGCCTTCTCCACCAGGAAGACTCGGCTGTCGAACCCTAGTGACAGATCTTGTATGACCTCCACAGCTCCCTCACTCGGCATCGATTGCACCTCTTCCTTCAGTGCCAGATCCTTGGCCAAATCAGGGTATAAATAAGCTGCAGATGGACCGGAGCTTTGGTGAGGGTGGTTTTGACTCGAAGGTGAAAGAATATCCCTCCCGAAGGACATCTACTACCCAGGTCTAGGGCTCCATAGTGCTGCCATGTTGCCCAATGGCTTGCCAGGCACCACCCCACCGGTGGCAGCAGCTGAGGGGAATGCTGTCAATAGTGTTTCCCTCTCTTCTTTCACTTACCTCCCTCCCTGCAAGAGAAAGGAGGCTGAAAGGGGTGTTGTTGGTCCCTTTCAATGAGAAAGAAGAAGGTTGGGTCTTTCCTTGCGCCTCCTTCGAAGGAGTCTCCTTGGAGGTGGAGGAAGACCTAGCTTGGATCGAAGGCCTAGCTGCAGTTACATAAAACGGCCCTGAAGTCCTTAGTAACTGCCTGGTGGACAAGTCAATCGTTGTCTTCAGCCCTCCTCCGCTTGTCCACCGCAGCATCCACCATCTCTTTAGGGAATAGGGAGGAGGAACCCAGTAACAGGCCATTCCTCAACGCCAATGCCAACTCCGACCCTGTAGACCTGGCTAGACGATTCAGGACAGCGTCCCTCCTCCTAACCACCAGGTTGGCCCACAGCTTTGCCATCTGGTGGGCCAGGTAGGATATAGCCCTACCTCCAGACTGGCAAGTCTCCTGAAAGCTGAATCTTCTCCAGGAACTACTGGTCCTGCAGAAGAAGTGACTTTGGATAATGTGAGGGACCAAAGATCCAGCCAGAAGATCATCTGGAAAGCTTCCATAACAGTAGCTTCCAAGGCTGCTGCTTCTTGCTGCATGAACCAGAGGTTCTCAGCAACACGGGTGCTGCAGCGGCAAGCCAGGAGTCAGACGAACTAGCTCTGGGTCCACCTGTTTAGTCGGAAAAGGGTTTTCTGAGGGTGTATAGAAATGCCTCTGTCGAGGTAAAGCAGGGGGAAGCAGCTTGTCCGATCTGTTGGCCCTGAGTGGATTCTCTTGCCCTGAGTCAAGTTTGTTCACTCGGTCCAAAAAACCTTCAGACAAGGAAAACCACGGTAAGCCTACTGAAGCCCTGGGTTCCTTCGTTAGGACTCCAGAATGGACTCCCAACTGCAAACAGGGCAGTCAAGAGAAAGCTACTGTGGATCCTTACCTAGGGTTAATGGGCCAATGAATCAGCGCAATGACCTCTCCAAATGTCCTCTAAATCTCAGGAGCATCTGCATCCTTGCGGGGAAGGACCATCAAGTCCTTCTGGGATGTGTCCTTCCCACAATCCCCAATCCCCTTCCTTCAGAAGGAAGATACCCATTATGACCTTCCTGAAGCACTTGAGCATATAACCCCTCAAGTCCTGAGACCATGCCGGGAATATAAACTCGTGGCCGAACCCTGGGGAGGAGACTCCCCAGAGTTTCCCCTGGTCACCTCACCCCTCCAGGTGTATCCTGAGGAAGTTGAAGGGACAGGTAAGGAAGAAGCGGATGCTTCACTGCCCTGCTAGCAGAAACTAACAGACAGAGCAGGCCAAGATTGATCACCAAACCGTGATGGTGATCGAGTTGCAGGTCTAGAAGAGAGCACTCCCTGTGGAGAAACACTCCCCCGAGGACCAGAACAACACTCGCACAAATCAGGAGAAAAGCCATGCGACACCTGGACTGAGGATTGGGAGAGGAATAGCGTCCACCCATGTGACGAGAGTGAATACCGTCCTCATGACGCGTCCCAGTCCTCGAAGAGGTCAAAATCTCTTGAGAGGACTGAACAGGGGACCTCCTACTAGTTTCACCTCGTGCATAGTTTCGTGAAACCATCATGTATGCCCTGAGATATAAGCAATCACTGCGTGTGCGATCATCAGCAAGGCGTGAGTCGTGATTCACTTCCCTCCACACCATACCTGACTCGTGACAGCGAGCGGACTCAGTGTCACCGACTCTGGCTGCACGCTCATTGGTAGAGTTGTGTGCACTTGGGGAAACCGGCCAACAAGAACCCGAGATGGTACTAGTCCTAGAGGCAGAACCTCTAAGACTAGAAGTAGAAGTTCGTAGACCAAGGTTTGAACTACGGTCCCTGACCTGCGTCCTATGGGGGCAATGAGGTGGTTCCCATTCCCGAAGGAACATGAGGACCAGCGGAAGGCCCACCTGTCTTACCAGAATGGCAAGGCAGACCCTTAGAAGTCCCAGATCAAGACTTCTTGGGGGTGAGGGGGGAGAAACAACCTTCTTCTTCCTCAGCAAGGGAGCCTCAGAAGATGAAGTGGAGGGGGCAGCAGACAACAAGGAAGACGACAACACCTTACGCTTCTGCTTGGACTTCTTCATCAGCTTCCTCAGCGCAGCAGTCAGATCCCCCATCCAAGGAGCCATTGAAGTGGCTGTTGAGGCAGCAGGCTCCAGAGCAGCTGGGACAGAGGATGCCTAAACCACAGCAGCTCTCACATGATTAGGGACTGATAAAGCAGCAAGCACATGCATGGAGACAGGTGGAAGGTCTAGAGGACATGCTCTCTGAGGACGATCATAAGTCGCTGGGGGAAACAGGACCACGTGACCTGGAAGAGGAGGGGGCAGAAAACGGGTCTGCCCTCGAAATATATGGCACAGATGATGCAACCACCGAAGGTGTTACGTTGGTCACATGCTGGGTGTATACCAGATGAGGAGGTGCATGAGTCCCTGGAGAGAAGGGACATCAGGCAACCCCAACTTCAGCCAAGCCTGCTTCAAATTCCCAACTGCGGAGGCAACCACACCTGAGAGAGCAAAAGTCGGGTTAGTAAGAGGAGGTACTACCAGCCCCAAGAAGGAAACATCCATGCCGGAGCGAGCAGAACCCACTGAGTGCCACTCCGAGTCGGCGTGCCTCCCCAACTCTTCTACGCTTGACGAATCAAATGAAGAAGCTGAGGGAGACATTTTCCCCCGAAGGAGAAAAAGCAATACGAGGAAGCTTACGAGGTGGGAGGAAGGAAGACGAAGAATTAGTTACCAACGGAGTCATGGGAGGTGTGTAACCCTCTGACGAAGCCTTGGAAGACTTCCCCGAGATCGTTTCCTCCCCTCATACCTCCCCCACTGCTCTGCCAACCAAAACACACACAAGTATCACATGGATTATTAGCTGAACACTCACGTCCTTGGCACTTCACACAAAGTGCGTGAAGGTTCACTTCAATTTTGGAGCAGAAGCTTCTATAATTCCTGCCCACCAACCCCCCCCCCCCCCCCAACCCCCCCCCCCCAAGAATGGGGCGATTAAGGTTATGTGACTCCTGGGTTTGTATGTTGCAAAAAATGAACACAAAACAAAACACACAACCACAAACAAAAGCAAATAAGATAGACCTCACAAAGTACTGATAACTTCATACAAAAACAATGGGCAAAGAGCAAAAGGCTGTCTGATCACAATGGCGGCCGAAAGCAAAGTGGAATGTTTCCTTCCAATCAGGTGTGACTCCTCCCAACTACTGGACAAGTAATTACTGCCTAACTACCTTGTTGTTATTCTTCTACGCCCGATTTCCAACCTACTACAATGAAAGTAATTCCTAATGTAAAGGACCGAGGGTTTGTATTACATGTAAGAACAAATAAAGATCCCATCTGGAAAATCATAATCAACGGCTAGTCAGCAAGAACTCACAAAAATACATCTTCATCAAAGGACAGCCGGAAGCAAACTGGAGTGTTAGTCCACCGGGCAGGCGGGGACTACCAGATGGTAGTTACTGCCTAACCACCTTGTTCAAGAATTTAACAGGTGTATTCTAGCCTACACTAAAAGTGATTCCTTATGTACAGGACCGAAGCTTTGTATATTGTGTAGTAACAAAAGTGGGTTTGTTTATCAATTATCAAAGTCAATTAATTATCAATATCAAACACAGTATATAAATATATTCATTCAAAATAACAAAAGAAAGACCCCACTTGGAAAATTGTGATTAACGGCTAGTCAGCAAGAGCTCACAAACAGGTCTTCATCAGAAGACGGCCAAAAGCAAAGTGGAGTATTAACATCCAGTTAGGCAGGCCTATCTGCTTACCAGATGGCAGTTACTGCCAAACCACCTTGTTCAAGAATTTGACGGCATATTCCAGCCTATGCTGAAAGTAATTCCTAATGTAAAGGACAGAGGGTTTGCATATTGTGTAGGAACAAGTGGGTTTGTATATTATTTATTAAAGTCAATTAAATATTAACATCAAACACAACTGTATACTATACATATTCATTCAGAGTAGTCAAAGAAAGATCCCACCAGAAAAACTGTGATTAATGGCTAGTCATTACGAGCTCACAAACATACGTCTTTATTGGAAGACAGCCAATAGCAAAGTGGAGTGTTTACATCTGGGCAGATGGGGCTACCCACCGACCAGACAGTAGTTACTACCTAACCACCTTGTTCAAGAATTTAACGGACATATTCCAGCCTACGCTGAGAGTAATTCCTAATGTAAAGGACCGAGGGTTTGTATATCGTGTAGGAACAATTGGAGAGCTCACCTGTACAGTAGTTGAAGACACAATAATTCTTCTTACAATAATCCGACTTTATGATGGTGTTAACCCCATCATAAAGTCGGATTAATATTGATATGACAATATTTAGAAAAATATCTCTAAATTTCGCTCGCAGCGGGTGCAGGCAGCAGCATACAATCAGGCAGTGAGAGAGACCAAATTACATTAGCTTGACTTCTTTACCTCCATATCTTTATCACATCTTCTAATTAAATAGGTTCAAAAAAGTATAAGAGAGTGATAAAAGTAGTTTTAACATTATACTCGTTGCCTAAATGTGTACCGCCATGAACAACTGCATGAGAAACTATTTCATTGCTAAGTACAACCGACTCGGATAACAACATCTGTTTTGCTTGTATTTCAACCATCGTACAATAGTAAACAAAAAGTATATCTTAGTTTTACCAGACCACTGAGCTGATTAACAGCTCTCCTAGGGCTGGCCCGAAGGATAGTATTTTTGTTTTTACGTGGCTAGGAACCAATTGGTTACCTAGCAACGGGACCTACAGCTTATTGTGGGATCCGAACCACACTATATCGAGAAATGAACTTCTATCACCAGAAATAAATTTCTCTGATTCCGCGTCACCGAGTCGGGAATCGAACCTCAGACCACCGGATTGGCAGCCCAGCTCAAAAAACCACTTGGCCAGCGAGGAACTACAATAGTAAACAATCACCATAGTTATGTTATAAATGACGTTATGTAGAATAGGGACTGATATATGTATTTTATGTAATAACTTTTATTTTACTATGGATAAACAATCTAAACTGTTAAATCTAAACTGCAAGTTGTAGCTGAAGCTGAGAAAAAAGTTCAAGCTGCTAATGACTATTATCGTGCATCGGCAACAAGTGTAAAACTACCGTAAACTTACTACATGGCACGAAAAAACACATTTAAATGTTGTTCTCATGCCAATAAAAGATAAGGTATGTAAAGGTCTTATCACAATGAAATCAAGTGAAAATAGTGAAAGGAATAAAATTTTTTACACAATAAACATGCCCCAACACAATTTATTACAAAGAAAATAATTTAGTTCACAACAAGACGTATTCAACTCTCATTTCGACTTAAAAACACGTCGTTTAACAAAGAATGACCTTGTTCCATGTAAGTAATGTATCTAGATATTCATTTATGCTAACTAGAAGCAAGAAAAAATTCATTCAGAATTGAGTAAAGTACCATGAAATAAACTCGTATTCGCCATCAGCTGATTTTTAAACCAAAACAATGACCACTATGTTAGTATTTTATAATACAGTACTAGGAGAATACATACAATATTACTGGATACAGTGAAGTAATATGAAGTATTTATGATTAAGGGGACCGTCCGCTATGGCGGATGACATGTCAATTTGAAAAAATAAAAATCGAGTTATTACTTGTATTCTATGCAGAAACATGCCGTGCATGCTTTCCAGAAGTTTCAGCCAATTATTTTTTCACAAATAATGAAGATATAGCGGTTTTGAAATGATGACGTCATCGTAACTGCGTCGTCTGTATGACTTGAGTTTGACAGAATCGTTTTTTTTGCGTGTTTATTTTTGCGTATAATACATCGATTTT
This sequence comes from Macrobrachium nipponense, assembly GCF_015104395.2. NCBI lineage: Eukaryota > Metazoa > Arthropoda > Malacostraca > Decapoda > Palaemonidae > Macrobrachium > Macrobrachium nipponense. The sequence goes on from NC_087222.1 coordinate 18,735,093, forward strand.
TTAAGATTTGTTTCGAAATTCTCATACATCTGGTAGCAATGAAAGGTAGTGTGACACTGGCGAGAAGCGAGCTGCTCAGAGCGGTTATTTATAGGCGAGACTCGGGAGAATGACTCAGTTACGCCACAGACCGTCAAGCGGTTTTACATGCGCGTTAGGCACTTGCGTTGGTTACTAGCTATTTACGTTGTTTTTATAACTTCTTAGTGAACTTATAGCAATGGGCCGAAGTTACCTAAGATCAAGAAGGCTACTCAGCACTATGGCTAGCAAAATTAGCGAAGGCCAGGAGTGTGCTGAAAGAAAAAACACGAAAATTAATTGTTTTCAGCTGCCCTCATTGTCTCATGTCTCGCTGTCAACATCATTATCTGGTGTCCGGCTGCGCGAGGGTACTAACACCACTTTTGTTTAGGGGTAGGACACGATCCTTGATGTAGAAATCAACAATAAAAGTACAAATAAAGTAATTATAATAATGTTGTTTTGACTTTTATAAGAAAAAAGCAAAAATTTACATAGCAAATCTTTGGGAGATCATAACTCAAAAACATACTTATGCGCATGTCGTAAAAAATTACTCGTATTATATCTTTAATAGAGAGAAAGATATCATTGGAAAGAAAGGATAAAAATCCCATAATTTTGTGTGACAGAATTTTGATATCTTTTTTTCTTTTTTTTTTTGTTTTTTAGAATTTTTTTTGAGTGTCTAGACTAAAAAAAAAAAAAAAAAATTCATAAAAAAATAAAAAAATTAAATTAAAAAATAAAAAATTCTGCCACACAGAATTGTTCCGTATATAAAGAAGTTTTTATGGTATGATTTTCAATACAACTGATGTCATATTAGCGGAGAAAACTCTTACCAATTTTTTTTTTAAATCAGATTTTTGCTAATAAAACGAAAAAGTTTTTGATCAAATGACTTGAAATTTTTATATGATAAGTATTATATATATCTAAAACATATATGAAAATTATGTATTTTTGCGTAATAAATAAAAAAAATAGACATCATAGCGACGGTCCCCTTAAACAAAGTTTTATGAATACTTACCAGGCAGTTATATATATATAGCTATAGTCTCTATCGGTCCGGCAGATTTTTCAAAACTCGCGGCAACCTCCGAGTGGTAGGTGTCCGGTTAGGTGGTTAACAACCCTTACAGGGTGGTACTTGGAATCATTCCCATTTTCTATTCCTCAGATCATCTCTTGCCCAACCTGTCTCCTGAGGGGAGGTGGGTGGGCCTTAAAATATATATATAACTGCCAGGTAAGTATTCATAAAACTTTGTTTTATCATAAATACTTCATTTTTATGAATAGAATTTACCTGGCAGTTATATATATATAGCTGATTCACACATTTGGAGGTGGGTGAAAGACAGCCAACATCGTTGGGAAACAACTAAAAGTTGTAGGTAATAACCTTGATTCCTTACTGGTAAGTAGCTAACTTCAAAGGTTTCCTGCCTCTGAGTCGCTTTCCCTTCGGAGCGGCAGCCAGGGATAAGACTATGCCTGAAAACTACTCAATAGAGTCTGTCAAACGGGGCGAGACCAAAACAACGTGACTAGAACTTCTGCACTACCTTATTACCCCTTTCAATTATCTGCAACCTTACTCAACCCAACCACCTAACCTTGCAGCTAGAGATCTACCTATCTAGCTAGACTGAGGGTGGTGACCCAATCAGACCACTCCTCAGACAACCATAAAAACACAAACCTCCAATAAAGGTATATCATACTAAAAGTTAAGGTTGAGGGGAGGTAGTAACTCCTTCGCCCAATAACGAAGACATAGCTACGTATGGGCCCAAAGAGTAACACTTCTCGTAATCTACTCTTACCTCTCTGAGGTAATGAGAAGCGAATATAGAGTTGCTCCTCCAAAATGTCAAGTCCATTATTTGTCTAACTGACATGTTCTTCTGATATGCCAATGACGTTGAAATAGCCCTCACCTCGTGGGCCTTCACTTTTAAGAGACCGAAGTTCTCCTCCTCACATAAAAGATGAGCTTCTCTAATTGTCTCCCTCAAGAAGAATTATAACGCATTCTTCGAGAGGGGCCTTTGAGGATCCTTAACGGAACACCATAAAGCACTGGATGATCCTCTTAAATTTTTGGTTCGTGACAAATATGCCCTGAGAGCTCTAACTGGGCAGAGGAGTCTCTCCTCCTCTTGACCCACTAAGTTTGTGAGGTTAGGAACCTCAAACGTCCTCGGCCAGGGTTTGGATGGGTTCTCATTCTTAGCGAGGAAGTCAAGCCTTAAAGAACATACTGCTCTGTCTTGACTGAAGCCTACCTGCTTCTCCATCGCTTGAATCTCGCTGACCCTTTATGCTGTGGCGAGAGCCATCAGAAATAACGTTTTCCTAGTCAAATCTCTAAGGGTCGCTTGCGAGATGGGTTCGAACTCCCTGCCACATAAGAATTTCAAAACCACATCCAAATTCCAAGCTGGGGGTCTTATTGTGTGCTTAGTCGTTTCAAACAACTTCAAGAGATCCTTCAAGTCCGTATTTTTGAGATAACTCCATGCCTCTATGCCTAAAGACTGCTGAAAGCATGCTTCTGTATCCTTTTATAGTAGATACGGCCAGCTTAGATTCTTGTCTGAGGAACAGAAGAAAATCAGCAATCTGACTCACAGAGGTAGTGGTTGAGGACACTTTGTTCCGTTTACACCAAGATCTAAAAACCTCCCACTTCGATTGGTAGACTCTCTGAGAAGATACCCTCCTCGCTCTTGCGATTGCTCTCGCAGCTTGCGCAGAAAAGCCTCTCGCTCTGACAAGCTTCTCGATAGTCTGAATGCAGTCAGTTGTAGAGCAAGGGGGTTTTGATGATACCTCTCGTAGTGGGGCTGTCTGAGAAGCTTTGGACTTGGAGGAAGGCTTCTTGGAAAGTCCACTAGCATCTCCACTACCTCTGTGAACCACTCTCTTGCTGGCCAGAAAGGAGCTATCAGGGTCATTCTTCCTGTCTTGATGACAAGATTGATGATCTTGAACGGGGGAAACGCATAAGTGTCCATCCCTGTCCAGTCCATCAAGAAGGCGTCCACTGCTAATGCTTCCCTGTCCAGGACCAGGGAGCAGTAGTTGGGGATTCTCTTGTTCTGGTTGGAGGCGAAGAGATCTATCAACGGTCTCCCCCATAACTTCCACAGTTCCTGGCAAACTTGAAGATTGAGGGTCCATTCTGTGGGAAGAACTTGCCCTTTCCTGCTGAGCATGTCTGCCCTCACATTCTTCTGTCCCTGAAAAAATCTCGTTAAAAGATTTTAACCCCATTCTCCTTTCCTTTGTCCACAGAAGGAGCTCCCTTGCTGTTTCGTACAGAGACAGAGAATGAGTTCCTCCTTGCTTTTTTATCTACGCCAGGGCTGTGGTGTTGTCCGAGTTGACTTCTACTACTTTCCCCGAGACCGCATCTTTGAAGGCTTTCAAACCTAATAGGATGGCCATCAATTCTTTTCTGTTGATGTGCCATCCTTTCTGTTGCACTTCCCAAGAGCCCGAGACCTCCTTGCTTCCCAGTGTTGCTCCCCAACCTGACTCCGAAGCGTCTGAGAACAACACTAGGCCTGGGTTCTTCTTGTACAGGGATATTCCTTCCCCCAACTTCGCAGGATCCAGCCGCCAACTTAACTGTTTTTTGACGTCTGCTGGAATGGGAAAGGAAAAGGAGTCCTCCTGATTCTACCTGTCCCAGACTCTTGAAAGGAAGTGTTGCAGAGGTCTGAGGTACAACCTTCCCAGGGAGACAAACTGCTCGAGCAAGGAGAGGGTGCCCAGCAAACTCATCCAATCCCTCGCCAAGCACTTCTCTCTCCCTAGGAATTGCTGCACTTTTTCGAGGCACTTGTTCTGCCTCTCTTGAGAAGGAAAAGCCCGAAAAAGAGCTGAGTCCAGAACTATCCCCAAATAGAGAATTGTCTGACTCGGTTCCATCTGGGACTTCTCCTTGTTGATGATGAGACCCAGTTCTTGGGTCATCAGAAAACGTCTTGTGCAAGTCCTCCAGACACTTGCTCTTCGATCGTGACCTTATCAGCCAGTCGTCCAGGTATAGGGATACTCTTATCCCTTCTTGATGAAGCCAAGCAGCCAAGTTCGACATTACTCTGGTGAAGACTTGAGGGGCTGTGCTGAGGCTGATACATAGGGCTCTGAACTGGAAACACCTGTCCTGAACCACGAATCTTAGGAATTTTCTTGAATTCGGGTGGATGGGGATATGAAAATAGGCGTCTTGTAAATCCAGAGACACCATCCAGTTCCCTGGACAGCACTGCTGCCAGCACCGACTGAGTCGTCTCCATAGTAAATTTGGTCTTCTACTACAAAGACGTTCAGTGCGCTGAACAATCTAGAAAGGGTCTCCATCCCCCCGAATTCTTGGGTACTAGAAACAGGCGATTGTAAAAACCTGGGGATTTGAGTTCCAGTACAGGTTCTATGGCTCCCTTTCCCAGCATCTGGTCTACTAGATCTAGGAGAGCCTCTTGTTTTGCAGCGTCCGAGTATTGAGCCACTAAGGCTCTTGGGGTTCTCGAAAGTGGCGGCTTTTTCAAGAAAGGGATCTTGTAACCCTTCCTGACAACTGAGAGAGACCAGGTGTCCGCCCCCCCTTTTCCCCCTTTTCCTTCCAGGCCGCCAAAGCATGACAGCCTCGCCCCTCCTACTGCTGTCTGGAGGACCTGTGACTCACTTTCTAGCATGGGATCTAAACGATCTCCTGCTTGTTGTTGCGCCTGTCTCCTGTCTTCTTCCTCTGAAGTCCGTCCTGGTCGGAGCCCTACCTCGAAAGGGCTGCAAGACCATCTTTTCCTCCTTCTTTGCCAAAGACTGACTCCCCGGTAGGCCCTTCCTTACGGAGCGAGCCAGAAGATCCTGAGTGGCTTTCTGCGGGAGTAGGGAATGGGAATATCCTGACCAGCGATTGAGGAAAGAGGTGTTCCGAGAGAGGGGCGTAAAGAAGTTCCGCCTTCGTCTGCGCGATCGTAACCCCTTTGGTCGCGAAGGAGCACAACAGCGCCCTTTTCTTCAAAATCCCCGCTGTAAACAGGGAAGCCATCTCGTTCGCTCCATCCCTCAACGCCTTATCCATACAGGCCATAATACTAGTTAAATCCTCCATTCCTGTGGCCTGTAGGGTGTTTCTGCTTTCCTGGCCAGAGCCCCAAGGGCCCCAGTCCAAGAAGCTGAATACCTCGAAAGAACGAAATATCCTTTAATGAGGTGGTCTAGCTCCGTCATGGACCACATAACTTTAGCGGAATTGAGGGCATGTATCCTGGAAGAGTCCACAATCCCGGAGAAGTCCCCCTGAGAGGAGGCAGGTACTCCCAGGCCAAGAGCTTCTCCAGTCTCGTACCACATTCCCGCCTTAGACGCCAGCTTCGCCGGAGGAAAAGAAAAGGTAGTCTTCACCGCCTGTCTTCGTTCTTTCAACCAGTCTCCGATTCTTGCCATCGCCTTCTTAGCCGAAATTGACAACTTCATCTTGATGAAGGCCGACTGCTTCTGTGACTTTTTCCTCACAAACTGCGACTGAGGAGAACGGGGAGCCGCTGGTTTAAACTCCTCTCCATACAGCTCAAGTAGGGAGCGAGAAAGCACTTTATAATCTGCAGCCGCATTAGAAGGTTTATCCTCATCTTCCGATATTTCTTCTAATTCCAGACTTCCTTCTATCTCCTTATCCCTATGGGTAGAAGGAACTAGTTCGGAAGTTCTATGTTGATCCAAGATGCCGTGTGTACCTTCTTCAAACTTTTCCTGATGAGCAACTGCGTCATAGGAAAATTTCCGATCGTCGGAAGTATCCTGTCGTCGTGAACTGGAAGCGTCCTGACGTCGAGAGGTCAAAGCGTCCTGGCGCCGAGAGGTTGGTAAATCCTGAGGCCGATCACTAGCAGAATCCTTGCATCGAGCGCTAGATGTGTCTCGATGTCGGGAGCTGGATGCATCCTTCCGTCGAGAGCTGGATGCGTCCTGTCGAAGAGCACTGTGAGTGTCCTTTCGCCAGAGGATGTTATGCGTCCTGACGCCGCGGGCTGGATGCGTCCTGGCGTCGATACTGGGTGCGTCCTACCGCCTAGAGCTGGTTGCGTCCTGGAGATGAGCACTGGATGCATCCTGCCGCATAGAACTGGATGCGTCCTGTCCGCGAGCGCTGTATGCGTCTTGTCCGCAAGCGCTGCATGCGTCCTGGCGTCCCACTTTGAAGTCGTCTCGTTGAGTGAAAGACTGTCGGGAACGCGAACAGACGTTCTCCCTGAGAGGAGACCTGAAGGTGTCGTCGTGCTGAGCAACCAAGTCCGTATCTCTGCGTCTAGAAGATGGAGAAGAGAGGCGACGAGAACCAGGCTTAACATGGCGTCGAGAATCGGGAGAAGTAGCCTGAACGGAGCCAGATCCCTCACGATGCCGAGAGACGGAAGGTTTAGCGAGAGGAGAGAGCCGTAACTTTCTTACGTCGCGCGAACGGTGCTGATCAAAATCCTGACAAGTTGAGGAACCCCGCTCCTTCTTACGCGCTGTAGAAACCTCTACCGGAGTTTCCTCCCTTGATCTCTTCACCGGTAGCTTGTCGTCCTTACGTCTGCCCGACTGGGAGGAGGGCGGCTAAAGGCTTCCACTAGAGAAGTCCAGCTGTTTCTTGCATGACAGCCATGAAAGATCTCGCACCGCTGTGGGTCCTGCGGTTCCGAAGGGGACGGGTGTCGAGCAATGCTGGAAGACGGAGAAGGTTCTCTTGAGAATTCCCCGTAATCTGAAGGGAAAGAAGATCTCTCTACTCTCCATGTGTCCTGCGGAGAATCATCCTCTCTAGGTCTCGCCCTTTTCGCAAGAGAGGCCTCCAAGTCGTCGTCAGAAGGAAATGGTTCCGGGCTACTCCATCTACTCAAATGGGGCGAGCGATAACGAGTCTGATCAGGACGCTGTCTCCAACTTCTCTTGAGCGGCCTCGACTCCTCATACTGCCATCTGCGTCTTGGAGAGGGGCTCAGAGAAGACGCTAGCACTTCCGACACGCCTTTCCTGTGGCGGTCATAAGTAGCCTGGGAAAACGCAACAGGACTACTTGAGGCGACGGCTGACCGAGGATCAGTTCCTCTCACCCCCTTACGGTCATCGACGTACCTTCTCCTGGTCCTGGGAGCTTGGTGGTAGAGGTCTATAGGCCTGGGGGCATGACAGGATTGATCAGTCGCCACCTCCACTGCACTTTCACAAGCACTATCACTTATTTCACCTTCACTCTTACCTTGTTTAAAGGCTGCAAGTTGATCCTTGAAGACTTGCATCTCAGCCGCCATCTTGACGAACTGAGGGTCATCCAACGTAGCTACAGGTCCTGTTACAGGAGAAGGAGCTACTACCTCAGGAACAGGTTCAACTACTACAGGGGTTGAGGGAATAGAAAGGTCTACGCTAGCATCACTTCCAGACCTAGATTTAGATTTAGATTTAGAAGCCCTCCTGACTTTATCTAACTCCAATCTACGCACATAGCGTTTCATATCCAACCATTGTTTCTCATCCAAAACCTCGCATTCTTTACATCTTTTATCCAAGGCACATTCAAAACCCCTACACCCCAAACAAACAGTGTGAGGATCAACCGAAGCCTTCGGCAATCTTACCTTACACTCCTCATTCACACACACTCGAAACTGTTTCTGAGACATCACAAATCAAAGAACAATAAAAAGAATAATCCAAAAACACAAGCCAAAAAGCGATTGCCAATCCACAGAATACGTCACCAATTAGTAGAAATACAGCGACACAGGGAAGCGAGCGAAAAACCCAACGGCGGACTAGCAATGATGTTGACAGTCCAACCGGCAGAGATGATCTGAGGAATAGAAAATGGGAATGATTCCAAGTACCACCCTGTAAGGGTTGTTAACCACCTAACCGGACACCTACCACTCGGCGGTTGCCGCGAGTTTTGAAAAATCTGCCGGACCGATAGAGACTATAGCTATATATATATATATAACTGCCAGGTAAGTTCTATTCATAAAAATATATCTTTTAATAAGATTCAAGTAAAAGATGCATATGCCTTACATTTGTATTTTATAATTATATGTAGCCATTAGCAGCCTTACACTGTTCAATTATGACAATGTCGAACTGAATGATTGCGTTTATAATTATAGTAGCCATTAGCAGCCTTTACACTGTCAATTAGGACAATGTCGAACTGAATATGATTGAGTAGTTCCTTTTCATCAAATTTATACTATCATCATATGATCAGAATGTAGTGACCCTCCAGAATTAGCTGATATTAACCCTTATGTATTTGGAATTTACCCCCTGGGTGCGTAAAACTTCATAAAAAAAATGAAAATGCTCCATTTGACTTCATATACCTCTTGCTATAAGAACAGGACCTATATTATACATATATGGCATTATTTTTTTCTTAAAAAATGTGATTAAAGGCCTGACAAATACTGTATTTTTAGAAAAAAATGGGAAAAGTAAAAAAACATTTGGAGTGCATTATACATAATTCTTGACCCAGCATTTTGTTTGGGGAGCTAAAATTAAAGAAAAGGCATGTGGATTGAATTTGCAACCATTTCTTGATAAATAACTCTATACAAAAATATTTTTTCTTTGGGAAAATAGGTACCTTTTACGTATCGCTTTTTTGAGATTTTGTAGTGTTGAAAGAAAGAATGGAAAAGAACTTGCAATATAACTTTTTTGTATACAGTTCAATTTCTATTATACGAAAATAACAGAGAGAACCTTTTATATATGATATAAAGACAGGAATGAAATTAAAAAGTATTTAATGCATTATATATGAAAAAAATCTCTTCCTAATGGGTATTTTCATTTAGAAAACTTTTAAAATAAAACTTCAGCTAACCACTATTTTTGTATCGCTTTTTACATTCACAGGTCTTTTTGTACTTGCTTACAGTATGGTACATTTTGAAGCATGGCAAAATGCATGAAGGTGGATTGTTAGGACAGGTTTCACAATGATATGTCGTTTATTTTCTTTTGCACTGCCCTTTTTTTTTCAAGCAGCAGTCAGTACTTCTTACACTGCAAACAATACAATCAGGCTTGTGAATTTTGTTTACAAATTGAGTAATGAAATGCCTGCCTGTGGGTCTGTTTGATAATGGTGATTCCAGTCTCCTCTTACCAATCAGTGGCCTTTTTGAATAACCTTCCAACAATTCATTTGCACAACCATGTAAACTGGTACAAGATAAGAGTTACTGTTTGATCAGTGGTAACTAACCATTGATCAAACAGTAACTCTTATTCAAACTTTTCCAGGCTGAAAACTAAGCTAACCTACACAGCTAGCACAGGCTACATAGTTGTGTGCGTGATACAAAAACAAATAAAACAATCATTATCTTAGATAAAAATGTAAAACTAGAGCGGAAAACCAAACGTAATCTAACCTACACAACTGTGCATGTGAAGCAAAAGCAAGACAGGAAATGCAAGAAAAAATAATAATGACTGGTGTTATGAGTTTAGCTTGCATTGCTGTCAGTACTAACTTTTCAACACTTTCCAAATAAACTGGCTAAATCAATTAGTATTCAGTACTCATTTATCATTTCCAAAACAACGTCCATGAAGCCTAGCCCTCTAAAACGCACGTTTTTCCTTTCCCAAACAATGTCCACGAATCCTAGCCTACCTAAAACACTCTGGCAACTATGTCTCAACAAGGCAAATCCTCCTCTCTCTTTATCTCTCGCTACTTCTTCCTCTGTTTCTCTATTTATATATATATAAATAATTTACATATACATACGTATAGTATAAGAGGAAAAGTATGTCTTTATATAGCTTAACATAAAAACATATACATAGTTTACTAATTCATATATTTGTGTACATTTACGATCGATTAAAAGGATCAAAATCTAAATGACCAGTTAAAGGGCCAAACAATAACATTTAGATTCTGGCCATTATATCTGCTGCATTCTACAATTACATAAGCTTGTGGTAACTTTTGAAAATATTACTTTCAACCAGCATTGATTCATAATACAAAAAATGCATTAATGCGTAAAACATACCATTTGTAACGAATAAATGAACAAAACACAAGTCATCTCTTGCCCAGCTCGGCGTAAACATTGAGGTCTTTTGTTATTGTTATGTTTCCGGACGCCACCAATACTTGGTGCTAGATATTGCCATCAGGTTTTCTATTATTGTAAATGAAAGAAAACAAATTGGACCGCGTTAATTTTGTAAGGGTAAAACTTTTTTTGGTTTCTGTGGTGGTAAACCCAGGGTGTCGATGTTCGCTCTTCTATAACAAAGTGCCTGGTCGTTCGCTCAGGGGTGACAGCTGCATTCTAAGGGTTAATAATTACTTTACTGTACTTGTAGTATATATATATGTAGTATACTGTAGACTGGGCTACTGTATATGTATACGATATACCATAGTATATGCTAGGCAAACTCTTGTTGGTGTTATTCAATTTCTCTTAGCACTGAATTATCATTTAGTCAATCTGCATTGAATGTAGAGAAATATACCACATATGTATAGAGTATACTGTGTAGTGTAGGCTAGGCTACCATCTATGTAAGGACGGTACCGATTACCACAGTGTAGGTTAGGATACATTCGAGACACCATTTTTCCAACAATCGATGGTTTTTTGGAAACTAACCCCATTGTAAGTAGGAGAAAACCTGTAAAAGAAAACAACAAAAACTGGTGAAAGACAATTTACACCAGTCATCTTGTAGCATAAATCCTCCTCTACTCTCGTCTTTTGACCATTTGAAAAAGTAACCTAGGACATAGAGCTATAGCCTAGCCTAGGCTACAAGTTCCTCACTGGACGAGTGGTTTTTGCGCTCGGCTGCCAATTCGGTGGTCCGAAGTTCAAATCCCGGCTCGGCCAACAAGAATCAGAGGAATTTATTTCTGTTGATAGAAATTCATTTCTTGATATAGTGTGGTTCGGATCCCACAATAAGCTGTAGGTCCCATTGCTAGGTGACAAATTGGTTCCTAGCCACATAAAAATATCCAATCCTTTGGGCCAGCCCTAGGAGAGCTGTTAATCAGCTCAGTGGTCTGGTAAAACTAAGATATACTTAACCAGCTAGCCTAGGGTAAAACGCCGCGTGGACTGGTCCAACTCACCGACTACCACGGCTGGCTACCCTCCGAAAAAGTATTTTTAACGCGTCCTGACACCGGAGATGGTCATCAGTCAAGCTTTTGAATGGTATGCTTAAAGTTGTAATTGTATTCTTGTTTCACAAATTAAATATCGAGTGAATAAGACCCCGCCAGCGTGATCGATGGATTGTCCGTGAATGTTTACCCTAAATCATACAGTGTCATTGAACCAGGACACTCTCAGGATAAAGTAGGCCAGGATATAGGATACAGGCATCCTGTAGCCTACAGTAATGAGATCCTACAGAAACTTAACATTAGCCTTTCAGTGAATCATTGAGATATCATCATAAAATACAGTAATTCATTTCATTTAGACAGTCTTAGGTCAAGACCCCATAGAAGGCTAAGGTATTTAGGGTAACCTATGAGTACTAACATGACTCTAGAAGTGTAGAGATACACAACCTATAAACATCTGTAACTCACCGAAGCAAAGGCAGTCCATCCCATACTTACTTAATGATTGACTGATTGGGTGCTCAAAGCCCAAGACATCACGTAGATCTAGGGTACTATTCCGCGGCGGCCTAGACTATGGCAGTCGCGGTTTTCCTATGCAGTTTTACCTCCTAAACAAGAATTTAAGTAATATTTATTCAGGACGACTGTTAATTAACACCAGGGGCCTGTACTAAACACGGCAAAATATACATTGGACATCCCAATCCCTAGTGGATGTCGTATCCGATCCGCGGTTACGTTCCTTGCAGTCCGTGCGGAACTATTTTGTTGAATTACCCAGCTATATTTGTAATTGATCAACTATTACACTTATTGTCACGATTATGATGACGGTTAATTAGTATCATAAAGAAGATAAAACGTTTGACTAAAAGCTACGCTACCGAGGCAGTAAACGGCGTCGGTTTGTTGACATTTCGGGCGTCTTCTATTTGATAGTGTTTGCTTGTGGTTCTGGTTTAGAAGTGGTTTCGCTAGTTTTCATTCATTCTATTAAGTCAATTGGTGGACAATTGTAAGCAATCGTTGGGAATACAACTAAAAATTTAGATAATTTACTAATGAACTGGATAATTTAATGGAAATTATTAGTCCAAATAATGGATGCAGGTAATGACGGTTTGTTTACGTTTGGGCGTCGTCTCTTAAGGACTTCGCGTTCGTGGTTCCTCCTAGATTTACGACTTTAGTAAAGAGAGAGATCGTTTTGTTATTGAAGATTAACCAGCCATGTGCTGGCATGGGCTCCCCTTGCTCTCGAGGCAGCCTGTAAGAGAGATCATGTTGGTTGCTGTTGAAGATTAAGCCAGCCCTTGTGCTAGCATGGGCTCTTTGCTCCTAGATCAGCCCGTAGCCGTGAGATCGTGTGTGTGCATCGGCTTTCATAGCCCGGCCAATTGGTGATTTTTTACAGTTTAATTTCAACTTTTACACTATGCGACAAAACGCAACAGATTAATAAATAAAAAAAGGTACAACTTTAATGATATGGTTTTCAATGCAGAAAAATGAGTGAAATAATAAATTCACCCATAACATTTTGTGGAAGTTAGAACCATCGCATTTCTGCCGCCACTGGGTGAGAGTGGAGGGAAAGCTGAGGCCTTGAGGTGGAGTTCTTTATCGTGGAAAATGCTGGTATAGAGATCGGCAACTTCAGGTATATACCCTCTATGCTTACAAGCACGTAAATTAAAGTAGTAGTAGCCCTACGTCTCCGCTATTTTCGCCTATTCCTTATAACGGCTCTTTTCGGCTTTTAATTGCTGTAGAATTATTGTTCCTTAATTCATGGAGTGGATTCTGGAAGCATCTGTTCCTTTTCACTTCGAGATAAGGCGAAAAGGATTGCTATAACTGAGGAAGAGAGAGAGCTCATTTTTCTAAGTCTCCAAATATCCTGGAATACCATTTTCTATGAAGACAAATTTTCTACCTGAACAGAAAACGTAGAAAATAGTTTAGTGGTAAACTCTAGTAATTTCGTCTGCCTCGTGCCTAAATTTCACAAATAAATCAAATAAAATCACTTTCAAAATAAAAGATAATTATACATTACCTGACGAAAGGCATTAATAGTAATAGAAATGTTCTGCTTGCTATTAGTACTAAATAAAGGGCATTACGTGCTAGGAATACTAAATATAAGATCGTATTCCTTATCATGTAATGTTTTAACAAGATTGTACACCAAAGACATCTATTGCGTGCTATGGCAGTCTTCGGATGAAGTGTGGTCGTTTGAAGACGAAACTACCATATATCGTTTTAGCAAAACCAACCACGAATAAATCCTCTATCAATATATATGATAAACTATGGTAAAGGAAGTTCTATATCTCTAAAATCGAACGTAATAAGGGGACGTTTTGGAGAACATAAGATGCTATAAGTTTGGGAGAATCATTCAAAGGAAACAAGTCTTTTGTCAACGAAGACCAATTTGTTAATTTTTATATTACTAGTATGTTTTTAAAAGATTTTAACTGTAGGACAGGCTCTGTTTTTTCCTCTCCTGATGCTTGCCTCTGCCTTGCCTCTTCCGCAGTCCAGGTAACCGCTGCCCCAGGGGAGGCTTGATAACGGTTGCCCCAATCTACGCCCTTGGACGAAGGACTTCATGTAATGTTGCAACAACCTGTACGAAGATCCAACAGGATTGCAGCCAGCCAGAAGGATTGAATAGGGTAGAGGGTATCACCTAGTTGTTGTTGTAACTACCCTCTTTCTTCACCTGGCCCATTAACGAGCTAACGACCGTTGTCAACGATCTTCAACGACTCTTGTTTTTTTAATTTACCTCTGTACTTGTCGTAACTTTTTGTTCATTTGGACTGAAGATGAATCCAGGGAAGGGTTCGAAAGCTTTCTGTAAAGTCTTCAAAATTATACACGGACTTTTTACCACTTTGTAGGTATTATTGTGGACCCTTTAGAGCAAAATATCATTAATGTAAGGTTTTGCCGAGGTTAAAGCTAAGAATAACAATAAAAACCTTCTCTGTATAATGTACTCACAGTTTTGCCATAATTTAGACTAATATAATATATGGGAATATTCAGATGTTTATTGGTAATTCAAGCTTTTTGCCGGCTAACAATCCAGGGCTGTGTATCTATTACCAGAACCCAATTCGTGAATTCCCTCTTATGATTCCATACATTTGGCTTCAAATACTACTTTGCTAGGCACAAATAGGCATAAAAAATTGAATACAATCTTTATTTTTCATGCAGTGATTGCAATCACTTACTCGGCAATTTTTATCGTGCATCGCTATCAAAAGCACAACAATTTCTTGATGAGTAGCGTTTTGCATCAAGCAGTCTCGGACTGCTTATTATTGAGGACGACTTAAACTCGTCCTGACATTATGCATTTTGCTTATATGCCTTCTTTGAATATATCAGAATAAGGTACAATGTATTCCGCTCTCCATTGACACCAGAATGAGTGCCAGAGCTCGAATAATAACTTCACAGAAAACGTACAAAGTCAAATATTGCTATTGATGACTCTGCTCTTAAGAACAGGGCTGACAGAGGCCTTTTAACTGAGAGCGTTGGTCGGGGAAGCAGAATGCTGCAAGTCAAGGGAGTCCAGCAGGGGAAGCATCCCAGTTTTAAAGGAGAAATGTAAAGATGAATGATCAGTTAGAGAACAGCAAATTGTAAAAACTCCATCCCCTTGAGTTTTGGAATAATTTGCAATGAATGTAATATACAAATTGTAATTTCGCAATACTGTTCATGGTTAGACTTAAAATAGTGCATGTTACCCAGCTGAAAAAGGCGTCTGCCAGGATTCAGTTGCAATATATTGCAATTATGGTTTAATTTGAGTAATTTTTGTTGCAAAACAACAGCTCATATTCCGTTTCCGACCCACAGAAAATTCAGTAAAAATACGTAAATCTTGAATACGAACCCATCAGACATGTGAACATTATTATTAATTATCAACTTTAGCAATCTGAGGAACTTCATTGATATTCACACACACACACACACAGAATGTTTCTTGTTGCTGTTATAGAAGAAAAAGCTTCGTAATGGCACGGGGCCTCCTTCCCCACCCCAATATTCAGTCCCCATCCATACATACATACATATTACATATATAAAAAAACAAAAAAACCACCTCTAATTCTTCATCCATTCAAAGAAAATCATATGAAGAAGCCCAAACCCCAAGGAAGCGCCCATCCTCTTTTTCACAAAATTCAGGCTTCCATAATTCGAGAATGACTCGGCCTATTGACCTGGGGTTTGCATTTCCAAACAGAACAGACCAAACAGGTTGGGGGAGAGGGGGGGGGGCGGTGTTTGTCCATTGGGAGACTCATGGCCGTGGGAGGATTTCCCCTCTTAGCTACAGGGTGTTGGGCTTTGGGAATTTTCCCTTCTGTTTGAGGGCATCACTCGAAAAACGGTTTGAGGAAACGACCCTCCTCCGGTCGTTGCAAATTGCCAAACTCGACCAGGTTTTTGGGGGTAGGCAAATATGGAGGCCCTGGTGGGGTTGCATCACCACTTTTGGGTGGTTGTGGCGCCCTAGGTGTGGTTTGCCCTTAACTGCATTCAGTTATTACAAATGAATGAAAATCAACGAACCCACTCACTTGCAACACCGTCCCCGTCCCCAGGCGAGGGCAATACAGAACAAGAAGCACTCACTCGGCATCTCGGGATAATACAAAAATAATTATAAGTATTGGGGATATTAATGAACGCGCTCCAAAAGTAAGTCAGGATGGAATAATATTAAGAGCTGTATGACGACATTTTAGCTGCCATCCTCTGCCGCCCTGCAGCGCTCTGCTCTGCTCTGCTCTGCTTTGAGGAGGACGTCGTCAGTCTGTATTTCATGATTATTATTATCAGTGTGAAGCTTTGTTTGCTTCCAGGGAAAGAACAAGTTCTTCTTCTTCTTCTTTTCCGATCTAAAGAAGGGAAGCAGAGCAATAGCTGCTGCTTCCTCGCACATCCACCAGGGGAGTCTATTTAATTAATCTTCTCTTTCGTTTTCGCTTCTCCTCCTCCTCCTCCTCGCCTCCCCGGTTGGAGGAGAGGGGGGTTAGTGGGTGAGGAACGGTTGGCCAAGAATAGTGGATGAGGGAGCGGACCGCTTCAGCTCACTGTTATTCATCAAGTGTCGGTTGCTGCGTTTTGTCAGTTTCTTTCTTCTTCTTCTTCTTCTTCTTCTCTTTATTGAAATCTTTACTACAGACTCTTTTTCAGATGTTTCATATCACTGGTCATTTGAGAGAGAGAGAGAGAGAGAGAGAGAGAGAGAGAGAGAGAGAGAGAGAGAAACTTGTAGTTCAGAAACACGTAGATCTGTGAGTGCAATAAGGCGGGGGAGGGGGGGGGGGGGCAGCTTCCACTTGGATGGTGTCAACACTGGAAAAAAAAAAGCTGTGGCCGAGTTCAGAGCGATAATGCGTTGCAGTTATATATCTATCTATCTATCTATCTATCTATCTATCTATCTATATTATATATATAATTAGATATATATATATAAATATAAATAAATATAAATATATATATAGAACTATCTATATAATCTATCTATATATGATATATATATATATATATAGTATATATATATATATTAGATATAGAGATCTATATAGATATATATATAATATATATATGATATATATCGATATATATAGATATATATATAGATATCTTATCATATAAATAATATAATATATATATATATATATATATTTATAGATATGATATATGATATATAGATATATTTATATATAGAGAGAATAATATATATATATCTATATATTATATATATATAGAGATATATATATTTATCTATATTATATATAATATATTATATATAGATATATACATCTATATAGAATATACATATTATAGATATATATATATATATATATATATATATATATATATATATTCTATTAGATATATACATATATATAGATATAATTATATATATAAATGATATATTATATATATTATATATATATTAATTATATATAATATATAATATTATATATAATCCCCTTGTGAGAGCTATACGGGTCCCCAACAAGTGGGTGGACACGCTGCATTTACTTTTTCTCCAGGCCAGTAACCGGCCTCTTGTAAATAAATAGATATAAAGTAATTAGCTGAGTTTTTCTGGCGGACCTTTTCCTCTAGAGTAAATGTTCACTTTAAATCCTTTTTACGGTAAGTTCAAGTAATTTACTCTGTTTTCCCTCAACTATTCTTGTTTACGTATTGGAGCCCTTTCAAGGCCAGGTTCATACGTAACAATATATATATATATATATATATATATATATATATATATATATAATATATATATATATATATATATATATCATTCAAGCTACATATATGAAAATATATCAATTCCGAGGTAGAGTGAATTTAGATATTAAAGGACATTTGTAGCTTGAATGATATATAAATGAATCACAGTTCGATGGTGATCATATATATATATATATATATATATATATATATATATATATATATATATATATATATATATATATATATATATCTATATAGATATACATATATATATATCTATATAGATATACATATAGATATACATATATATATATATATATATATATATATACATATATATATATATATATATATATATAATATATATATATATATAATAATAATATATGTATATCTATATAGATAGTATATATATATATATATATATATATATATATATATATATATATATATATATATATATATATATATATATTATCTCTATATATATATATATATATCTATATATATACATATATATATCTATATATATACATATATATACATATATATATATATATATATATATATATATATATATATATATATATATATATTGTTACGTGCCTGTGCATAGATTTTATGTGATATTTATATCCAGGTTCTTTGCTAGATAATGGCGACAGTGAACCTATGACAGGTGTAACACAGAGTAGTTAAATACTCTAGAAATATAATATAGTTGATAAAGTGGGATGCATCTACTAGCACAAACTCAAGTAAGGGCAATTAAATGCAAACAAAGCAAAACTTATTATATTTATTAAAATATATTCGGCACTATCCAAAACGCCATACTCGGGTTCTGCAATTGACAAGAGAAAACCCAATATAAATGTATGGTAATAACAATGCAATTCAATATTAAGGGAATATAATATCAGATATAAAATGGTTAACTTAAATTATACTCTGACTTGCCTTTTTCTGGAATATCCTTTATGAAAATGTAATAATATATACAAGTAGCATATTGAGGTACGAGAGACGAGTCACCAAAACAGCAGTCTTACAGGAGATTTATCATAAAGAGAAGAACACAAACAATGGGACTAATGTGTACCGAAGGCAAGTACCAAACGATTCATCAAAGTTAAGTACGTCCAAAGACAACCATATACAAAGTACGTATACTAACTAAGATACACATTGACAAATTGGTACTTAATAAACCATCACACAATAATCTTATAATAGAATTAAGATGTAAGCTAACGATTATGATATATAGCAGAACGAGAGATCCATCATAATAAAGACAACCACTACCAGCAACGAATCAACGTAATTCGTCATTAAAGTGCCGACAAGCAATTATACAAACAATGCAAGAGTATCAACTAGCGAATGGACTGGCTAACTATCGTTAATTACCAAGGGTAAAGAAACTGACTATATAATAACAACACCTCTTACCTACAGAAATGATAACACATATAGCCACTGACTTCGTGCACGCATATGCAACCATACCAACTCCACTGGTAATAACTAACGACAATATTCCAAAACACAGGAATATAAATAATAGAAATGGCACTAATGAACACAGAGAATATCAACATAAAACAACACTTATCATGCCCAACGTGACATGACAACGAAATACCAAAACACAATGGCAACAATCCGATATTCTCTCTCTCTCTGACTCGTTATATACGTATTATCCCTTGTCCATTCTCCTTCGTGACTCTGGGTCGAGTGTCAGGATAACCTCTCTGGTTTAGCTCTCGGTATCGACTGCTGTAATGGTCTATATGCTGAACCCTGTAACTTTGGCTGAACTACCTAATGGTATTCTATACATGGTAAATACTTTTTTATACCAAACAAGCAGTTGCCTCTCTTGATAGTAATAAAATATAGGAAAACAAAAAGGGAATAAACGTAACCAAACAGTATAAACAAAATTAATGAAAATAAACAAAACTTGTAATACCTCCACCGCAAATCTAAAAAGCATGGGTAGTGCTTTTTAAAACAGGAATATACAAAAGAAGTCACATTTGAGAACAAGTCACAATCGGGTATAAAAAAAAAATATACAAAAGAACGTGAAAGGGCATCAGCTATTACGTTATCTTTTCCTTTCACATGCTTGATACTGATTGTGTATTCTTGTAAATACAAGGGAGACCATCGCATGAGAGTCTGTTCTTATTGTTGAACTGATGTAGATACTTTAAAGGATTATGATCTGAGAATATCTCTACCTCTGCAGGACTTGAATTTACATATACTTCAAAATGTTGTATGGCTGACAATCATGCTAAACATTCCTTCTCGATCGTGCTGTATTTACTCTGGCTGCGATTTAATTTTTCTAGAAAAAAAATAGCTAACAGGAAAAAGAATGTCATCGTATTTCTGCATCAGCACTGCTCCGATACCAATGTCGCTTGCATCTACCATCATCTGGAATGGTTGGAAAAAATCTGGTGAGCGCAAAAGACGCAAAAATAGGTTTGGCACACAAAATACTCTTCAATTGCAAAAATGATTTCTCAGCCAAATCTGACCAATTAAAATTACATCTACGTACTTAGAAGATTCGTTAAAGGTGCAGCTAATTCTGAAAATTTACGAACAAACCGTCTGAAATAACTACACATCCCAAGAAACTGTCTAATTTGCTTCTTATTTTCCGGAGTCTTAAATTTAATAATAGATTCAATATTGCTGTTCTTAGGCGAGATATTTCCACTTCCAACTTGAAATAACCTAGATATGTAATCTCTGCCTTACCGAACTCACACTTCTTCAAGGTTAACTACTAATCCGTACTTTAGCAAAGCTGAAAATAAAAGATCGAATATGTTTTAGATGCTCTGACCAAGAATTGCTATACACAAAACACATCATCTAAATACTGTACAATTCTCACATCTCTGATTACAAAACATAAGTCGTTGGAACGTACTAGCAGCATTGCGTAAACCAAAAGGCATAATTTTGCATTGAAATAAAACCGTCAGGCGTTATGAAAGCCGTGACACTTCTGGACTCTTCAGTCAACGGAACTTGCCAATATCCTTTAAGCAAATCAAATTTACTGACAAACTTTGAGTGCCCTATTTTGTCAACACAATCGTCTATGCGTGGTAATGGATATGAATCAGGGATAGTCAACTCATTCACCTTCCGATAAATCAATACACAACCTGAAAGTACCGTCCTTCTTATCTACCAATACTACCGAGAACTCCATGGACTGTTACTTTGGTTCAATTAAGTCATGTTGCAACATGTAATCTATTTGTTTCTTAACTTCTAATGCTTTAGGTGGGGATAATCGATAAGGTGCCTGTCTAATCGGATTAGCATCTGGGACTAACTTAATGTCATGTTGAAGACAATTCACTTTACCAGGACGATTCTGAAACAATGATGGAAAGTCCCTAAGTACCTGTATAACATCTTTAACTGTGAATCAGGCAAATATGACAATCATTCTTCCAGTTCTGTTAAATCAACTCCATTTTTACTCCAATCATATTCACTTTCACACATGTCTCTTCTTCATTCATATCTTCATTTATCTCATTCTCAATTTTAATAGATTTACTATGCACTACCGCAACTGGTTTAATTACTTCCTGTTGGTAATATGGCTTCAGTAAATTGACGTGAAAGACTTGTTCCTTGTTACGTCTGTTAGGCAACTCTACTATGATAATTTGAAATGATTTACTCTACGTTTTACTATACCGGGTCAACATACCGGCTTTTAAACTGTCCTGGAATAGGTATAAAACAAGTACACTATCACCTTCCTTAAATTGTCTCAACACTGTATTTTTATCATACTTTCGCTTCATACACTCCTGCGCTTTCACTACATTCTTATTTGACCATTCTATCATCCTCTTCAACTTCTCTTTAAATTCTGTAACATGTTTTAAAACATCAAATTTGCTCTCACCATTATCACTCCACTGATCTAATCATATTCAAGGGACTCCTTACCCTCGTGACGAATGTCAATTCAAAAGGGGTAAAACCTAAGCTTTCATTTGGAGATGATCTAATTGCAAACAAACATATGGCAAATCAACATCACTGACTTTGAAATTCAGACCCATACTTAGTTAAAGCATTTTTCATAGTTAGGTGAAATCGTTCTAACACCCCTTGGCTTTCTGGATGGTATGGCGAAGATACAACATGCTTAATATTCCATTCTAGCATTTTCTTACTAAACAACTTACTCATAAAGTTACTGCCTCTATCTGATTGAATTTCCTTTGGAAAACCGAATCTAGAAAAAAATATCTGTTAAATGTTTGATTACTACTTTACTGGAAATCTTGCGTATCGGGATAGCTTCTGGATATCTGGTGGTGCGATCCATGATAGTTAAGATGTATTCATTACCTGATGATGTTTTTGGTAGCGGTCCCACTATATCTATCACAATCTGCGAAAATGGTTTCTGTTAGTACAGTTATTGGTACAAGAGGTGCTTTAGGTTATCATTTGATTGGGTTTACCTACAACTTGGCATACATGACAGCATTTGCAATATCTCTTTACGTCTTTCTTAATGAAGGCCAAAAAAATGCTTTCTCACTTTGTACATAGTCTTGGCAATACCAAAGTGTCCTCCACAAAGATTATCATGGGCTTGTTGCAATATTACATTTTCTATACTTCTCTGGGACTACAATTTGATGAATCTACCGATGCATTACTAGCATTTGCTAATTTTGATCTGGACATCTATACAATACTTAATTTCTAATGAAAAAAACAGGCTTACCTTACATCCGATACTTTCATTTTCTGGAACAGCATTCTCAAAAATGTTACTTAAACCTTTATCTTCTTTCTGCGCCTTTACTAAATCTTTTCTGTCACCTATACACTTCAGCGACTCTTGCACTGGAATATTACCTACTACCACCTCCTTCTAAAAGTCTGCCAAGTTGAGATCTTCATCCTCATCTACTGTCGTCACTTACTCTGAGCTCTGGTTACGGGAGCTATAGGTTTACTGGTCACTTCAACTACTTCTTTACTTACTCTTTCCCCTCTCTGTTGAACTGGACATATTACATCATTACTAGTATCACATTCTATACCTGGAATGGGCAATTGTTCTACAATCGCAAATCTATGGGTACCTTGAACTAGCTTTGACTCAATTTTAAATTCCAACAAGTGGACATGACACTGACGAATTAGGAAAACCTCCTAACAGAACAAAGTTATCTTCTTTACTTCATAATTTTCTCTGGTAAACTTTTCTTAAGACATGACTGAGATGCACCAGTATCTCTTAACATAACTAAAGCTTTACTTACAACATCTGGATTCTTAAACACTCTTATTCTACCTTCATGCAGATACTCTCCAAAATTCTTTAACACTTCATTCGTTTCAACACTCTTATCATTTTCAAAATCAACTTTACTCATCTTACTCACATACTCATCCTTACTAACTTGACATCTTGAGATTAGTGTTACTTTACCTTGTCTCTGTTTACACTCAAACTGAAAATGTCCTAGCTTACCACATTTGTAACATGTTATCTCTTTCTTATCCTTACTTACTTTAGGTGAGTTATTCTGTGTTTGATCTCTAGTTACATATTTTCTACTTGGCTGATAATGACTATAACTAATACTTATAAGTTCTGGGTTGATAAGTTTTACCATGAGTTAGTACAAATCTATCAGCTGACCTGGCTGCTTCTTCCAAAGTTTTATGATCTAACTCTTCCAAGTGTACTCTGACCATCCCTAGACATACTATCTTTGAAATCTTCAAGCAAAAGAAGTTCTCTAAGATCTACAAAATCAGTAATTGACCTAGACCGGAGCCAATCATCGAACAATACAGACTTATGCCTCGCATTATCAAAAAAATGTCTGGTTTGCTCCTTTCACATAATTTCTGAACTTTTGTCTGTACGCTTCGGGAACAAGTTGATAAGCGGACAACACAGCGCTCTTCACTACCTCATAATCTATGCTATCTCGAAGCTAATGTAGCATAAGCTTCCTGAGCTTTCCCTACAAAAACTGATTGCACAATAAAGAGCCCAACTCGCCTTCTCCAAGTCTAACTGTTTAGACTACTTTCTCAAAAGCTAAAAAAACTGACTCACATCTGTCTCTGAAAATTTAGGTATAAGCTTCTGAGTCCACACGTAAAATGTCCTGCTGTGTCACCATCACCACTACCTTCACCTTTCTTTACTTGCTCCAACTTTATCTAAAACTGTAACTTCTCCTCCTCTGCTAACTCCTGCCTTCTAGCTGCTCTAGCTTCTCTCAAACAATCTGCCTGTTCTCTTTCTCTATTTGCATATGTTCCTTTACAAACTCAGCCAACTTACCCTCATATCCGAGTTTTTCTCCTATAGCAGTAAGAGATTCTAAAGTAGACATTATGAATAATATATGAAATAACCCCGCACGAAAAATGCACAAAAATATGCAACCACACCGTACTGTCATAAAATAACTACAAGAGTCCAGCACAATACATAATAACTACTCTCACTGAGAAAAATGCAAGAGGAAGCATCCTTGGCAAGGTCGCCAAATATGTTACGTGCCTGTGCATAGATTTTATGTGATATTTTATATCCAGGTTCTTTGCTAGATAATGGCGACAGTGAACCTATGACAGGTGTAACACAGTAGTTAAATACTCTAGAATATAATATAGTTGATAAAGTGGGATGCACCTACTAGCACAAACTCAAGTAAGGGCAATTAAATGCAAGACAAAACTTATTATATTTATTAAAATATATTCGGCACTATCCAAAACGCTATACTCGGGTTCTGCAATTGACAAGAGAAACCCCAATATAAATGTATGGTAATAACAATGCAATTCAATATTAAGGGAATATAATATCAGATATAAAATGGTTAACCTAAATATACTCTGACTTGCCTTTGCTGGATATCCTTTATGAAAGTGTAATAATATATACAAGTAGCATATAGGAGGTACGAGAGACGAGTCATCAAACAGCAGTCTTACAGGAGATTTATCATAAAGAGAAGAACACAAACAACGGGACTAATGTCAGTTCCGAAGGCAAGTACCAAACGATTCATCAAAGTTAACGTACGTCCAAGACAACCATAAACAAGGTACGTATAACTAACTAAGATACACAATGACAAATTGGTACTTAATAAACCATCACACAATAATACTTATAATAGAATTAAGATGTAAGCTAACGAGTTATGATATATATCAGAACGAGAGATCCATCATAATAAAGACAACCACTACAGCAACGAATCAATGTATTCCTCAATAAAGTGCTAACAAGCAATTATACAAACAGTACAAGATATCAACTAGCGAATGGACAGGCTAACTATCGTTAATTACCAAGGGTAAAGAAACGGACTATATAATAACAACACCTCTTACCTACAGAAATTACAACACAAAGCCACTGACCTGATGCACGCATATGCAACAATATATACCAACTCCACTGGTAATAACTAACGACAATATTCCAAAACACAGGAATATAAATAATAGAAATGGCACTAATGAACACAGAGAATATCAACATAAAACCACACTTATCATGCCCAACGTGACATGACAACGAAATACCAAAACACAATGGCAAGAATCCGATATTCTCTCTCTCTCTCTCTCTCTCTCGACTAGTTATATATGTATTATCCCTTGTCCCTTCTCCTTCGTGACTCTGGGTCGAGTGTCAGGATAACCTCTCTGGTTTAGCTCTCGGAATCGACTGCTGTAATGGTCTATATGCTGAACCCTGTAACTTTGGCTGAACTACCTAAGGGTATTCTGTACATGGTAATTACTTTTTTGATACCAAACAAGCAGTTTGCCTCTCTTGAATAGTAATAAAAAAATAGGAAACAAAAAGAATAAACGTAAGCAACAGTATAAACAAAATTAAATGAAAATAAACATAATCTTGTAAGAATATATATATATATATATATATATATATATATATATATATATATATATATATATATATATATATATATATATATATATACAGAGAGAGAGAGAGAGAGAGAGAGAGAGAGAGAGAGTTTATACTAAATCAACGGTTAATTCTTCAGTATATAAATATATATATATATATATATATATATATATATATATATATATATATATATCTATATAATATCTATCTATATATATCTATATATATATATATATTATATGTGTGTGTGTGTGTGTGTTTGTGTGTGTGTGTGTGTGTGTTTGGTGTGTGTGTTTGTGTGGTGCATGTGTGTGTGTGTGTGTGCGGGAGAGAGAGAGAGAGAGATAGTGAGGTGTCATCAGTCTAGTATCTCATTCGGTAATCTTAATATCTCGCCAATTGTAAAGATTTACAACAATACAAAATACCGGTGGCCTACCAATAAAGACCATGCAAGGATTTTAAATAAAAATGAATAAATGAATAAAAAACAACACTTCCCTTTGTCAGCCACTACTATAATCACAGAAGAAGAATTGAATACTGTCAAGTATGCGTAGCCTTCAGCGTCAAAATTGACTAAAGGTTATTTTTTTTTTGAACGAGAACATTGTGGGTAACCAAGAGAGGAGAGAGAGAGAGAGAGTTACCAAATTCCTGTCAACTCTTTAGTATAGAGAGAGTGTATTTCACTAAATTTATGTTTAACATATATATATATATATATCTATATAATATATATATATATATATATTATATATATATATTTATATGTGTGTGCGTGTTTGTGTATGTAGAGAGAGAGAGAGAGAGAGTTACCAAATTCCTGTTCAACTCTTTAGTATAGAGAGAGAGTGTATTTCACTAAATTTTATGTTTTACATATATATATATATATATATATATATATATATATATATATATATATATATATATATATATATATATTTATATGTGTGTGCGTGTTTGGGTTTGTGTAGTAGAGAGAGAGAGAGAGAGAGAGAGAGAAGAGAGAGAGCAGTCGAATCGATGTGAACAATCTGGATTTGCACGTCCTCGAGTTTTTTTTTTTTCCTATTGATCCGGTTTTTATCTAGCTGGCGTATTTGATGGTAGGAAGCGGTCCCTTCGTCTTGTGAAGTTCTTGATTCAAGGTCGTGTGTTTGTGTGTGTGTGTATGTATATATTCAAGGTTTTCCTGTATGGTCGTGTGTTTACGTGTATGTGTATGTATACAGTCAAGATACTTCTGTAAGGTCAAGTATTTGTGTGTGTGTGTGTGTGTGTACGTATACATTCAAGGTACTTCCGTATGTTCGTGTATTTGTGTTTGTGTGTATTTAATATATATATATATATATATATATATATATAATATATATATATATATATATATTTTATATATAATATATATTAATATTTTATATTATTATTATTATTATTATTATCATAATCTTCCAAAGGAATATGGTGTTCATTTCAAAGACGTACAGAAAGGTAATAGGAAATACAGAACAGATCAGTTTTTGGAAAAGAAAAAATAAATGAACGCAATTCATAAATAAATAGATAAAAACGTAAGTAAATCATTTGTAAGTAATTATTGTATAT
>NC_087222.1:18769714-18800390 GCF_015104395.2 Macrobrachium nipponense
CTTTCGTACTGGTCAGCGAATAAAACAACCTGAATTTTCCAACATCAGGAATCATGGCTTTTATTGCAAAATTGAAGTACAAAAAGAACAGTTTTCCATAATAGACCATGTCAAACATCCTGACCATTTAACTACCCTTGAGTCCTTTATATATCAAGAGGCTTGTTCCCTCCCTCAACAGTATCACATCCTCAGCAATTCTGTACCTGGGATAGTTGAAGGCGTTACTTTTAACTTGTCGTTTGTTCATTCACTCTCTCCTCACAATGTCGGTTGGTGTCTATAAGCAGTCTCTTTTAACCTGTTTTATACTTTGTTCTTTTATGTAATTTTAAGACTATTTTTAATATATGTGAATTCCTGTTTTTTGTACTTTTATTGTATTCTATTTATAAATGTGTCTTTCTGTTCTTTCACAGACTGATGATGCACACAAAATTTCATGTGCGAAACGTTTCTTAGAAAAAATTGTCATATTTACATCTTGTATCATGACATCCCCTGGAGGTTTCATATGTGTATTTATTGACTTGCTATATATATATATATATATATATATATATATATATATATATATATATATATATCTTTCTATAAGAAGCAAGTTTACCATTGCTTAAAGAGGCTTCCTCATTCATATATTTATTTTGACCCTTTAAAAACATAAAAGCATAAGACCTACATCTCCCTCTTCAGTAGAGACGTTTCCGTTCAGCGAGACCCACACAGCGAGTCGAAAACTTTGATAGGTTAAATTATTTTATTTGCGTATTTCACCAGACTAAAATATCGCATTTAGTTTTAAATGAAGCTAAATATAAATTGTTCATCTTAAATGAAAAAATTAGTTTTTGATTTCGAATTCGTGAAAAGATTTATGAGAAATTAAAACAATCTATTTATATTTTCAAAAATCTTTTGCAATGATACGAACGCAGGTGATGGCCGTGTTTTGTTTGTATGGTGTCGGTTTCAACCGTTTATTTTATTTATTATCATATCATTATTATATTAAGCTTTTTCTGCCAAGAATTTTGCTTGTTCGAGAAGGCCTCGCCGAGGTCATTCTCTCCTGGGAGAACATCGTCGAGGTAGTCCTCATTCTGGGTGAGCTGTGATAAGGTAATCCTTGCCCGTTACGACTTCTTCGAGGTAGTCCTCATTTGAAAGGCCATGACGAGGAAACCCCTGCCTGTTGTGGCCTCGTCGAGGTCGTCCTCAATATAGAGGGCCGTGATGAGGTCATTCTTGCCTGTTGTGCTTCATCGAGGTCAACATGCAACGGGCATACAGTATTTTACAAACGTCAGGCCTTCGGTGAAGAACAATACAGCGGAGAAGGAATCATCAGGGGCCGGGATACTCAAAAACAAGCCTTACGCAAAGGTGCCTTTTGACAAAAGGCGCCTTTCCCAGAGGCTCGCCCAAGGCGCCTTTCGATGAAGGCGGAATCGTATACACAAAGATTTTCAAAGGCGCCTTTGACGTGCCTTTGCACGAAAAGGCTGCCTTTTTGTCAAAGGCGCTTTGGATAATCCAGCCAATCCATCATCGCCCGTAGCATAGCTGCCTAGAGAATGAGAAACCAACCACTATACAGCAGCTTATCAGCTGATTGTTTGATGGCAGAGCGAATGAGTGTCAGCGAGCGACGCATGGAGCCTGTGGCTAAGAAAAGGAGGAGGCAACCTGCCTTCACTGAAGCAGAGTTGTATATAATGGTGACAGAAGTGGCGAGAAAGAAAGCGGTAATAGGTTGGAAGCTTCTCAGAAAAGGGTGTGACATGGAATTTGAGAGATGCTGCATGGCAAGAGGTGACAGCAGAAATGGGAAGTGGTCAGCCCCATCCAAAGACTTTGGAAGGATGTTAGAAAAAAATTCAAGGATTATTGCTCTGATGTGAAAAAGAAATGGCCCAACATACAACTAAAATGAAGAAGACAGGTAAGATTTTCTGACATAGCCTAGGGATAGGCTACTAGCTTAAGTTGGCCTAATTTAGCATAGACTACTAATGCCATACATACCTAGATTGAAGCGAGTTTTGGCTAGGCCTTGGCTTATGTTCTACTGTTAACGTCATGCTAGTTACGATATATGCCTAGTATATGTTAGGCTATGCAAAAGTATCCTATGATATTGCTTGGAAATAAATGTTTTAGCCTAAGCTGTGATGATATGCCAAGGCCTGTGGGTATTATTGCATAAGTTGGCAATATGCCTTGCCTAACCAAATAATGGTATTTTTATATATTTTACACAATTCTAAGAAATTTTTCATGTATGGCATTTCTGCCGCAAATGAATGATAACCATTTAATGTTAGGTTAGGTTAGGGTAAAAAGTTAGGGAGCTTTTGAAGAATAGCAGTCCCACACGGACATGGGACCTGTTCAAAAGGATAAAACTGGGGTCCGTATTGTTAAAAGGGCTTAACTACAAGACCGATTCTTAACATAGCCTAACCTTAACCTAACCTAACCATGCCTAGTTGTAACTCAAGTAATTCTTATGTACTCTATCTGTGGTATCAGTCACTTTTTTTTTCTTTTGATGAGGTACAGATGTGGGAAGTCATGGATCATAATTACTGTCAATAATTACACAATTACATTGATGTTTCTTTTCCAGAGTTATTGCAGTAGCTAATTTCTGTATTATTATCTTTTTAGGTGGTGGTCCTCATGAAAGTTTAGCTCTGAAACCTTCAGAGGAAGCTTTAGTAAGATTGGGCCTACTGGAGCAAGAAGCAGTTGAGTGGTTGGCAGATGTTTATGATATTTTTCAGGATATCTTGTCTAATCAAAAATAATTAAATGATAGTGTAAAAGAATTAAATGGAAGTGTAAGGGTAATAGCTGATATCATGGTAACAATGACTGATATCCTTAAGAAACATTATGCATAATTTTTTTTTAAAGTGGTAGTACTTGTAATATAGTCTATACAGTAGCAAAATTTTTTTTTTTTTTTTCGTACCATGCCTTATATGTTCCTATACCATGGGTGCCCATAATGTGAAAAATGTCTTATACCTCTTCATTACTGAGATTAGTTTTTTGTAAGTTTTTTTTTGTTTAAGAGTAATGTGATATACTACCTCATTGTCTTATGCTAATCACTCCTTTATTTAATGAGGTTTATTTTTTATTTTTCCTCTATTTACTCTTATTATATCGTGCTACTTGTGATCTCGTGTTATTGTGATAAGTTTAGTACAGTTTTTGTTTATTTACAATGCTATTTCATGTTATTTGTCTATTGTGGCTATAATGCATGTTTTCTTATTTATAATAGTATAAAATGATACCTCTGTGATCTCAGTTTTTCTCTCCTTACCTTATTGTAAGTTTTTTTTTTATTTAACTTTAGGTATGTTATTTCTTTCTTGGAGATAATGTACCATGTGATACACTGATATTGCTATAATTAAGGGACATTTAGTGATAAAGAAAACTTAAACATTTACCTAAACCTATTTGTATCTAGGTAATATGAACATCATTCATTTATCCATAAACTTATTTGTATCGAGGTGGCATTTATTTCATAATAGTAGTCATTGTATGTAGTTACTGTACTTATCTCAGACCCACCTTAAACGTATGTTTAATGTGCCTTATGAGTAACTGAAGAGAAGTGATAAGGCAGGAAAGTTGCATACATATATATATTTTCACCTTTGCATATAGTACTACATAGAATAAAGATATATTTTCTGTATTGAGATTTATTAGACAAGACAAAAAAATATATTGTTTTTATAGCATTGATTATACATGAACATTTTATAAGATATATGATAACTAAAGGTCAAAACAATCAGATTATAACATAGGAATTTTAGATTGTATATATGAAATAATTTTAAATAATACACATCCGATAACTTTAAATCTCACGTCTGCAGAGGAAAATTACACTTACAAAGCAATTAGTGTAACTTGCAAATAAAACTATGTCTAATGGCGTTCATTGACATATACAAGAGGTAGGAGACATCCTCTTCTTACTTGTTGTCATTCCCGAAGTTGCCTTTCCCACCTCAAAGGCTCCGCTAACAAGACCACCGAGAAAGAAAGCCTGTTCAAGTTTTGTGACGTAAGCGAAGGGTGTCCGAGCTGCTAGCACTGACTACGCTGCCAGACGAAAGAAATGTAAACAAACCCTTGCCAAAAAATAAAAAACTATCATTTTTGGGTCTACCAGTTATTGATTTACTTATTTTCTCGTCTACACTAATTAATGTACACCAAATAATACTTACTAGAAACACAAGTTATAAGATTAATATAAAATGCTGAACCAAAACAATTTCTTTAGTTTACAATACAGTTCTACCAAAGAATAAACAGCAGTGCATAGGTTTACATCACAAAAAACGTGGTTCTTTCTTCTATATGTGAATGAAATCATTCTCTCTTACATACAGTCATTAAATCTTCTAACTTTCTCTGTGGCTACAATAGTTATTTTCTTGAACAACAATTACTCAATGAAACGTTAGTAGAAACCCATATAGTTAATTGATCTTTTTCTGTACTATAACCTTCATTACTCATTGGGCAGCTTATCTATTATTTACCTTTTGACATTTAAACATTTAAATTCATGATTGTCGACCAAATGTAAAAATTTTACATTTGCATCCTGAATAAAAAATGGAGTGAATTTTTTCCAATAGTTAGTAAAGCTTGAACGACATATTCATTGGATATTTGTAAAACCAAATGAACATTTTGTTTTCTCAAAGGTGTAGGGAGATAATGCTTTTTAATGATAGTTTATATGAATGTTCATTGAATGAACATCTATATCATGAAGTTTTTTCAAAGGGCTGAATGGTGCATAATGAATTTCGTTTTCCAAATTATTGACATCAAACTGAGGTAACTTCATTGTTTTTATTTATAAACTTTCTGGCCAAGCCAATTAATTATTCCTGATACATTTAAACAATTTTACTGAAACACACGAAAAAAAGCATTTGTTACTCTGAAATGGTAAGGATACACTTTAGACAGCTGTGGAATGCTGGAAAAATAGGAGATTGCTTTCCCAATGATAGCATTATGATGTTACAATGCAAACACTGAAAAAATGATTTTTTCTAAGCCTATAATTACTTTCAGTGTGCAGTGCAGAACATCAGCTTTTATGCTTTAATTGGGAATTTGTGCAACTTAACTTTACCTGTTCAACATGAAGTAAAATGCACCTGTTGCAGCTTCACTATAGCCAAAGGCTGAACCAACAATATTTTTGCCTTATTAAGAAAATGTGGTATTAAGTATGTGAGTTTCATCCACCATCAGTATCACTATTTTGTCATTGGGTAGTAATGATTTACATTTACTCTTAATGTACATAAGAAAATTTGAGTCCTTTTGTTATGATGCTGGGCAGACCTGTTTGAAAAAACACTCTCCTGATGGTACAGTAACTTTGTGGGGAACAACTATAGGTATAACAAAACCACAATATTACCTGCTCTGATGAATAATCAAATTTATTCAGTCATAACTAGAGCTAAATTTATTGCCAAAATGAAATAATAGTTTTATAACAGCAATGTAATATATATTGCAGTGTTAGATATCATTCAGCAGTACCAGCTCTCTGGAGTTATTAAATATCTGCTTAATGATATTTATATCTGAACCTCTGTAGGTATCTTGAGATCTCTAAGTGACGTACTTCATTGACATGAAAAATGCATGTACTGTACAGTTAGGTTTAACCCCTTCGCCACTGGCCTGCTGCATTGCTGCTAATGCTTGCATACCGCATGAGACCCCGTGTCGACCGCGAGTATCAATCATTACCTGCTCCAACTAAATTTTATGTTATTCATATTTTTCCTTTATATTCTTATGTGAAAACATTGTGTATACGTATATCAATGAATATTTTTTACCCCATTGTCAAAACATAAAAAGAATATAGTAAGGATATCGGAAAAAATAGAATATTTTAGTGGAAAAAGTAATTGCAGACGTAGGAATAGTTTATAAAGTAGTAGAAATAAAGTAGCAAGAAAAGTAACAGTGGTAATAGCAGTACTTGTTTTTCTTACTGAAACAGTTATTCCTAGGCTTCATACAGAAACAGCGTATACATCAATGAATGTTTACGGCACTGGTAATAATAATAATAAAACAGTAATAATAATAATAATAATAGTAATAATAATAAAAGCAAACAGCATCTCGTGACCAATATGTATATACATATGGGGCAGTTTATTCACCACATTATCATCAGCAACCTATAAAAAACATACATCTCATCACGAGTAACCGGCCTCCCTATTAAATCCTTTCACCTTACGCTTTCCTGTTGAATGAAAGTACTACTCTGCTCGAGCATTCATCCATTCACAATTTGTCAATTACATCACGTAAGCAGGAATCCCATTGTCACCCTCTGAATCAGGGTGGCTGGGTCTGGGCGCAAGTCACGAGATGGATTGGTTATGAAACGCCAACCTTCATCGACAAGAAGGTCAATGTCTTCCAGACATTCGTTGTCACTGTCAACCTCTAAGAAATTATCACTATAATCATCATCTGATAGATTTGGCAGGTAGTACTCGGACCCTGACTCTGAAACACTATCATCTGACATGATACTGAAAAAAAAAAACATAAAATAACTGCAATCAAAAGGGAAAAAAGATTTAGAATTCAAATCTACATATTTTACGGACAAATCGTGATCATTCTCTCAGATAATAGCCTGAGGCGCACTGGCGCTGCCGGCCCGTACTGTTATTGGCGTACCAATGACGTTATCCTGGATCCATCCATCAAGGCCGTTGAGGAAAAGTTTTCCAAAATGAATAAAAAGTTAATATTAACAATATTTGGATGAAATAGTCTAATATTTAATTAAGTATTCATTTTCATTATATATTTTCTTTAGTTCGTTATATATTCCGTTATATAACGAATTATGGATATTGTACGGAATTATCTTGTAGGAATAATGGGAGGAGACGCCCCGCATGGGTCAGACCGTTCAGTAAAGTGAAGCCAGTTTACCGCATGGCAGCCATGCCCAGGACTGGCAAAAGAGAGACCACACCATAAGGATTAATAGAAACGTTTCAGTTACTTTTCCCATCTTTTATTTTCATAAAGCGTCTTTTCATGGCATAAATAGAGGAGAAAAGTGTTAGACATTTTATCATTCTTTTAAAGAACATAGTTAATTATTTCATCATACATAATACCTTACTTTATTACTCAGAAATACAATACATGAATAAAAAATTTTCATAATCTTATATACATTTAACCTATTACTGGCACAAATTTAAAGCTATTCTCTTTATGTCTGCTAATTCCTTAGTCCTTATATTAGGGCCGTTGCCTTGTATAATAAGGCGCCCTATGAGGTAATGTTAGACTTGCGATAATCTTACGCTAAGTCGGTTGGTATTGCACTTCCATATTCATTGGAGTGTCTTGGGGTTTGTAGGTCACTTACGAAGTCGGTTATTATCTTCTTTGGTTATGACGACGATGTGTTAAACTCATGATGATGTTTCTTTTGATGTGAGGTTCTTAGTAGAAAAAACACGAAGTATAAAAATACTTATATTTCTCTGATATTACATAGTGAAGATCAAGTAGGATTGTACAGTTCTTCTAATGACGATAGCTTGATCGCTTCTGCCAATGATGATGGCTAATTCTATTCTGTTCTCTTCTACATGATAAAGCTTAGGTAAAGAGGTACGGGTCTGCCAATGATGATGGCTAAAACTATTCTGACTACCATCTCGGTTACAAGTCATAAAGGAGCAGACAGTAGCTCGAACATATGACATACATACAAAATGAGACATTATCTAATCACGTAGGCCATTTGAATTATAGGTCGCGGTAGTTGTCTCAAGCAGGGAGCTTGGACTAATGTTTCAAAACAAATTGAATGACCACAGATGATGGCATGTCAACTTAGCCTACATACTTTATCGTCTCTGGTCTGATCACATTCCTGCAAGCAATCTGGTTGACCTCTTAGTTTTAGTCTTTTATATATATGGAGTAACATTCCATATTTTTATTGTGTAAACACTTACCACCGCTGCCACCACTATTATGGCCGTTGCCTTGTATAATAAGGTGCCCTAGGAGGTAATGTTAGACTTGCGATAATCTTACGCTAAGTCGGTTGGTATTGCACCTCCATATTCATTGGAGTGTCTCGGGGTTTGTAGGTCACTTACGAAGTCGGTATTATCTTCTTTGGTTATGACGACGATGTTTGTTAAACTCATGATGATTTCTTTCTGATGTGAGGTTCTTAGTAGAAAACACGAAGTATCAAAATACTTATATTCTCTGATATTACATAGTGAAGATCAAGCAGGATTGTACAGGTCTTCTCAATGACGATAGCTTGATCGCTTATCTGCCAATGATGATGGCTAATTCTATTCTGTCCTCTTCTACATGATAAAGCTTAGGTAAAGAGGTACAGGTCTGCCAATGATGATGGCTAACTCTATTCTGATACCATCTCGGTTACAAGTCATAAGGAGCAGACAGTAGCTCGAACATATGAACATACATACAAAATGAGACACATTACTAATCACGTAGGCCATTTGTAATTATAGGTCGCGGTAGTTGTCTCAAGCAGGGAGCTTGGACTAATGTTTCAAAACAAATGAATGACCACAGATGACGGCATGTCAAAACTTAGCCTACATACTTTATCGTCTCTGGTCTGATCACATTCCTGCAAGCAAATCTGGTTGACCTCTTCAGTTTTAGTCTTTTATATATATGGAGTAACATTCCATATTTTTATTATGTAAACACTTACACTTACTGTTTGTTATCGCCTACTATTAGGAATTATTGACCACTAAATGAATTAACTTAGTATATATCTGGCGACTCTTTCCTGCGACTGAAGTTTGGCAGTAATTCCGCGTTACCAGCATAATTATATCTCACTTGCAAATATTTGTCAGTTATTGTTTTTAATCAATTAGTGCAAGTGATTGTCCAATGGTTGAAGTATCATACATGTGATAATCGAACTCTGGAAATATTGTTTTGCCTCTGTAAGCTGCCAATACTGAACTAATTAATTTATGGAAGTTAACTCTCCCCAATGTTTTGTTGCAGGCACAAACATTTCCTCATATTTTTATCTGCATGTATTGCATATATCAATAACATCATTTGATGGATACACCAATTTTCCTTTGGTTTG
Organism: Macrobrachium nipponense; assembly: GCF_015104395.2. Lineage (NCBI taxonomy): Eukaryota > Metazoa > Arthropoda > Malacostraca > Decapoda > Palaemonidae > Macrobrachium > Macrobrachium nipponense. Next base: position 18,778,950 of record NC_087222.1, read on the forward strand.
GTTTTTAATTTGAGGTGAAGGTGTGACGAAAATTAGCGTCTGTTAACGTTAATGCATCGATGCAGACCACACAGTAAAGACTTTTATTTTAACTTACTTAAAAACAACAACCCTGCAATATAAGCTACTATTTTATTTGAAACATTTTGACAAGTGGTAATGGTTTGGAATATAATCATAATCATCTTCCTTGTCCATCTGAATATGCTTCTTGAACTTCTAAAACTCGATGTCTTGAAAACAAAAGCATTTATTATTCCTTACTGCAACCTGCTCTTTTATGCTGCTTGAAGCAGTTTAATATGGGCACCGACTCTGATTGCCACAAATGATATCCATTAAGTCATTATGTACAAGTAGCCTTTTGTTAAGCAGCAGAGAATTGTCCTCGCTGCTGGATTATCATTATGGCCTCCCATACTTCTTACTTGACCAAAAGAATAGTTCAATATGATCCCTGACTGAATTTGTAGGTCTCAAAAATTGCAAGCCCACAATCTGATGCAATAAACAGGTTTCGTAAAGAATCCTGAAGACTTCGTATGCAATAGAGAAGCAAATGAAACCAGTTTTTCGATCTTATTTTAAGATGTCTTTACCATCCTGAAGTCTCAAAGATCTGATATATGTTTCTGCTTTTATTAGAAAATCTTTAATATCACTTGCATTATTCTTCTGAATTGGGCTTTTAAATCCTTTGGTATTTAGATTTAGAGAATTTGATATGTCAAATAAGGTGTTGAATACCATAATGAATTCAATAGTAGCTTCACTTCCCTCCAATTCATTTATTTTTTCATCAAGGCATTATAGTTTCAGTAAACGTGTTAACTGTCAGCGGATAAAATGGAGTACGAAATTATGTGTACCGTAAGCAGAAGCGTACGCACACAAGAAAACTAAAAGAACGAATTAGAATAACATAGCGTATCAAAAATACAAAGTATGACACCTTAGTCATCGCAAGGTCGCGTACCTACAGTCGACCCAGGGATTCAGTTGCCAGTCCCAATATGGCAGCCAGCGACCTGAGTGGCTTCACTTATCCCGCAGCAAGGCGTCTCCTCCCATTATTCCTCCAAGGGAATTATAAGGATGGAAAGGGATAGCGTGCCAACTCAAAGCCAGTGTATCGGTTGGTGAATAAATATACGATATAATAAAAACAAAACAAAATATTTATATATACCTAAAACACAATTAATATCATATAATTTTAACATGTATTTACTTTCGTTGTGTATTTTTTTAATATTATGCCTTATGAATAGTGATAATGTATGTGATTTCATATGCGAGTATAAGTTTTGGTAAGGGATAGCGAGCCAGTTTTGGACGCCACCCGATGATTCTTGGTTCATCATAAGCAATAGGTAAAAGGTTAGATGGCAGAAGCACTTTTAAAAATAAAGGAAATGAACAGATCGTGAACAACTCAGTAGATACATAAAGAGATCTTGAAGTTCCATTAGTTCAGCAAAAGCTGAACTAATGGAACTACTAGAATTAATACAGAAGAACACAATTATGTGCATCACCGAAACGCATCTGAAACAGCAAAATTCCTATTCTCAACAGGTAGTATCAGTGTGGTACACTCAATGAGAGATGAGGATGGAACCAAAGGAGGAGGTCTATTAATAATGTATAGATCCAAAGGAGATATCCAGTTAAAAAAGGGAAAATCAGAACACAGAGACATCCAGCTAGTAATTATAGAGGGTAGTAATTATAGAGCAACAAGATTTAACCTAATCAACTAGTGATATAAACAGAAACATTGATTGATGAGCGCCTTACATCAAGCATTAGAGAAGACCACATAGGTACCTGCCTCTGATTGTCCTTGGGGGGACTTCATGGGCATTAGGCTTTATAGGACACAAGAACTTGACCAAAATGGAAAATACTTCATGGACCTAAATGGGAAAATATGACCTAACACTATTAAATGGAGATCCCAGCTACAAATGGGAGATAACCTGGAGTACAGGAGATCAGAACAGCACTATAGACTTTGCCCTAGTCAACCAAATGTTATAAAAAAACTTATGAATGTATGGTGAATAGATGAGGGAAAGTATGAATGTGACTAATATCAAACCACCACCTCATAAAAGTCCAATTCAGATGAACACAAAACTAAGAAAAACATTTAAAAATGAAAGAAAAGAAATCAAATACCTGAAAATAACAGAAGAGTCCACCAGGGAATACCTTGAATATATATCATGTACACAAAGCCAACAAGACACAAAAGGAGCTCTAACCCAGCTGGAGGAAACAATGAGTGAAGCAAAAACCAATAACCTAGAAAATATAACGAATAAAAAGAAGGTTAAAGAAAGGAAAGCAAGAAGAAAGAGAACTATTATGGGTTACCAAAGAAATAAAGAAAGAAATAAGCCAAAGTAGGATGTATATAATAAATTGAAAAGTTAAGCCACAAGCATAGAAGAGAAGAGATTCTATGAAGAAAATTACTATAAACAAAGACAAAAAGTACACATATTAATAAAGGAAGCATATGAAGAAAATATTAGAAATGAGATAATGGATGACAAAAACAGACCACCTCAGAAAAAGAATGGGTCAGAATATACGGCAAAAATAATAAGCAAGTGATTAATTAAGGAAGAATTCTACACTGCCAAAGAAAGAGCTGGTCAAATTCAGGCAAACAATACACCCAAAAGAAGCAAACAAAATAAGAGAGATATGGAATGAGAGCAAAAAAGAACAGTATGAACATGACATGGAAGAAATGATGAAAAGACCAGTGACAAGATAAGAAAAGCATATGATATACTTACCATATGTCATTAAGAGAGAAAACGTGGATGGACTGTATGATATGACAAAGACAGAAATTAAAGTCAATAGTATAACTACAGAAGAAGTAAAAAAAATCAACCAGAGAAAAGGAAAACTAATAAAATAAAGCACCGGGGACAGACGAAATGAAACCAGTTCTGATCAAACTATTCTTACAAAGCACCAACATTCAAAGAGAAATGGCAGAATGTTTAAACAGCATACTGAAAGCCAGGAAAATACAGAGCAGCTTGTTTTAGTAAAAAACAACTTACACCCAAGAAACAACACCCCACAGTCAAAGATCTTAGGTCAATTGCACTAACAAGTGTATTATATAATGCAGTGGTTCTCAACCTTTATATGACCACGCCCCCTCTAAGAGGTCCTTCCTTCCATGCCCCCCTTGCATATGTAAGTAAAATTCCCTCCCAGACTTGAAAAAAGAGAGAAAGAAGGGATTTCGAGGGATAGGCAGGGAGGTCAATAATTACAAAACATTGTAAGCTCAACGACCCTAACTAGGGTAGCAGACTATAGGAAAGTAACATTATAAGGCAATACTTTTGTATTTTTTCATAAACTTCTGAACATTAGTTGCTCACACTTGTTAAGAGAATAACGAATATAACTAGAGATTTTTTTTTATTCATTTTTCCCTAGGGCTCGCACCTCCCTTGGAAATTGCTGATGCCCCCAGGTTGAGAACCACTGATATAAAGTTTTCATGGGGATCCTGAAAACCAAAATAGAAAACGAATTTAGAAATATAGAGAAAACAAATGAACTGCAATCTAGCTTTACTGTACAAAGAAGAAGAATTGATGATTTATATATCTTAGAATAAGAAATAGTTGAAGATCAGTTAAGAGCCCCATATGGGCAATGTTGGACAAAAAGTGTGGTAAACATAGCCTATGCACCAAATATGATATAGAAATTAATGGACTAAGAGAATATCCCAAAGTAGCACTGAAAAAGGAAACAAAGAAAAAAAATAATCAAGATATCCAAGTGACTTTGAGAGAAAAGAGAAAAGAAATGAAGAAGCTAAGATTCGTAGACGAATTCGAGGAAAACAAGTACATAAGTGAACTGGAAACAAAGGATGTGTGTATCATTATGAAAGCCAGACTGAATATGTTGAACTTAAGGCTAACTTCCGTGGCAAATTTAATGATGAGGTCTGTGAAATATGTAAAGTGGAGGAGGACACTACTGAACATTTATTCACGTGTAAATTATTACAAAAAGCAGATAAGGATATAAATTTAGGGACACTGTTATCCCCTAACAGAAAACTGGGAGAATATATAAGGATAGCCCTTAAAATTAAGAATAGCGATGGATGTCAAAGCTAAGTAACACGGCTCTGCCTCACCTATAAAGAAGAAGAAATGAAAGGGAGTGTGGGTAAAAGTAAATAAAGCTTTGCACCTCATAGTGTAGTGTGCCCGCAACTGTGTTTGTGGAGTGAGCGCCTAGGAACCAGGAACCAGGAACCATTGGATTCAAGAAATGTAGAGAAAAAAAAAGGACCAAATATTTGCGGTATCGATAGACTTCCAAAGAGCATTTGATTCCGTTAATAGAAAAAAAGCTCATAGAGACCTTGATGGCTAATAGCTATGCTTTTATTTGCCGATCTGCTGAGGAGGTTGAAAATAGGAAAGAATGTATAAAAGAATTAAAATTCCCCTACTACTATTAATACCACATCGGCCATTTATTCTAATATCTAATAATGAAATAAATTATGCTTTTTATTATTCTCCAGTGATTATATCTAACTTTCCCCTTTTCATCTATTAGATTTGAATCAAAACGTCAAATTCAAACGAGAACCACGAACGAGAAGTCCTTAGGAGACGACGCCCAAAACGTAAACAAACCGCCATTACCGGAATCCATTATTTGGCCTAATAATTACCATTATATTATTCAGTTTATTAGTTAATCACATGAATTTTTAATTATATTCCCACTGATTGCTTACTATTATCCACAAATTGACTTATTAGAACGAATGAAAATGACCGAACTACTTCTAAACCACAACCACAAACATTAATACTATAAAATAGAAGACGCTCAAAATGTCAACAAAGCGACGCCATTTACTGCCTTAGTAGCGTAACTTTAGTCAAAGTTCAAACGTATTTTTCTCTTATATAACTGCCGTCTTTATAATCGAGACAATTCTTAATCAATCGCAATAATTGGTAAATTACAAGGATCGCCGATAATTGCTGTAATAATGTGAGTAACAGATGTTTATACTAGGTAGGTTGTATCATTAACTTCTAGAGTTAGCTAGCTATACCTAGTAGGGGTAGCCTCCGTTAGGACTCGTAGGTTATTTTATCGACCTTAGCCTTCTATAGGGTCTTGACCTGAGACTGTCTAAATGAAATGAGTTATATTGTATGATGTCTCAATGATTTATTCATTGGCTAATGTTGGGTTTAGGCTAGGCTGTAAATTTCTGTAGGATCTCATAAGTGTAGGCTACAGGATTCCTGTATCCTGGCTTACTTTATCCTAAGAGTGTCTGGTTCAGTGATACTCTACCGTGGGATGTACAGGTTCTGATCAGTGACGAAAAACATCTTTCCCAGCATTCCCAGCAATCATTTGAACAATGTTAGCGTAGGGTAGAACATCACACCGCAGGCAAGCAGGCCACCTACAATCAATGCAAGCACCCTCCGAAAAAGTACATTATAACGCGTCCCTGACACCCGAGATGGGCATCAGTCGCGACTTGTTGTTGGTGAGAAACGGAGCTAAAGACCTCTACTCTCCTTTCGAAGTAAGTATTTTTCTCCAAAGTTAGAAATAAGGCCAAATTTTAAGATTTAAACAGAGGGTACTGAAAATGGCGCCCACGGCAGTGGAAATCTCACCAAAACGCTTTAGAAATTTTTACTTACAACTAAAAATGTTTCGAAGATTGACGCCATCTCGATGTTTACGGAGTCGCTTGTGTCAACAAACTTTCCATTTCCTGTGATAAATCGCACACCACTTGTACCCACAGACGCTGGAGCCCTTTTATCACAACAATCGAAACACGATTTCTCACCAACAACAAGCCAGGCGTAAACAGCTGTTTGGGTAGAAGATGACGAGAAGCGTGCTCTTGGCTAATTTTTAAATAAGTAGTAAAACATCATATTTTACATATTTATGATGATTAATTTGAAAATATTCGTTATTGAAAAAGTAACTCGACTCTGACTCAAATTTAAGTAATTATTTTTCTGAATTAGAACGTTCTTTCACGTTCTGTATTATGACGTCACGACATCTTGACTTTCGTACCTATTGTAAATAATTGCTATACTCAACTGTCATTGCAGAACAGTTTACCAGTTATTCATGCAGATTGTTATCAGCTATACATGTAATTGTTATAATCGTAATGCGCATATATATCTTTATTATTTACTTTTTGGATATATGAAGATGTTTTTTACTGCTGGATTATACGCCGTAGTGTGACGCAATCGTTTTCGGTCCATGGGCCTCTGTCTGTTTTCGCACCATAAGAAATTATGGGGAATTTCCGAATTTGCAATGACCAGAAGTCGTTAAAAGAGGAAAGTTAGCATTGAGGGGCATATGTTTTGACTGAGAAAAATACAAATTTATTCAATAGCTAGCTTGTAAAAAAAAATAACTTGGTTATAAAAAACTTGATTGACAAACTAAGCAGCATGTCTACTATGGGTTTCAGAGACAGTGCAAGCACGTTTTTGGCAATACCTATTTCTGTAACGAACACTCTTAACAGACGATTTTGCTATAGTGCATTACACCCAGTGCCGTAATTTATAAGGGTATCGTGAATCACAAATCGTAAGAATAACGACACTTGTCCTTTTAACCAAGAGACAAAAAACTCCATTATGCAGAAATGGATACGAACACGCGTATAAAGCTCCACCTACCCTCTCCCAACCCCCCCCCCCCCTCCACCGCCATCCCTCTTTTCTTCTTCGTTCTCCGCCTTCCTTTCTTCTCTCTCTCTCTCTCTCTCTCTCTGTTGCCATTCGGTATGTGTTGACCCTCCAAACTGGGTATAAGACTACACACAAAACGTTGAAATTGGTGAAATTAGGCTATGTATTGGAAGTATATATACATAAATATTAAAGCAATTTTATCATTATTGCATTACTATGACAACTAGAATTCATGGAAACAGTTTATAACATGTTAAGCGTCACCCACGTAATAATACGTTTACCGCGATCTACTCGGTAGCGGCCTTCAACGGGATATTACGTTCAAGACTTTAACTGTGCTTGTCAAGCCAGCCGTCAGCCGCGTAATAATACGTTTACTCGAATAGAAAGTTGTAGGAACATCATTTGGTAACACTCTCAGCACATGGGAAACTTATTTCCAGCCTGGCAACTCTTTCCTGGTGGTCACTTATGCTAGAAAAACTGCCTGTCCCTGTTGGTTTTCTTTCAATACGCTTCGGGCGTTTATCGAGACAAATTGGATTTCGCGTCTTTCACAATGAATGTCCCAAAGAGGAGGCATATTCTTCAGGTGAGATCAATCAAATACTAGATGAGGAGTGTGATATTGATAACCTATTTGATGATGAGAGCTCTAGTTCTGAATCCTCCAGTGATGATACAAACTTTTCTTCCAATTGCGGGAGTGAAGATGACTTTTCTTTGCCGAGTGACTGGACTCCGAGAGAGAGAGAGAGAGAGAGAGAAATTTCCTACAGTTAATTACAGTATGAATAACAAGCTATAAAAAAATCATATTAACTTTGAAAAACTATATCATCAGTGCTATGATCGCTGATTACAAAAAAAGCGTGACGGTACGTTAGCAGCGAGCTCATCAGGGCGGACGCTTAACAGGATGATAATGGAACGGCGTATGTGTGAAGCCTCCACTAATGTGGCAACGATGATTTTGCCATTCTTAGCATGCAAACATTAAAGGTTACATTTATTTCTGGCATACGATTATTAAAGAAATTCAAAATACTAATAAAGACTGAAATCAATGAAAAGTGCTAGCAAAAACAAAAAAGCAAAAAAAAAAAAAAAAAAACGTAGTCGTTCCTCTGCACTTTTCCGTATTCGTTCCTCTATGGTTTTTCGGCAGCCAGATGTACGAAAACGTTAGAAACATTTGATTGTATCTACTTTAGAAATATCTGTAATTTTTCGGGGTAATTTGGTTGCAAAAAAGGGATAATATACATGAATTAAATCAAAATTTTTAAATAACAAAGTAAATTAAACTAAATAACGAGTAAAGTAAACAGTTTTAGGGAATAAAACTTTGCAGTTTCGTCGTCTGTCGTCGTCTGCTGTTCGAAATGTGTTTATTGGCGCGCGCGCTTAGAAACCAGGAACAGCAACGGGTTTAAAGTGCAATGTGGAGTGAACTGAGACCAAAATGTGTATAAACTACCAATCAAATAAGCACTCTGGAGTTTCAGTTGTGATGGCAGTAAGGATAAAACCGCCGATTACAAGGTAAGAATGAGTTCAGTTCCAACCATAACCCCGGGAATAACAAGTTTCATACTTTCACTTATATAGGCAACAAAATGTTGTTTTATTGTGCTGATTACAACTGCAATCTTGAGTAAGATCAATAACGTTACATACATACGCTAACATTGTTCAAATGAGTGCTGGGAAGGCTGGGAAAGATGGTGGCCGTCACTGATGAGAACCGTCCATGCAAACGTAGCCGCCATATTGGATTTCAAAACTGCCTTGAAAAACATATTTTACGAAGAGCTCACATGCTTATTTAGTTCGTATGGGGCTTTGGGTTCATATATCACAATATGTTGACGAAACTTCAGTCTTTTAAATGGTATGCTTAGAGTTGCAATTGTATTCATGTTTCACCAATTAAATATCGAGTGAATAAGACCCGTCTACCGTGATGAGGGTTGGCCTGTCGTGATGTTTCCCCTATGTATGTAACGTTTATTGATCGTACTCAAGATTGCAGTTGTAATCAGCACAATAAAACAACATTTTGTTGCCTATATTACTGAAAGTATGAAACTTTTTATTCCCGGGGTCATAATTTGAACTGAATTCACTCTTACCTTGTAATCGGTGGTTTTTATCCTTACTGCCATCACAACTGAAACTCCACAGTGCTTATTTGATTTTTATTATACACATTTTGGTCTCAATTCACTCCACATTGCACTTTAAACAAGTTGCTGTTCCTGTTCCTAAGCGCGCACGCCACAAACAAACACAGTTACGAACAGCAGACGATGAAACTGCAAAGTTTTTTTATTCCGTAATTGTTTACTTTACTCGTTATTTAGTTCAAATTTACTTTGTTATTTAAAAATTTTAACTCAATTCATGTATATTACCCCTTTTTGCAACCAAATTACCCCGAAAAATTACAGATATTTCTAAAGTAGATGCAATCAAATGTTTCTAACGTTTTCATACATCTGGCTGCCGAAAACCATAGAGGAACGACTACGGATAAGTGGATTATATACATATATTTTTTTTTTTGCTTTTTTGTTTTTGCTAGCACTTTTCATTGATTTCAGTCTATATTAGTATTTTGAATTTCTTTAATAACCGTATGCCAGAAATAAATGTAACCTTTAATGTTTGCTGCTAAGAATGGCAAAATCATCATTGCCACATTAGTGGGGAGGCTTCACACATACGCCGATTCATTATTATAAACTGTTTCCATGAATTCTAGTTGTCATAGTAATGCAATAATGATAAAATGCAGTGGAGGGGGGGGAGAGGGTAGGTGGAGCTTTTTACGCGTGTTCGTATCCATTTCTGGATAATGGAGTTTTTGTCTCTTGGTACAAGGTCAGGTGTCGTTATTCTTTACGATTAGTGATTCACGATACCCTTATAAATTATGGCACTGGGTGTAATGCACTATAGTAAAATCTCGTTCTGATACGAGTGTTCAGTTTCAGAAATAGGTATTGCCCAAAAACGTGCTTGCACTGTCTCTGAAACCCATAGTAGGTATGCTGCTTAGTGTCAATCATGTTTTTTGTAATCAAGTATTTTTACAAGCTAGCTATTGAATAAATTTGTATTTTTCTCAATCAAAACATATGCCCCTCAATGCTAACTTTCCTCTTTTAACGACTTTCTGGTCATTGCAAATTTGGCCACATAAGTTCTTATGGTACGAAAACAGAGGCCCAGGAACCGAAAACGATTGCATCACACTACGGCGATAATCCGGCAGTAAAACATCTTCATACATCCAAAAAGTAAATAATAAAAGATATATATGCGCATTACGATTATACCAATTACATGAAGAGCGGATAATCTGCATGAATAACTGGTAAACTGTTCTGCAAGAAAGTTGAGTAAAGCAATTATTTACAATAGGTACGAAAGTCAAGATGTCGTGACGTCATAATACAGGACTTAAAAGAACGTTCTAATTCCAAAAAATAATTACTTAAATTTGAGTCAGAATCGAGTTACTTTTTCAATAACGAATATTTTCAAATTAGTCATCATAAATATGTAAGATATTGATGTTTTACTATTTATTTAAAGAATTATCGAAGTGCACTCTTTGTCGTCGTCTTCTACAAAACAGTTGTTTACTCGGTGAGGGAGTTTTCCGATTGTTGTGATGAAAGTGCCCCAGCATCTGTGGGTACAAGTGGTGTGCGGATTTATCACAGGAAATGGTTGGTTTATTGACACAAGCGTCTCCGTAAACATCAACATGGCGTCAATCTTCTAAGTATTTCAAGTTGTAAGTAAAAATGTTGAACGCGTTATGGTGAGATTTGCACTACGTTTGACACTGTTTTCACTACCCTCTGTTTAAATCTTAAAATTTGGCCTTAATTTCTAACTTTCGAGAAAATACTTCGAAAGGAGAGTAGAGGTCTTTAGCTCCGTTTCTCACCAACAACAAGTCGCGACTGATGCCCATCTCCGATGTCAGGACGCGTTATAATGCACTTTTTTGGGATTGTCCACGCTGATCGTACATGGTCCACTCTGTACCCTATGGTTTTTTACCCTATGCATATTAGAGCAAATTTATCATTATTGCATTACTTTGACACCTAGAATTCATGGACACAGTTTGTAAATGCATCGGCGTATATGTGAAGCTCCACTGGATTGGCAACGATGAGTCATTTTGCCGTCGTATGCTTGTATTTACTTCATAATATCTGTAATTTTTCGGAGTTAATTTAGGTGCAAAAAAGACATTAATTAAATAAACATTTTGAAGTAACAAAGTAAAGTTTAAACTAAATAATGAGTAAAGTAAACAATTAAGGGAATAAACCTTTGCATCTCATAAATCACGTACTCGTGTGCTGCTCGCAACTGTGTTTGTGAAATGAGCACTTAGGAACCAGGAACCGCAACGTAGTTCAAGTGCAATTTGGAGTGAATTAAGACTAAAACATGTATAATTACAATCAAATAAGTACTGTGGAGTTTCAGTCGTGATGGTAGTTCAGGATAAAAATGATATTGTCATGTTACAATTAAAGTTTTTATACATACTTACCTGACAGATATATACTTAGCTATAGACTCCGTCATCTCCGACAGAATTTCAAATTTCGCGGCACACGCTACCGGTAGGTCAGGTGATCTACCGCCCTGCCCTGGGTGGCAGGACTAGGAAACCATTCCCGTTTTCTAATCAGAATTCTTCTCTTCCACCTGTCTCCTGCGGGGAGGCTGGGTGGGTGCCATTAATTGTATATATCTGTCAGGTAAGTATGTATAAAACTTTATTGTAACATGACAATATCATTTTTATACATTCAACTTCCCTGCCAGATATATACTTAGCTGATTAGCACCCATTGTGGTGGGTGGGTAAGAGACAGCTAACTACTGAAATAGACAGGTAAACAACATATGTTGTAGGTATTAATAAACCTTGGTTCCTACCTTATTAGGCTGAAGACTTCGCCGGGCTACTGCCTTGGAGTCTGCTTAGCCTCAAGAGCCTCAGCGAGATATTGATCTATGGCTAAGAGTTCTTGTGGGTCTGCCAATGGGGTCTTATCCACTTACTCGGCAGAGCCTAAAGGCCTTTGTCATTGGGTGCTATTCCACTAACATGACAATACACCTTGTTCAAGGAGCACAACACCGATCCCGATCACCTGGATCCTAACATCCATGTAGTTCTAAGATTGCAAGGAGTTATCCCCGAACTCCTTACAAACAACCAAAAACTCGAAACATAATTACACTTTCATTTACAAAATATACAAAAAAAAAAAAAATTTTTGTACTCCCCTACTAGCCATACATACCCTTGATCCCCTACCAGCAATGACACTATGCTCCCGTGCGACATCAGTGAGCTTGCTAATAGAAAACCAAGCACATATCTGACAAGAGGGTTTATGTACGATAAAACACAATATTTAAGGATCAGTCTTTGCTCCAAGACCCAGCACTGTATCTGCTGATACAAATGGACCTAGAGAGAAGCACTTCTCATAGGTCACTCTCACATCCTTCAGATAATGAGATGCAAACACTGAATTGCACCTCCAATATGTAGTCTCAATGATATTTTTTTTAGAGACATATTCTTTTGGAACGCCAAGGACGTTGCTACTGCTCTCACCTCATGGGTCTTGACCTTTAGAAGACCGAAGGATTCCTCCGATCAGTTCTTGTGAGCGTCCGTAATTACGCTTCTCACAAAGAAAGCCAAGGCGTTCTTGGACATGAGTCTTTTGGGGTTCTTCACCGCACACCAAAGACCTTGTTGACAAGCTCCCATCTGTCTCTTCCTCTCTAAATAATATTTAAGAGCTCTCACTGGACAGAGAGACCTCTCTATCTCTCTGCCTACGAGGTTAGATAGGCCTTTTACCTCAAAACTTCTGGGCCACGGTTTTGACGGGTTTTCGTTCTTTGCCAGCGAAAACATTGTCTGGAAAGAACAGATGGCAGCATCTCCTTGAACCCCACTGTGGAATCTAGAGCGTGCAATTCGCTCGTCCTCTTGGCTGTAGCGAGAGACACCAGGAATAAGCATTTCCTAGTGACGTCGCGGAAGGAAGCCAGATGTAAAGGCTCGAATTTATCCGATGAAAGGAATTTTAGTACCACGTCTAGATTCCAACTAGGTGTTCTAGGAGTAGCTGCCTTTGAAGTTTCAAAGGATCTAATTAGATCGTGTAGATCTTTGTTGCTTGCAATATCTAGCCTCAGATTCCTAAATACTGAAGGACAGCATGCTTCTGTATCCCTTTATTGTTGAGACAGAAAGGTGTGATTCCTCTCTCAGAAAGAGAAGGAAATCGGCAATATTCACTATAGAGGTACTGGAGGAGGACAGCTTCTTTCGGACTCTTACACCACCTCCTAAAGACTTCCCACTTTGATTGGTATACTCTTCTCGTCGAAGCTCTGCGGGCTTTAGCGATAGGCCCGCAGCCCTTGCGAGAAAAGCCCTCGCTCTGACAAGTCTTTCGATAGTCGAAAGGCAGTCAGAGCGAGACCTGGGAGGTTGTTGATGAAACTCTCGAAGTGGGGTTGTCTGAGTAGATCTGGTCTGTTTGGAAGAGATCTGGGGAAGTCCACTATCCACTCCAATACCTCTGGTGAACCATTCCTGGGCTGGCCAAAATGGGGCTATTAGCGTCAACTTCGTGTTCTTCGAAGCTACGAACTTCCTGAGCACTTCCCCCAGGATCTTGAACGGGGGAAAGGCGTATGCGTCCACACCCGACCAATCCAGGAGAAAAGCGTTCTATTGCGAAGGCTCTCGGATCTTCCACTAGAGAGCAAAAGATCTCTATTCTTTTGGAGAGGAACGTCGCAAACAGGTCTATGTGAGGTCTCCCCCACAGGGACCAAAGACTTCGACACACTTCTTCATGTAGAGTCCATTCTGTGGGAAGGACATGATTCCTCCTGCTCAGTCTGTCCCGCTCACATCTTGATGCCTTGAACAAATCTGTGAGGGAGAGTTATGCCTCTTTCTTCTGTCCAGGTTAACAGGTGTCTTGTTAACTGAAAGAGAAAGAGTGCGTGCCTCCTTGCTTGTGTATGTAAGCCAGAGCCGTGGTGTTGTCCGAGTTTATCTGTATCACCCCGCCTCTGACTATCTCTTCGAAGAACTTTAAGCTAGGTGTATGGCCACTAGTTCCTTGCAATTGATGTGCCAGGACACCTGTTCCTTTGTCCAGGTGCCTGACACCTCCCTTGCTCCTAACGTCGCTCCCCATCCCGACTCCGAAGCGTCGGCATATAACACTTGGTCTGGGTTCTGCATGGGCAGCGATACGCCTTCGTTCTTTTGAAGAGAAGGATCCACCACTTCAAATGATCTTTTACCTCTTGTGGAAGCGGGAAGATGTCCGAGAGTTGTCCCGTCTTCCAACTCCACACCCCTTTCAGGAAAAACTGAAGAGGGCGAAGGTGAAGCCTCCCCAGAGAGAAGAACTTTTCTAGTGAGGACAGGGTCCCTAAGAGGCTCAGATAATCCCTCGCTGAACTGTTCTTTTTCTCTAAGAAGCTCCAGATTTTCGACAAACCTCGAGTGATTCTTTCTCGCGAAGGAAATACTCGAAAACCCGAGAATCCATCTGAATCCCCAGATAGACCAAGCTCTGGCTGGGGATCAGCTGCGACTTCTCGAGGTTCACGAGTAATCCCAGCGATTCTATCATGTTCCTTGTTACTGATAAGTCCTCCAAGCACTGAATCTCCGACTTGGCCCTGATCAGCCAATCGTCCAAGTAGAGGGAGATGTTTTATTTCCCTCTAGGTGAAGCCATCTTGCCATATTCGCCATCAGGTTGGTGAATACTTGCGGAGCTGTAGACAGACCGAAACACAGAGCCATGAATTGAAAGATCTTGTCTCCTATTACAAAACGAAGATATTTCTTTGACAAATGGTGAATGGGAACGTAGAAATATGTCTTGCAAGTCCAGAGAGACCATCCAATCTCCTGGACGAAGAGCCGACATTACTGAGGCGGACGTTTCCATGCGAAACTTCTTTTTCTGAACAAAGCGATTCAGAGCGCTTACGTCCAGAACTGGTCTCCACCCCCCGATGCCTTTGGTACTAGAAAAAGGCGATTGTAAAATCCCGGGGAGTGTGGATCCTGCACAAGTCGCGATGGCCTCCTTTTCCCACATTTGTTCCACCATTTGAAGGAGAGTCTTTCTCATTACCGGGTCTCTGTACCTCGCTGACAGTTCCCGAGGCGTAGATGTTAGGGGATGGCTGTTCTCGAAGGGGTTGGGATTACATATCCCTTCTTTAGGACCGACGACATGACCAAGGGTCGCTCCCCTTTTTTGCCCATACTCCTGCAAAGTTCAGGAGTCTGGCGCCCACTGGTGCTTGAAGGAGCACAAGTCATTTGTTTTTTTCTTGAAGGGCCCTAAAGGAAGACCTTCCTCTCTTATCAGAGCTCTTCTTTCTGGCAGGGGGACGAGCCTGCCGCTACCTCACGAAAGGGCTGCTGAGGAGGACGAGAGTCCTTCTTAATCGCCGACACTACAGGGCGTCCTTTCTTGGACGTTTGTGTTAGTAGGGTCTTGTGTCGCCTTCTCAGTTAGCGAGCGAGATATATCCTTCACTAACAACTGAGAAGGAAAACAGATGATCCGATAGAAAGGGGCGAAACAATTAAAACAAGCAGTCTCTGGCTCGGAGAAACCCCTTTTGATATAGGGATCCATATACTGATCTCTTTTTCAGGAGACCAGTACCAAAAAGGAAGCCACTTCTCCCGAACCGTCCTGTACTGCCTTGTCCATGCAAGACAGGGCGCTGATGGAGAATCTCTGGGTTTTTAAGAACTCCGGATCTTTAGATTTTGTTGGCCAGAACTCCGAGTGACCAATCCAGAAAGTTGAACACCTCTAAAGTGACAAAAAGTCCCTTTAGAAAGTGGTTCAACTCTGAAGTGCTCCACGTCGCTCTGACCGATCCTAAGGAGTGACGTCTAGAGGCCTCCACTAAATTGGAAAAGTCCGCATCTGCAGAGGCAGGCAGAGAAAGACCCATAGTCTCTCCTGTCCCATACCAAATACCTCTCTTTCCATGTAGTTTGGAAGGAGGCATGCAGAATACCGTCTTTCCTAACTCTTTCTTCTTGTCCATCCAAGAATCTAAAGAATGGAGTGCCTTCTTCATCGATATTGCAGGCTTCATTTTCAAAAAGGCCGAAGATTTTGCCGTAGCCGAGCTCGAAAAGAGAGAACGAGGAGAAGGAGGAAGAGGACCGCCGGACTAAGAGGAATCTCCAAACTCTTGAAGCAATAATGAGGCTAAGACCTTATAACTCGAGAGTCCCTCATTAGCAGGAGGTTCGTCATCAGACAACTCGTCTAAACCTCGATCAGACGAAGGAGAAAGTTCACGTGGTGGAGGGAGAGTCCTTCCAAGACCTCCTACGCTCTGAAGGAGAGGAGCTCCTATTTGGAGAAGAGTCATAAATTCCAGGAACGAGTCTCCGACTCCTGCCTCCTGGCTCTTGACTCTTGCCTCCTGACTCCTGCCTCCTGGCTCCTGACTCCTGCCTCCTGACTCCGGACTCCTGCCTCCTGACTCCGGACTCCTGGCTCCTGCCTCCTGACTCCTGCCTCTTGGCTCCTGGCTCCTGCCTCTTGACTCCTGACTCCTGCCTCTTGCCTCCTGGCTCTTGCCTCCGGCTCCTGCCTCCTGCTGGATGACTCCACACTCCTGGCTCTTGACTCTGCCTCCTGGTTTGACTCCTCACTCCTGGCTCTTGGCTCCTGCCTCCTGGGTGACTCCTCACTCCTGGCCTGGTGCCAGACGTCCTGATAGATTCATCCAGGTTCGGTACAGGAAACCTCACCTCGAGTAGGAGTATCGATCCTGGCGGCAGATACCTCCATACGTCTGGAGGATCTTTTGATCGGAAGGGAAGAGTCTTTCCTTCTAGGAGCTCCTTTGACAGAACTCCTACAAAAGACGAAATCTGCTCTTGCATCGCCATCATGAATCTCTTCGTAACCTCCTCTTTATTCTCTTCGGGAGGAGGGGAGGAGTCCATAGCCTCCACCTCCTGCCTCCTTCTCACTCTGGTTGAAAGAATGGCTCTTCTTGCCTTCTTCACTCCCGAGGGAGACTCCTCGGGAGGGAAGTTTTCTGGGCTCGAATCAATAGTCGGAGCCTTCCAACTCCTCTTGAGTGGCCGAGATCGATCTGAATCCCTCCAATCACGTCTCGGAGATGAAGATCCCGACGACGAAAAACACTCACGCAGGACGCTTTTACAATAGCGATCCTTGGCAGTCTGGGGGTGTCACAGAAACCGCCGAAGGGACACCTGATCGGTGGGGATTCTCCACAAACCTCCTTTCGGTTTTCGACATTCCTTCTCCTCTGGGCATGTGAGCTTGGAAGAGGTCTAGACCTAGGAGCGTTGCTGAGCCGACCAGATGCCCCCTCCACTACACTGGGGACACTCATACACTGTCCACTGAATAATCACTAGCCTTACCTGTATGGCAGCCATTTTGTTTTCCATCAACTTGAAGGCTGCTTTTAGATCCGCAAGTTCTTTCGCTGAATCTACAGTTCTGCAATAGGAGAAGGGGCTGCAATGGAAGGAGAAGTAGCAATACTTACCCTTGGGGAAGATCCCAAGCTAGGAATTAGTTCAGATCTCGAACTACTTAAAACTTCTAAATGTAAGAAGCCTTCCTCACTCTTTCTCTCTCTAACTTTTTTAAATAATTAGTTAGATTCTTCCATTCGTTCTCACTCAAATTCTCACATTCCTTACAAGTATTAGTAAAAGAACATTCATACTCCCTGCAACCCTTGCATACCGTGTGAGGGTCTACCGAAGCTTTCGGCAACCTCACCTTACAGCCTACATTCACACAACGTCTCACAACCATTCCAGAGTCAGACATTTTTAAAGAAAAATCCAAAATCAAGTCCACAAAAACAGTCCACAAAAGCGTATGCCAATCCAACAATCCAGATACGTCACCAAAAGTCGGTCAAGAAGATCAATTGCCGGTGAAAAAAGAAAAACCAATCGAGAGGAACCAAACAACAATGTTGATCGGCCCGTCGACAGAAGAATTCTGATTAGAAAAACGGGAATGGTTCCTAGTCCTGCCACCCAGGGCAGGGCGGTAGATCACCTGACCTACCGGTAGCGTGTGCCGCGAAATTTGAAATTCTGTCGGAGACGACGGAGTCTATAGCTAAGTATATATCTGGCAGGGAAGTTTTGAATGTATAAACCACCGATTACAAGGTAAAAATGAATTTCGGTTCAAACCATGACCCCGGGAATAAGAAGTTTCATACTTTCACTAATAAAGGCAACAAAATGTTGTTTCACTTATATAACTTACCCGGTGGTTACATCTAGCTGTCGTCTCCTGACGTCATGGCAGAATTTGAAATTCGCGGTAGCGCTAATGGTTTGACAGGTGATCCCTTTACTCCCGCCCTCTACCGGGTACCAGGAACTATTCCAGCAATAAGTCAGAAGTTTCCTGCCGTCGGAACCGATAACACAGTTCCTCTGCTGGTTGGAATTTGGATTTGATCATCTTGGTTTTCTCCTTGTGGTGATGTACCTTGAGTTTTCTGATCTTTTTGCTAGCGCTATAGTTATTTTGGTTTTGAGATTGTTGTCCATTTTAGAAATTAATTTGATTTTTTCACGATGTCTGACACCGGCTCTATTCAGTTTAGGGTGTGTAGTAGTGGGTGTAAGACTAGACTTCTTGAAGCTTCACTTGATCCTCATTCTACTTGTGTTAGCTGTAGGGGACGTGAATGTTCTTTTGAGAATACGTGTGAAGAATGTAAGTCTCTAACATCTCAGAAGTGGAAGGCACTGGGAAAGTATATGAGAAAGTTAGAAAAAGATAGAATCAGAAAGGCTTCACAGAGATCTTCTTCTAAGTCAGTGAGTAGCCAGGATATTCCTCTGAATTTTGTTAATCCTGATCCTATTAACCCCGTAGTTGTTTCTCTTGCCCTCGACTCTGTATCTCCCGATCCCGATCCCGTGTCAGTATTACGAGCTGATATGGACTCGAAATCTGTCTCTTTCCTCACTACTATGCAGAAAATGGGTGAGACAGTGCAAGAAGTGGTACTTAAGTGTGATAAGTTACTTAGTGCAAGTGTAGTGGAGGAGGTGGCTGTTCGGCCCGTTCGTTCTCCTAGGTTTAGGCCCCTGTCAAACTCCCCAGATCCTGGGAAGAGGTATGCCGAATGCTGAAGGGAGGCGAGCGGGATCTGCTCCCGAGCAGTCGCCCCCTCAAGCAATCCTGTAGCCATATCCTATGATGCTGTCGCTCACCATTGGAAAGGTGTTGCAAGGAAGTGTTTTTCATCAAGCGACTCAAGCTCAGATGTCTCCTCTCATAGAGGTTGGCGTCATAAGACCTCTAGACCGCTGAAAAGGTCTCGCGATGTTTCCCCTGCTGCGGTTCCCAAGAAGGTGGCGGCTGCCGAACCTTCCTGTAGTTTTTGGGAGGAGCCTGAAGCTTTTTCTCCGGCGGTTTCGATTTATCGCCCTTCTCTCATAGATTTGGAGAAGCCGAACACGCACACTCCTTCGGAGCCTTCCCCAGAGCCTCCTCAAGCGATAACTCCTGTGGCTCCAGACGTGTTTATGGCTCATCCTTCTACTCCTCCCGTGCCTTCTACGTCGGTGGATCCTCAACCTTCGGTGTTTGAACAGATGAATGCCAAGTTAGGCAGTATTTTGGAGCTTTTTGGCAAGTCTCTTTCGTCCCCGAATGCGCTCCCGACCGCCTTACATCTTCCGCAGACTACTGTGCAGTCCTCTTTGCAGGCTCCTCTTCAGTCTCCTCTTCATGCTCAGACTCTCCATGTGACTCCTCTTCAGGCGCCTGGTCAGACTTCTTTCCTGACTCCGTCTCTGGCGCCACGTCAGGCTCACGCTCGAGTGCCACCTCAGCCGCCAGCGCAGCCGCCAGCCCAGCCGCCAACGCAGCAGCCAGCTCAGCCACCAACGCAGCCGCCAGCTCAGCCGCTCGGATTCGGCTCTGTACAGGCTCAGACGTCTTCGCCTGCTTTCTTGCACCCGCCTCGGGCGCATTATGGTTTGACTCCGCCGAACAGGATTCCTCTTCAGATGGAATGTTCTCCAGTTTCGTCGAAGGAAGCTTTGGATCTGGAAGAAGAAGAAGAAATACTTACAGAAAAAGACAAGCATTTGTCGGGGTATAAGCTTCTTTTACGATTCTTAGTGGACAACTTTGGAGATTCTTTTGCGCCTTCCGTTCCAGTTTCTCCTAGTTCGCCGTGGAAAAAGGACAGTGAGCCTGATGCCTCGTCCTTTTTCATGCGTCTCGTCCTCTCGATTTCGGCTAAGAAGGCTATCAAGAAAGTGAACGCTTGGCTTTTGGAGAAGAGGGAACAAGGGAAGAATGTCTTCTGTCTTCCCCCTTCGAAACTTTCGTCAAGGAGCCGTGTCTGGTATGACCCCAGAGAAGTTTTTTCCCTGGGTGTGACTGCCTCCGCTCAGGGAGACTTTTCTAGTCTCGTGGATTCTTCTCGTAGATCAGCCCTTAATACTGCAAAGATTTTCTTTTCGGCAAGTGAGCTGGATCATCTTTGCAAGAGTGTTTTCCGTGTGTTTGAAGTTGTTAGCTTCCTGGATTGGGCCATTGCTTCACTGGCCAGGAAGCAGTTGAAGGATTTTGCTTCGGTACTGGATTGTATCGACAAAGGCATCTGTGATGGAGCTTCGGAACTCGCTGCCATTTTCGCCTCTGGAGTATTGAAGAAGAGACAGATTTGGTGCTCATTCTTGTCGAAAGGGGTCTCATTGAACCAGAAGTCCGCCTTGCTCTTCTCTCCTTTGGACAAGAAGCACCTTTTTCCACAAGAGATTGTGAGCGAGATCGCTCAATCTTTAACACAGAAAGCGACCCAGGATCTTTTATCACAGTCAGTGAAGAAGCCCAGGAAGATAGCTCCGGTTCTTTCGGCTTCTCGGAGTGCTCCCTCCACGGAAGCCCCTAAACCTTTTCGAGGGAGAGCTCCCGTTCGATCTTTCTCCAGGTTTCGTGGGAGAGGTAGAGCCTCGTCTAAAACCACTCCCTCTTCCATCAAGAAGTAGGCCCGTAGTCCTCCACACAGCAGTAGGAGCCAGATTACACCTTTTCTGGCAGACCTGGTTTCATCTCGGAGCGGATCCTTGGACGGTCCAGGTCCTGAAGGAAGGATACACCATTCCATTCACCAAGCACCCCCCTCTCACAGAATTTCCTGTGAGTTTATCAGCTTACTCGGAGAACTCCGAAAAATTTGCCGCCCTACATCAAGAAGTTCTCACCTTACTGGCAAAGAGGGCCATAGAGTTAGTGGACTCTCCTCAGGAAACCAGGATTTACAATCGCCTTTTCCTGGTAAAGAAGGCCACGGGGTTGTAGGCCGGTGTTGGACGTGAGCGCCCTGACGTATTTGTCCTGAAGACAAAGTTTTCTATGGAAACGACCCAGTCGGTATTAGCAGCGCTTCATCCAGGAGACTGGATGGTTTCCATAGACCTTCAGGACGCCTATTTTCATATTCCGATTCATTCGGAATCGAGAAGATTCCTGAGATTCGT
>NC_087222.1:18800890-18803390 GCF_015104395.2 Macrobrachium nipponense
TTTGCGGCAGAAATGCCATACATGAAAAAATTTCTTAGAATGTGTAAAATATATAAAAATACCATTATTTGGTTAGGCAAGGCATATTGCCAACTTATGCAATAATACCCACAGGCCTTGGCATATCATCACAGCTTAGGCTAAAACATTTATTTCCAAGCAATATCATAGGATACTTTTGCATAGCCTAACATATACTAGGCATATATCGTAACTAGCATGAAGTTAACAGTACAACATAAGCCACGGCCTAGCCAAAACTCGCTTCAATCTAGGTATGTATGGCATTAGTAGTCTATGCTAAATTAGGCTAACTTAAGCTAGTAGCCTATCTCTAGGCTATGTCAGAAAATCTTACCTGTCTTCTTCATTTTAGTTGTATGTTGGGCCATTTTCTTTTTCACATCAGAGCAATAATCCTGAATTTTTTTCTAACATCCTTCAAAGTCATTTTGGATGGGGCTGACACTTCCCATTGCTGCTGTCACCTCTTGCCATGCAGCATCTCTCAAATTCCATGTCACACCCTTTTCTGAGAAGCTTCCAACCTATTACCGCTTTCTTTCTCGCCACTTCTGTCACCATTATATACAACTCTGCTTCAGTGAAGGCAGGTTGCCTCCTTTTCTTAGCCACAGGCTCCATGCGTCGCTCCGCTGACACTCATTCGCTCTGCATCAACAATCAGCTGATAAGCTGCTGTATAGTGGTTGGTTCTCATTCTCTAGGCAGCTATGCTACGGGCGATATGATTGGCTGGATTATCCAAAGGCGCCTTTGACAAAAAGGCAGCCTTTTCGTGCAAAGGCACGTCAAAGGCGCCTTTGAAAATCTTTGTGTATACGATTCCGCCTTCATCGAAAGGCGCCTTGGGCGAGCCTCTGGGAAAGGCGGCCTCCTTTTGTCAAAAAGGCACCTTTGCGTAAGGCTTGTTTTGAGTATCCGGCCCCTGATGATTCCTTCTACCGCTGTATTGTTCTTCACCGAAGGCCTGACGTTTGTAAAATACTGTATTGCCCGTTGCATGTGACCTCGATGAAGCCACCAACAGGCAAGAATGACCTCATCACGGCCCTCCTATATTGAGGACGACCTCGACGAGGCCACAACAGGCAGGGGTTTCCTCGTCATGGCCTTTCAAATGAGGACTACCTCGAAGAAGTCGTAACGGGCAAGGATTACCTTATCACAGCTCACCCAGAATGAGGACTACCTCGACGATGTTCTCCCAGGAGAGAATGACCTCGGCGAGGCCTTCTCGAACAAGCAAAATTCTTGGCAGAAAAAGCTTAATATAATAATGATAATGATAATAATAATAAACGGTTGAAACCGACACCATACAAACAAACACGGCCGTCACCTGCGTTCGTATCATTGCAAAAGATTTTTGAAAATATAAATAGATTGTTTTAATTTCTCATAAATCTTTTCACGAATTCGAAATCAAAAACTAATTTTTTCATTTAAGATGAACAATTTATATTTAGCTTCATTTAAAACTAAATGCGATATTTTAGTCTGGTGAAATACGCAAATAAAATAATTTAACCTATCAAAGTTTCGGACTCGCTGTGTGGTCTCGCTGAACGGAAACGTATCCTACTGAAGGTGGGAGAATGTAGGTCTTATGCTTTTATGTTTTAAGGGTCAAAATAAATATATGAATGAGGAAGCCTCTCTTTAAGCAATGGTAAACTTGCTTCTTATAGAAAGATATATATATATATATATATATATATATATATATATATATATATATATATATATATATATATAGCAAGTCAATAAATACACATATGAAACCTCCAGGGGATGTCCATGATACAAGATGTAAATATGACAATTTATTCTAAGAAACGTTTCGCAATGATGAAAATGTGCATCATCAGTCTGTGAAACAAAGAACAAAGAACACATTTATAAATAGAATACAATAAAAGTACAAAAAAACAGGAATTCACATATATTAAAAAATAGTCTTAAAATTACATAAAAGAACAAGTATAAAACAGGTTAAAAGAGACTGCTTAGACACCAACCGTCCATTGTGAGGAGAGAAGATGGAATGAACAAAGACAAGTTAAAAGTAACGCCTTCAACTATCCCAGGTACAGAATTGCTGAGGACGTATTACTGTTGAGGGAGGGAACAAGCCTCTTGATATATAAAGACTCAAGGGTAGTTAAATGGTCAGGATGTTTGACATGGTCTATTATGGAAAACTGTTCTTTTTGTACTTCAATTTTGCAATAAAAGCCATGATTCCTGATGTTGGAAAATTCAGGTTGTTTTATTCGCTGACCAGTACGAAAGCTGAAGCCCAAGTGAGAGCAATATCTGACCCTTAACAGCCTTCGAGTGATCGACGTAAGAGAACCCGGACATCCAGGGCATGTAAATTTATATATAACGTTGGATCGCATAAAAGGCTGAAGGCGATCTTTATAATTAAAAAAGGAACCAATTGTGCAGGGATTGCTAGATAAGAGCTTAACTT
>NC_087222.1:18805890-18810890 GCF_015104395.2 Macrobrachium nipponense
ATACTATATATATATATATAATATACTATAAATATATATAGAGCTATACATATGTATATATATGACATTCTCTCTCTCTCTCTCTCTCTCTCTCTCTCTCTCTCTCTCTCTCTCTCTCTCTCTCTTCTATTTTGAAGATTCCACCTTCTTCCTAACACAGCCAAGAGAGAGCACTGTTCCTGGGAAGAAAGCTAACTTATTATGAACAACATTTAAGCAGGGAACGTTTTCACACCCGACCCCACCCCCACCCCTACACCAGTACGCCCAGTCTTATCTTAAAGTCTACCTTTACGATTCTTCTCTTCTGGATTTCGATGTCTTCGCCTTCCTTGGATCCCAGTCGGAGACAATGTTCGTTCGTTCGTTCAGCCTCCTCTCTGTGTGTGTCCAGAAGAGCGCCTTCACCTTGGAATTCTTGAGCATTTGAACTTGAAGATCTCTGGAGATGTTGTTATCCTCGACGGAGCCACAGCTCGGAAAGAATCTG
The DNA here is from genome assembly GCF_015104395.2 of Macrobrachium nipponense. Lineage (NCBI taxonomy): Eukaryota > Metazoa > Arthropoda > Malacostraca > Decapoda > Palaemonidae > Macrobrachium > Macrobrachium nipponense. The sequence continues at coordinate 18,806,381 of NC_087222.1, forward strand.
CGGCCATTCTTGCAGGAAGTGGCCATTCTTGGCTCCGTCGAATCCTCCCCCAGAGATCTTCTCCGTTCAAATTGCTACAGAGGAAGAGTGAGAATAGGACTATTCTACTTACGAGAACAGAGGAGAAAGGCTTCTGCAATCCTCAGGAATCCCAAAAGGAAATCGCCCTTCAAGGCACGAAGGAAGGAAGACGAAGGACGAACGAACGAACGAACACACTGTCTCCGTCTGTCTCCAAGGAAGGAAGGAAGACTTCGAAATCCACAAGAGAAGAATCGAAGCTTCCGTCAGCTTCTCAAAGCAACCATCAGCATCAAGCGTCTTTGACTCAGCCTCTCGACAACAGGGTCTGCCGTCAAGGGCTAAGAGAAAGTGGATGAAGATTGCATGAAGGTCTGCAAAGGACGTCACATGGAGACGAGGACCAAAAGGAGGACTGGATACTGGAAGAGGATTGGATACTGGAACTACTACAGAGGAAGAGTGAGAATAGGACTACTTACGAGACCAGAGGAGAAAGGCTTCCCAAATCCTCAAGAATCCTAAAATGAACTCGCCCTTCAAGACACAAGGGGAGGAGGACGAAGGACGAACGAACACACAGTCTCCGTCTGCCTCCAAGGAAGGAGAAAGACTTCGAAAGAATCTGAAGCCACTCTTGCAGAGCTGTGGTTCCTTCGAATACAGCCAGAGAGATCTTCACTGCTCAAATTGCTAAAGAATCCCAATGCCTCCGTCTGTCTCCAAGGAAGGAAGAAGACTTCGAAATCCACAAGAGAAGAATCGAAGCTTCCGTCAGCTTCTCAAACCAACCATCAGCACCATGCATCTTTGATTCAACCTCTCAACAGCAGAGCCTGCCGCCAAAGACTGAGGGAAAGAGGAGGAAAGAAGCAAGAAGGTCTGCAAAGGACGGCACAAGGAGATGAGGACCAAAAGGAGGACTGGACGCAGGAAGAAGACTGGACGCAGGAAGAAGACTGGACACAGAAAGAAGACTGGACGCAGGAAGAAGACTGGACGCAGAAAGAAGACTGGACACAGGAAGAAGACTGGATGCAGGAAGAAGACTGGACGCAGGAAGAAGACTGGACGCAGGAAGAAGACTGGACGCAGAAAGAAGACTGGACGCAGGAATAAGACTGGATACAGAAAGAAGACTGGACGCAGAAAGAAGACTGGACGCAGAAAGAAGACTGGACGCAGAAAGAAGACTGGACGCAGGAGGAAGACTGGATGCAGAAAGAAGACTGGACGCAGAAAGAAGACTGGACGCAGAAAGAAGACTGGACACAGAAAGAAGACTGGACGCAGAAAGAAGACTGGACGCAGAAAGAAGACTGAACGCAGGAGAAGACTGGACACAGAAAGAAGACTGGACGCAGGAAGAAGACTGGACACAGAAAGAAGACTGGACACAGAAAGAAGACTGGACACAGAAAGAAGACTGGACGCAGAAAGAAGACAGAAAGAAGACTGGACGCAGAGAGAAGACTGGACGCAGAAAGAAGACTGGACGCAGAAAGAAGACGAAATGGTGGGACGCAGAAAGAAGACTGGACACAGAAAGAAGACTGGACGGCAGAGAAGACTGGACACAGAAAGAAGACTGGACGCAGAAGAGACGGACAGGCAGAAAGAAGACTGGACACAGACAAAGAAGACTGGACGCAGGAGAAGACTGGACACAGAGAGAAGACTGGACACAGAAAGAAGACTGGACGCAGGAGAAGACTGGACACAGAAAGAAATACGGCACAGAAAGAAGACTGGACGGCAGGAAGAAGACTGGACGCAGAAGAAGACTGACACACGAAAGAAGACTGGACGCAGGAGAAGACTGGACACAGAAGACGAATGGACGCAGGAGAAGAAGACTGGACACAGAAAGAAGATGGGCACAGAAAGAAGACTGGACGCAGGAGAAGACTGGACACACCTGAAGACTGGACGCAGAAAGAAGACTGGACACAGAAAGAAGACTGGACACAGGAAGAAGACTGGACACAGATAGAAGACTGGACACAGGAAGAAGACTGGACACAGAAAGAAGACTGGACGCAGAAAGAAGACTGGACGCAGGAAGAAGACTGGACACAGAAAGAAGACTGGACGCAGGAAGAAGACTGGACGCAGAAAGAAGACTGGACGCAGAAAGAAGACTGGACGCAGAAAGAAGACTGGACGCAGAAAGAAGACTGGACACAAGGAGGAGACCAAAAAGCGGAAAATTGATGAGATGGAGAGAAACAAGAAAAACCACAGTGAAGTCAAACGGAAGGAGAGCAAGAACATTGATTAAAAAAAATCAGATAAAAAAAACAGAGAGAGAGAGAGAGAGCGAGAGAGAGCGAGAGAGAGAGAGAGAGAGAGAGAGAGAGATCAGAATAAGTGCATAACGGACGTTCCTAAGAGTAGGCCCTGAGAGCCTAATTTGTTCCGAAGGGGAAGTGGACTTTCAGTGGGCCCTTGGTGCGACTCACGAGGTGGTTAAGGAGTCGTAGGGGAGGGATTGAGGAGAGGAAGATGTTATTGAACAGCAACAACAGAAGGGAGCAGATGGGGGCCACCGTGGAGTCTATAAATGAAATCAATCAAATTCATCTGTTTACCAAAAAATGCAACATTTAAATTAGGCTATGATGCTATTCAGCTCTCAAGGCATTGATAAAATAAGAGTTAGAGGAGTTGGACAGCAAGGTAGAGGGTTTCAGAAAACGAATGAAGGATTCAGAAAACAAATGAGGAATTCAGGAAATAAAAGTTCATAAACGTGGAACTGAGAGAATGTAATAATAAGAGAGGCTGAACAGCAAGATCTAATCATCAACGAAAGCCATAAAAAAGTTGTCTAAATTCTATACACTGCTGCTATAGATGAATATTTACACAAATATTTGATCTGCAAAACCACCTTTCTAAAAGCAGCTTCTTCATCTCTGAACATTTTACCCATTGATTTCTCCTGGTTACTAAGAATAAGCTTACTGCATATTTTCAGTACAACCAACGTTGTATTGAAAATAATAATAATAATATTTTTCCCTTTTCCCAATTATTTTATTATTATTTGGGAAAACTCTCTATCACAAGAGCTTGTACAATGTTCTAAGGGGTCAACAATAATAGAAATGTTAAAGGGCGTGTATAATTTTATAAACACTTTATTAAACTTTTCCAACCCTTCTCTGGGTTCATCTCCAGTCCAAAAAAATGCATTTTTATGGATTGAAGATGAACCCAGAGAAGGGTTCGAAACGTATAAGAGTTTATAAATTATACACGAACCTTCAACATTTCTATTATTGTGGACCCCTTAGAACATTACTATTATTATTATTATTATTATTATTATTATTATTATTATTATTATTATTATTATTATTATTATTATTATTATTATTATTATTATTATTATTATTATTATTATTATCATAATCTTCCAAAGGAATATGGTGTTCATTTCAAAGACGTAACAGAGGTAATAGGAAATACAGAAACAGATCGTTTTTTGGAAAATAAAATAAATGAACGAATTCATAAATAAATAGATAAAAACGTAAGTAAATTATTTGTAAGTAAATTATATTTAAGTACAAAGAGAACTGTTTTCAAATATTAATGTGTTGGATCCTCGCTTGAAATGTTAAAAGTTCCAACTGAACGACATCCTATGTAAGGAGACTTAGTTTAGTTCGTATGGTATTTTTACGTTGCAAGTAACCAGTATGGTTATTCAGCAAAGGGACCAACGGCTTTACGTGACCTCCGAACCACGTCGAGAGTGAACTTCTATCACCAGAAATGCACATCTCTCACTCCTCAATGGAAAGCCCGAAAATCAAACTCGCGGTCACTGAGGCGCTCAGAAAGGAGATTTATTTACACCGTACAGGAGCTGCTGTTCAACCGATCACTTTCATCAGCAAAATTTTGTCTTCAAATAAATATGAGAATTCATGAAGGACTAAAAAAAAACATAAACACGAGAGTAGAGTTATAGTTCCTTGACCATTACGGCTATTGACCCCATATATATGTATGTGTCTATATATATATTATATATCATATAGTATATATATATTATACTATATAATAGATATAGATATATCATATATATATACTATGATAGACACATATACACATAATTTACTTACAAATGATTTAATTACGTTTTATCTATTTATTTATTTATGAATTCGTTCATTTATTTTTATTTTCAAAAACTGATCGTTTCTGTATTTCCTATTACCTTCTGTTACGTCTTTGAAAATGAACACCATATTCCTTTGGAAGATTATGATAATAATAATAATAATAATAATACTATATATATATATATATATATATATATATATATATATATATATATATATATATATATATATATATATATATATATACACACATATAAATACACACAAACACAAATACACGAACATACGGAGGTACTTGAATGTATACGTACATCACACACACACACACAAATACTTGACCTTACAGAAGTATC
>NC_087222.1:18818390-18845890 GCF_015104395.2 Macrobrachium nipponense
GCCAGCCATCAGGAGAGAGAGAGAGAGAGAGAGAGAGAGAGAGAGAGAGAGAGAGAGAGCCAATAACCTTTTTGAAAGTACTGTCGGACATCATAATTCTGGCTACACAGAGGCAGAAGGAGAGTTCCCCCATTTTGAATGGGAGAGAAGACCATTACCCATTTCCTAACAAGTTATGGCTTTCTCTAAATTCCTCTGAAAACTCAGAGTAAATATAATTTGTTTACAGTATCCATACACAATCCGTATGCGTCATGGGTTATGTTTAAGACAAACAACCACCGACTACATGGAGGTACATTCTCTCTCTCTCTCTCTCTCTCTCTCTCTCTCTCTCTCTCTCACACACACACACACACCAAGGTGATAGGCTTATAAACAACATGGAATAGTCGTAGTTTAAACTAGGTGTAATGCTAAAACATTCTGAATAACTCTCTCCTTGGAACACGAGTAAAAACTCAAGAAAACGCCCATAGGCCTAAATTCACGAAAGGTACTAATCAACAAAAGAGCACTTGTTTCACAGAAATAGAGTTCTGACTCACATGGAGATCGAACCCCGGTTTCTCAAATGAAAGACCAGGGCGCTACCAATTGACTCACACCTGTTATAAACGAAGCTTGGTCCTAATCACTTCTGTACCTGAGGTTTTTCCTGGGCAGGTTCTAAAAACTTTCATGACCTATGAGGACCTTTTATTTGTGAGACCGGGATTCGATCCCGATGTGAGTCAGTCATTTATTCACGAAAGGTTTATATCATTTAGATATTTACAGGCTATCAGAACCCAAGGACATCATCCAAACATCCTGAGTCAGGTATCAAATCTCGACTCAAAACGACAGCAAACCAATATTTCCCCTTCAAACTCCATCCCTTGGGGGAGACAGCAATTAGGACCACGCTTTTCAAACGGTTTCCCTGAGACTTGTCCCTTTTCGTCCCTTGACCCCCAAGGGATGTGGGTCCCCAAGGACTAAGAAGCTTCTTCTGTAAGGGACAGATCATAACGAAATTGACAGACCCATTGTCGAGCGGGGGACAAATGAGGCAGAGGCTGCCGGGTAGAATTCTGTCCCAGTAGACAGCCATCAATCGGGAGAGAGAACTGAAGCGACAAGCTCTCTGTCCTCCCTAGGGACATTCCTTCCTTCAGGTAACACACAAGTTTTTGTTCTAATTCACAAAAGGCTAGAAATTAGTTCTGGTGATAAATAGTGTTAACAGTCAATGCATAAGAGAGACCCATATATTTCAATAATAAAAATAATCCTTTTACAGCTACCAAGTTGGAGGCTTTTGCTAATCAGAGTTAATTCTAGAGGCCAAACAATATTAGACTCTTTACTTGCCTAATGAAAAATTAATTACTGAAAGCCTTCTACAGTTATACGAGTAACTATAGTTGAAAGCGGAAAATTTACGTAATTACGTATAAAAAGACGGATTTAGCATCATAATCATCAACTGAAGTTTCCATTAAATACAATGAAACTCCATTTCATCTTATTCAACAAAGATTGACACAAGATTCCTCCATTATTCATTAAAAAAGAAATATTTAAGAACAGCCACTGGCGTCATTCAATATGACCACATTCCTGATCATAGGTAACTCCCTAACTTGACTTTCAATGGGCTCTCCTGTATGTTAGAAATTCCTGCTAAACGTAGCGGGAACAGGAGGCGGCAGGAAGGTGGAATATCTAGATAAATTAGTTCAAGGAAGCATTTAACTGAATAACAAAAATCAACAAACAGACGCAAATTAATCCGAAGTTAGTTGCAAAAAATATAAACTTACAAGCAGTTCTGATTAAACGCCAAAGTTGTATTATAAAAGTTAACAGTAAAAACAAGTTTTAAAAAATTGAACCGAAGTGATGAGTAGGTCTTGTCGGGTCTGGGGTTGAAAAGGTGCGTCAACACTACATTAAAACATGTCATAAACACACGTTGGCAACTTATCCCAAACTTGTGTACAACAAGTCGACGACTGCAAGTAGGGAACGATAAACATTACGTAGAATTATCATGGGATTTTCCTTCAGAGATGATTTCCTGGTGTCTGCAAATTTATATATCACTTGTTTGAATCTGCTACCGTGTGGAGGTACGATGTAAGTGAAAATCAGCTCGCTCTCTCTCTCTAAGTTCCTCGTTGGACGAGTGGATTTCGCGCTTGGCTACCAATCCGGTGGCCCGAAGTTCGAATCTCGGCTCGGCCAACGGGGAATCAGAGGAATTTATTTCTGATGATAGAAATTCATTTCTCGATATAATGTGGTTCGGATCCCACAATAAGCTGTAGGTCCCGTTGCTAGGTAACCAATTGGTTTCTAGCCACGTAAAAATATCTAATCTTTCGGGCCAGCCCTAGGAGAGCTGTCAATCAGCTCAGTGGTCTGGTAAAACTAAGATATACTTAACTTCTCTCTCTCTCTCTCTCTCTCTCTCTCTCTCTCTCTCTCTCGCAGCTTGTCATTGTAATGAAAAGGGAAGTTTAGTAACCAGCGCACGAAACCAGCGTCTGTCTAATCCATCCACGAGCTCTTGCCCGCAGAGCAAGAGCCCGAGCTGGCATAAGGCCGCCAGGATCTAAAAACAAAAGTCCACGTATATTTCAGGCTCATTACTCGTTAGTCGACTGTTGAGGGTCACAGATGGGGGAGGGGGGAAGGAGTGAGATACGATTAAAAAGAAAATAAAAAACTTGTTATTCAGATGTGGCAAGACCCGTTGCTTTGGAACGAAGACCTAGACCTATAAATACAGATCATTTCACGGATTTGTTAATTTACTTGTTCACGTAACGTTCTTTCGTGTGTGCATATATATACATATACATATATATATATATATATATATATATATTATATATATATATATATATATAATATATATATATATATGTATATATAGCAGTTATATTGTACGAATGTGAAAGTGCTATCTGGGTTGCGTAATTTATGGAGCCAGACGACTTAGTAGTACCAAGAGACAAAAATCATAATAAATCATAAAAAGTTAAAGGAAAGTTCGGAGAGAGAGAGATTGAGAGAGAGAGAGGGAGAGAGAGAGAGGAGAGAGAGAGAGAGAGAATGATCAGTGTATGTCTCTCTCTCTCTCATTAGAATAATGCGTGTAAAAAGGTTTTCCTTTCTTCCTCCCTCCAGCTTTTGAAATCCATCAACGGAAAATTGTTACACTTAAACAATTATTGTAATTGTAAACGATAACATTGTTCGTAAGTTCCGAATTACAACAAAATATGTTTGTGACTTAATACTAAAATGAATCGTGATTCATACGTTTACATTTTTTTTCATGAAAAGCGAAGGAGAAATTTGTGGGGGAGGAGGAAGTGGTGGTGGTGGTGGTTTTGGTTCTGACTGCAAGCAGACATCAAGTCTCTCTTTCTCTCTCTGTGCGTGTATCAGTCTCGTAGTCTCTCTCTCTCCCTCTTTGTTTCTTAGTGACACTCTCTCTCACTCTGTCTCATTGTGAACGCCGCCCTCTCTCTCTCTCATAGTCTCTCTCTCTTTCGCTCTCACTCTCTCAGTGTCTCTCTCGACTCTCTCCCTCTCTCTCTCTCCCCTCGGATGGACCAACTAGTCTTTCAGACATCCTAATCCTTAACTCGCACTCTATCCCTTAGTGACAGACTCTCTCTCTCTCTCTCTCTCTCTCTCTCTCTCTCTCGTTGCATGCAGAAGGCCTATAAGAAGCTTCTGTTAGTTAATGGATGTTTTACAGTATACTAATGATGATGGGATATGAAAACCAAAGAGTCATGATGACTCTGAAGCCATAATATGAACTCTAAAACCTCCACTATGTTGTATTGAGAGAGAGAGGCGCAAAGTAGAACTGTGCATTCATTCTCACTGTTTATTACTTATCTTATCCGTTTCCGATGCTTACCCCCCATCCCGCTCTCTCTCTCTCTCTCTCTCTCTCTCTTCTTCTTCTTTCTTCTTCTTCTTCTTCTTCTTCTTCTTCTTCTTCTTCTCATAACTCCAGAGTATCATTATATTCTTGATTGCGGATTCTGTAGTACCTGAATGCCGCCCACCAGTCCACCCTCCAATAAATGGACATACAGCATCTGCTGTTACAGAATGCTGTTAAATATTCTGAAAGGATGCTTTTGAAAATGCTGCTCGACAACTGCTGTTTATAAAAATATGCTGTTCGAAAAGGCAGTTGAATAGTTGAAATGCTGTTCTGATGCTGTCCGAAAATGTCAAAAGTGCAGTTCCAAAATGCTGTTTAAAGATGGTGTTCGAAAATGCTGCTTAGAAAGATGCTGTTAAAAACGCTGTTTGAAAGTGCTGTTAGATTGTGTTAAAATGCTGTTTGAAGGTACTGTTAAAAGATGCTGTTAAAAACGCTGTTAGAAGGTGCTGTTAATGGATGCTGTTAAAACGCTGTTAAAAAGATGCTGTTAAAACACTGTTAGAAGGTGCTGTCAAAAGATGCTGTTAAAAACGTTGTTTGAATGTGCTGTTAGATGTTGTTAAAACGCTGTTTGAAGGTGCTGTTAAAAGTTGCTGTTAAAAGCGCTGTTTGAATGTGCTGTTAGATGCTGTTAAAACGCTGTTTGAAGGTACTGTTAAAAACGCTGTTTGAATGTGCTGTTAGATGCTGTTAAAACGCTGTTTGAAGGTACTGTTAAAAACGCTGTTTGAATGTGCTTTTAGATGCTGTTAAAAACGGTGTTTGAAGGTGCTGTTAAAAAAACTCTTGGAAGTGCTGTTAAAAGATGCTGTTAAAAATGCACGTCGAAGCGCTGTTCAAACGCTGTTTGAGAGTGCTGTTAAAACGCTGTTTGAAAGTGCTGTTAAAAACGCTGTAAGAAAATGATATATGTAGAAATCACAAGGACTGGACTATTCTCCTATCCGGAGACTAACTTTCCCTTCGTAGATTGGAAAGAACGAATAGGAGATTGTGGTTGTATATACATATAAAAAAAGAGAGTAATAGTATGCAGAAGATAAGAGGCAATTCGAAAAGCTATTAGATATGCTACTAGAATACAACATTCAACAAATAAATCACCTGCCAACATGAAAGGAAAATACTTTAGACCTAGTATTTGTGAACGAGGTGAATTATGTTAAAGAAATAATAGTTTATAATGCGAGTATTTCAGACCATAATGTCATAGAGTTAACAGTCCTTTCAAAAGCAAATGAAAATTTGTAAGTGATGATATACAGGTAAATACGGAGATATTATATAAAATATTAGAGAAAATAGTGGATAAATATATACCAAAGAAGAAAAAGTAAACACCAGTCATGCATACCAAGAGACAGAAGGATCTTGTTCTAGAAAATCAGAAAATGGAAAAAAGGGGTCTTGCAAAAGAAAAAAAAAATGCGTGGAAAAGGATGGAACTAAAAGGTAAGAAAGAAAATGCGGAACAAAAAGTTATACAATCAAAAGAAAATGAAAAACGGGACATGGAAGAAAAAACCCTAGAAATATTTCAAGCAAATCCCCAAACTATTGTACTCTTATGCAAAAACGATGAATAAAAGAAGAATAGATAAATAGGCCCTCGAATGGAAGGGAGAATAATGAATGAAAAAAAGGAAATATGCAACATATTGGCAGAAAGATATAAGAGAGAATTTACCCATAGAATTGATAATGAAGATAATGATACAGAAATAAGGGATGAAAATAGTGAATATTTATAAGACATAGAGATTAATGAAGTCGATATTGTGCAGGCAATTAATGAAATTAAAAATGGAGCTGCTGCTGGGCCTGATGGTATCCCTGCTATTTTGTTAAAGAAAGTAGCTCATTCTATCGCAAAGCCTCTTGAAGTATTATTAAGACAAAGTGCAGATACAGGCAAGATTTATGATGAACACAAATTAGCATATATTACCCCTACCTTCAAAAGTGGATCAAAACTAGAGGCAAATAAGTTATAGGCCTGTGAGTTATAACATCGCAATATTATGAAAGTGTATGAAAGGGTAATGAAGAAGAATATTATGAATCATTTAATAAAAAAAATAATTTGTTTAATGTAGGACAACAAGGTTTTGTACCCGGAAAAACTACACAAACCCAACTGTTAGTCCACAGTGAGAACACATACAAAAATATGAAAAACGGAAAGGAAACTGATGTGGTTTATCTAGACTTTGCAAAAGCTTTTGACAAGGTAGATCATAATATACTAGCGAAGAAAATTTAAAAACACAATGTAGTGAACAAAGTAGGAAGATGGTTAAAAGAATTATTACATAACAGAAACAGATAGTTATTGCAAAAGATGAGAAATCGGAAGAAGCTATAGGTAATATCCGGTGTGCCACAAGGTACGGTGCTAGCTGCATTGCTGTTTGTTATTATGATTGCAGACAAAGACAGTAATGTTAAGGACTCTTGTAGTGAATAGTTTCGCCGATAACACAAGAATAAGTAGAGAAATTATTTGTGATGAAGATAGGAACACGCTACAAAGAGACCTTAACAAAGTATACGATTAGGCAGAGGTAAATAGGATGGTATTTAACTCTGATAAATTTGAATCAATAAATTATGGAGACAGAGAAGGAAAGCTATATGCATATAGGGGACCAATAACTAATGAGGGGACCAATCACAAATAAGGAAGCAGTTAAAGACCTTGGTGTGATGTTGAATAGGAACAGGTTATGCAATGATCAAATAGCAATTCTATTGGCAAAATGTAAAGCGAAAATGGGAATGTTACGGGCACGGCATTCAAAACAAGAAAAGCTGAACACATGATTATGCTTTATAAAACGTATGTTCGTAGTCACTTGAATATTGCAAAATGATATGGTACCCACACTATCAAAAGGGTATTGCACAAATAGAGTGTACAAAGGGCCTTTACAGCTAGAATAAAAGAAGTTAAGGATCTTGACTACTGGGAAAGACTACAGTCCTTAGAATTATAGTCTAGAAAGGAGAAGAGAATGCTACATGATGATTCAGGCATGGAAACAGATAGAAGGAATTACTGAAAACATCATGGAGCTAAAAATATCAAAAAGAGCAAGCAGAGGTAGATTAATAGTGCCCAAACTATACCAGGAAAACTAAGGAAAGCACACAGGACATTAATCCACTACGCACCAGCATCGACAATGCAGCGTCTATTCAATGCGTTGCCAGCTCATCTGAGGAACATATCAGGAGTGAGCGTAGATGTGTTTAAGAATAAACTAGACAAATATCTATGCTGCACCCCAGACCATCCAAGTTTGGAAGACGCAGAATATACCGGAATATGCATTAGCAATTCTCTGCTAGACATCAGAGGTGCCTCACACTGAGGGACCTGGGGCAACCCAAACGAGCTGTAACTTCTGTAAGGTCTCTCTCTCTCTCTCTCTCTCTCTCTCTCTCTCTCAAAGTTCTTCAAGATGCTCTGCTAAGCTTACTAAAAAAGAAAAGAGCTAGGTTCTCTGTATAGAAATTTAACGATAAAAAAGTAAATAGAGGGCTGGTGTCTTTGTCAAAATAATTAACCAAAAAAATGATAAACGAATAACATCGTGGAGAAAGATGTAACAAAAAATAAGAGACTAAATTCGGCTTCTGAGTCGAAGGAAATTCGTCTCATTTTTATAACAACGAAGCTGCTTCGATAACAGTAATTCAGGTTGACGCATATTTCCTCCTAGAGTATCATTGCTGCCATTCTCTCTCTCTCTCTCTCTCTCTCTCAGACAAATATAATCTACAAGTGCCTGGTACTAGTAACGCTGACAAACAAGCATCGTTTACTGAACAGATGTCAAACTTCCTAACATATCATTGCTGGCGATATAATGTTCTCTCTCTCTCCTCTCTCTCTCTCTCTCTCTCTCTCTCTCTCTCTCTCTCTCTCTCTCTCTCTCTCTCTCTCCCCAGCAAGCATTGTTTACTGAACAGATGTCAAACAGATGTCAAAACTTCCTAGCATATAATTGATCTTGCTGGTGACATAATGTTCTCTCGCGTGCTCTCTCTCTTTCTCCAAGCAAGGATCGTTTACCCAAACACGATGTCAAACTCGGCCACCTGATTTTCTTTCCAAGAAAAGAAAAAGAAAAACTCAGCACATCTGCATTGCAATCTTGAGCAAGACAACAACTGTTTTGTATAAATTGCGGCATAAATTTTCCTTCGTAACGGTGCGGCCGCCCATTGCTAATGCGGTAGTCACTCTCAACTCACAACCAGCTGTATTTTGAGAGAGAGAGAGAGAGAGAGAGATAGATGAGAGAGAGCGAGAGAGAGAGAGAGAGAGAGAGAGAGAGAGAGAGAGAGAGGATAGCAATATTTGGAGTTACATCAAGCGTACAAAATCGTTCAATGAAAGATCTTCTATGCGTCTGATTTGAAATCCAAGGTGAAAGGATGCTCAGAGAAAAGAGTAACAGCGGAGGACGGACGGTGCGACAGCCCTAAAACTTTTCCAGAGAGAAGAGAGCTGGAGACCTGAGGATCAGATGTGAACGGATGGAATCCTGGAGTGCGGAAGATGAGAGAGAATCTCAAGGTGCAACCTTAGGGAAAAAACAGAAAGCTGCCACGAAGGAGGAATAGTTGAGAAGTGACAACAAGAAGTAAGCAAGGAGGAGCTAATAGATACAAAGTGAATAGCTAAAGGAAAGTCACAGAAGTATGGAAGCCCCAGACGCATTTGGAGCGAAAGGCGAAGAGAAATTGAGGCCATCAAAGATAATCTCATCAAAAAGACACCATGAAGAACGCAAGCATCGGCCTAACCATCACTTGCAGGCCAAAATACAAGCCATTCATTAGGCAATAAGAGCGGAGGATAAAGATTCAAAGGCACTAAAAGCTTTCCAAAAAAAACCAAGCTGGAAACCTGAGGACCAGTTGTGAGGAGATGGAATCCTGGATTCTGGAAGGAGTCTTCAGTGATTTAGTATATCAAACGATAATGAACAGGGACTAAGGGAAATAAAGGATATGGCAGAAAGGTTGATGAACTAGGAACCAAAAAACGTCATACTGGAAGAAGCAAAGGAAATGACAGCAATCTTTTTGATGTACCCTGTGCCAAGTAAGTACCATTCCAATTACAACTAGAAGCAATCTATTTGGTGCTACCCCTGAGCCAGGTAAGCATAATTCTAATTACAACTAGAAGCCATTTCTTTGGTATACCATGTGCCAGATAAGTATGTTTCTAATTACAACCAGAAGAAATATATCGTGGATACCCTGAGCCAGGTAAGTATGATTCTAATTACAAATAGAGGCAAGATATTTGGAAAACCCTATGCCGGGTAGGTAGGTTTATTCTATTTTAAAATTAGGTAGGCAACTCTATTTTGGAATACCCTGCGCTAGGTAAGTTATGGCTCTAATTACAACTAGAAGCAATCTATTTAGTGTACCCTATGCCAGGTAAATATTCTTATAATTACAACTAGAGGAAATTTATTTGAATACCCTGTGCCAGGTAAGTATGCTTCTAATTACAACTATATGCAATAAATATCTGGAGTACCCTGTGCCAGGTAGTAAGATTCTAATTACAAGTAAAGGCAATCTTTGAAATTTGAAAAACCCTGTGCCAGGTAAGTATTATTCTGATTACAACTAGAAGCAATCTATTTGGTGTACTCTGTGCCAGGTAAGTATGCTTTTAATTACAAGTAGAGGCAATCTATTTGGTGTACTCTGTGCAAGGTATGTATGGTTCTAATAATAACAAGAAACAATCTATTTGGTGTACTCTACGCAAGGTAAATATTCTATTAATTACAAATAGAAGCAATCTATTTGGTGTACTCTGTGCCAGGTAAGTATGCTTCTAATTATAACTAAAAGCAATCTATTTGGTGTACTCTGTGCAAGGTATGTATGCTTCTAATTACAACTAGAAGCAATCTATTTGGTGTATTCTGTGCCAGGTACATATTCTTCTAATTACAACTAGAATCAATCTATTTGGTGTACTCTGTGCAAGGTATGTATGCTTCTAATTACAACTAGAATCAATCTATTTGGTGTACTCTGTGCCAGGTAAGTATGCTTCTAATTATAACTAAAAGCAATCTATTGGTGTACTCTGTGCCACGTAAGTATACTTTAATTACAACTAGAAGCAATCTATTTGGCGTACACTGTGCCAAGTAAGTATGCTTCTAATTATAACTAAAAGCAATCTATTTGGTGTACTCTGTGCCAGGTAAGTATTGTTCTACTTACAACTGAAAGCAATCTATTTGGTGTACTCTGTGCCAGGTAAGTATGCTTCTAATTACAACTAAAGGCAATCTATTTGGAACTTGTATATTACATGTTATTAAAAAAAGAAAATAAACTTTGACATTTACAAATAAAATTCATAGACCTATACATATTGCGAGTAAAGAGTGACATTTAGCAGAACTATGGTGTTTTCTCTTTGTTTAAGGTATGTGACTGGGTCCTCTTTAAGAAATGCTGTTGTTACAACATCATTTTGTCTTAAGAAATTGTTTTGTCCGTATCTTCTCTAAGCAAACTCTCTATTTGTGTTTAAGCTTACAGGGTTTTTCAAGAAGGTTGCTTGAAAGATGGTTGTGCGTTGCTTTGGAAAGCTCTTACCTCAACATAAACTTTTTGAAGACTGGCATGCTGGCTCTAAACGGTATAGCATCCTCAGCCATGATTTCCTCTAAAACAAAAAAGTATAATAAGCATTGTATATTCAAAAATAAACTAAAGGACTTCAATGACTTTAAAGAGTGAGTGTGCAAATACCAAGAGAAAGTGTGACAATAGAACTCTAAATAAAGAGAACAAATTAATAATGAGCATGCCGTAGACACTAGATTGCCTATATACTAAGGTCTGAGTTTGTCTTTTGTTAAATGACTGCTATATGTTTCAATCAAGGTAAAACGTATGCTTAAAAATATATACACATTATATAAGGATCAATAAGAAGTTTCCACTCTAGAGTGGGCTTTAGTAATTTTACGCAGACTGCTCGTCGATATCATGTATAAGTCCCATACTGGCCACAAGACCAGCACTCATCTTTGGTTTATGAGACGCACAAATTATGTTTTCCAAACTGAGCAATGCCACAATGTGCTATATCTAATAATCAAACTGAAATAACACGAGCAAAAAACAATACTATTAAAGCTAAACATCACATAGTTTCCTACAAATAACACTATTAAATTTTACCTCTACATTTACGAAATTCTAATACTTATAGTGCAGAAGATAAAAAATCAAGTATCCAAGTGCAATAATTTAGTCCCTAAGCTAAATCAAGTTGGGATATCAATGCACTGTCAGTCAAACTTGAAAATTATGTGCAACGGCTTAGGCACTCTCTCAACAAAATCCCCCAATGCATCCTTACAAGTTTCTCAGAATTTCAAAGATTTACTTGAAATTACTCATTGTTTCCTTCTTCTGCTATCCAGGGAAGTAAAACGAAGAATTATCCAAGTTACATGTGCCCCATTGAAAGAAAGAGGACCACACTTCTCAACAAGCAAAGCAACGCAAATTATGTGCGTATCATATCGGGTAAAGGAATTTCTAAAAATATCCAAAAATTTTTCAGCTAACAAAGGACCCATGGAATGTGACTCCTTGGCTCAATGTGGTAAAATATTAATGTTCCTACTCTAAGAAGGAGAAATTTGACATAAATCGAACCTCGGAAGACTGAGAGAAAATTTAGGATTTTTCTTGCAAATATCTTTCTGTATCATCATGCATGTTGTTTTTCCTGTTGCATTCTCTCTCTCTCTCTCTCTCTCTTTCTCTGTATTTTTTCTGTATTTATAGATTTTACATTCAAATCATGCTCGCTATCTGTTGATTTAATTATTTGTAGATTCTAGATAAAATAGAAGAAATAATATTCACGTTTATAATAAATCACACCCTTTGCTTTGACATTGAGAGGGAGAGGCAAGAAAACCATGTGAATGTTGGTGAACTCTTGACATCATGAACACATTAACTATTGTCTTTAATACGTTGAATCCGCTGAGCATAAAAGGATCATAACTTCGATCATGATCTGGAAAGCTACGAAGATCGTTCCTCGTGGAGCATTGAGAATCAAGACCGCTCAAAGACATCCAATGGCTATCAAAATATGACATTCTCCATTTTGAACAGTAAATTCTGTGAATTCTGGAGGATTACATTTTGAATTTCGTGTATATCTGTTATTTAGTGCAGGATCTTTAATGGCTAAATGAGTAAGTACTATCTGACTCTAGCTATTCGAGCCACTTGAGCCTTTGAAGCTTTTAGAATGAGTGAACAGCCCCTTCTTTATCTGTCTCTTGGACTAAGTGTAACCAATTGCTGCTTTTCCGCATCTAGTTTCAAAGGACTCTCGCTAGTGCTTTGGAAGCAGAGCGGGTGTCTTGACCTGCTCCTGCTTTCTGGTGTTTTTGGCCTTGCCTAGGCTAGACACTATAGAAGATGAATGGAAGAGACAACTTGAATGATTTTGCCGCTTTTGGGGAAACTTAAAAGAAAGGATTCGGTTGGATTACATTTTTCTGTGCACCCGACGTATGACCTTGCCTGTGAAGTAATTTTTACGCATCTAAGTGTGAAAGAAGACCTCTTTGGGGTAATTCTAAGCCCTTATTCCGCAGTAAAGTAGACAATGGCAATTGACATTTTCCATGTTATTTTACTTACTGAACAAGAATTTAAAGTAATATTAATTCGGCCGACTGTAATTAAACCGTAAGTACCTGTTTGAAGACTACATGACGGTACAAGGGGTGTGATGTACCGACATACAGAGTTCAAAGGTAAATAACAGATTAGTTACAAGCGACCGGCAAAATATTACCTTAAACTATTGTAAAGTAAGTAAAAATACATAGGAAAACTTCAACTGCCACAGTCTACTTTGACTGAACAATCTTCGAAGTTTTGATTGGGGTCAATAAACGTAAACAAACCGCCATATTTGAATTCTGGTAGGCCGTGTGGGATACAAACCAGCAGGGAGTGTAACATATAGGTTATGACACTATCCTAACCAACCTAACTAGAAGAATGTGTTACCTGATGGGGGGGGGGGGGGCTGGAGGGCAAGTGTAGAAGTGTAACATAGGTAAGGAGTCGGTGACTGGAACAAAAGCTCTTCCTTAGCGCATGCGCAGAAGGATTTCAGCATCGTAAAAGCAGTAGTAATAAGTGGATTTTGGCTTTGTAAAGTCTCCATTATCGGTTTATTTATCTTTATATCAGATTGTATTTCGTGTTTCAAACGTCATAAATAAGAGGAAATAACACAATAACATGGCAAAACCTTCCCCTTCCCCAAAGTGCTTTACCCCACCCATAAACCCTGCTTTCCCATCAGTCCCACTTACCGTAGGATTGAGTTTAAGGCATAGTTCTCCCAAGTGTTTTACCCAAACCCAAACCCCAAACCCCCGCATTCCCATCGGTCCCCCTTCCCATAGGATAGAGTTTCAATTAAAGGTAAATTACAGGTTAATTACAGCCGCCCAAAAATATATTACTTTAATCTTGCTCAGGAGGTGAAATTCTATAAAAAAATGTCAACTGCCACAGTCTACTTCGCCGCAGTACAAGGGCTTAGATTTACCCTTTCTGGCTTTCAGCTAATTCTCAACAATAGGATGACTATAAAATTAGCTGATCATACGCAGTTTGAAATAGTAGTGAAGGAATGAGGACAAATCTATTGATACTGGTGAAGGAAAGACTGTAAGAGTTATTAATTTTGAGTAGTGATTACATAGATGTTTCCATAAGATACCGTTTGATATGGATGATGATTTGGTCATCGGTGTCCTAAGTCGTTGAGACACAACAGATTTTCCATGGAAGAGCAAAGGGACTGTTGAACGGTATCCGAATGGCAAATGGATGGCGGTTAAGGGAAAGCATTCCTTCGTCGGTTAATATATGTGGACATTCAGTAAGTTTTATTTATCAAGGCCAACCTAAAACTTGCTATAAATGCGGAAGGACGACACATCTAGCTGTTAATTGTACAATGGAAAGCGAATCCAGGTTAAATGTTTTTAGCATGGTCGATTTCCCAAATCTTCCTAAAATAAATGATGGTCCAGATCCATCAGAATTGTCGACTGAAGGTGGAAAAAATGAGACCGATGTCATGTCAAAAGCATCGAATGGTTGTGTTGACGAAGAATCAAAGAACGATCAGGGAGTGACACACTTGAGAAATAGTATACCTGAAGATAATCAGCGGGAGTTGAACTTATTCACAGTCGAACCAAGCCTAAATACTGGTGTGCAGGAAATTGATGATGAGGTAAGAGGTGATAATAGCAATATTGGTATTTTTAATACTGAAAAGGATAGTAAGTGCCCTAGACTCCCGGACCCTTTGAGCATTCATTTTCGGGAAGGTTATAGTGAGCAGGGGCAACCTGATGTTCCATGGATGGAGGAGGATCATTTGCATGTACGCAAGGACAGCTCAGTGATGATGAAAGCTTAAAGGAAATGACTGTCACAGTCAGTTCATAAGAATGATGAGCCCGCAGATGTGATGATCTTTGGGATTGATACTGACATGGACTTATGAGAGAATATAGTACTTGGTAATGAGGATGGATATGAAGAGCGAATCTTGGATACATCAACTGCAAGTCAGTGGAATATTAATATGGAAAGGGTTGGCTAGATGAAACTTACGAGAGAAGTCTTATCACAAGAGAAGAGGAAGGAAACGAAAATACAAAGCAACGACAACGTACCGAAAAGAAGAAATATTATTTTTTCTTTTCTCCATGGCTTTACTAATTGCAACGTTAAATGTCAATGGCTTAAACGATATAAATAAACAGATGAAGGTGGCATCACTCATGATGCAGTATAAGATAGACATTTTATTGATACAGGAACATAACGTGAGAGACAAAACTTTTCAAGTAATTGTTGTGATATTGTATTAAACTCGATGGTTTGTTTAAAAGGAGGGAAAATGTCGTGTATTTCTAGAATGAAGGATATAGTGGTTTTGTCAACAGACAGAGATTGTAACAGACGGATACTGGGTATTGGGGTAAGATTTAACGGTTGCATTATCCCGATTGTAAATGTTATATATATTAGTGGTAGCCGTGTTTACAACGGACTACCTGTTTGGTAATTTTGGTTTGCATAGCAAACATCAGTGGGTGATGATCTCTCTCTCTCTCTCTGTCTCAGTCTCTTTCTTCCTCTGTTGAACTGCGAAGATATTCTCTGAACTCGATATTCATATTCTTGCCTGGGTAGAGGTTAAGTCGTGGAAACACAGAGTAGCAAAATATTCTGTGAAAGATCACATCTTGAGATAGCTTGCAGAGAAGGGCTTTGAATGTGTGTTTGGGACAAGAGGAGAAGAGGAAGTCTGAGTTACAATTCATTTACAAATCATAGGCGAGCAAACCTAATCAAAAGATATCTTAACCTAGATAAGTATGAACGAACATACTTATCTAGGTTAAGACGCATCATCGTTTTTCAAGTTCTTGTAAGAGGCGAAGTGGGTTCCCATGAATGTAGGTTGTTGATGTTTTTTTATACATTTGCTTAGGTAAGCTTCACACACACTCACACGCATCCTGGGCAGTGGTTTTTGGCAGACTTTCCTCCATGACTTCCTGACCTGATTATGTGACTTATAAGATTCTAAAGTAATGTATTCACATTACTATTTAAAACTTAATTATCCATTACATATGCCCTACAGGTTCAGGAGGACTAGAGAGAGAGAGAGGAGTTTTTTTGGGAATGATCTCACCTTTTTTCTGAGACACAACCTTGATTCCCTGGTGTTAGGTGGTGATTTCAATTGTGTGACATGTCTTAGGGACTGTAGCAATGATAATAGATATTTGGTGTCCAAAGCTCTCAGTACTCTTGTTCATAATTTAGTAAAGTTAAAGGAATAATTATCAATTTCTTTTCTGTTATTCCTGAATATTCGTATGTTAAAAGAAAATTGTGGGTCTCGTATAAGATAGAATCTACACCGTTAATTTGTTCCGTCACATTACGAGAGCACAACAATCCCTATTAGTTTTTCAGATCACAATATGGTCCTCTTGAGTATAAAGGTTATTGACTTCAAAACTACAACAGATTATTGGAAAATGAATGTAAAAATTTTGGATTCGGATTATATAGAAGAGCAATTTCAAGACTTATGGAAAGGGTTACAATCTTATAAATGTAAGTTTCCTGATATGTTGGAATGGTGGGATTGGGCAAAGTTACAATGTAAAGATTTTTTTTTAAGTATCCAAGAAGATTTCGCTGGGAAAATATGGTTTACTTAACCTATTACATTGGAGATTACAACAATTAAATGGTGTCCATTATAGAACGGGGGATAAGTATTAAATTATCCAAACACTGAAAAAGAGAATTTGTGACCTACAGAATGAGTTTTTGGAGGGTGTGAAGGTTAGGATAAAAACTGAGATGTTGAAAGGTGAAAGAGTGTCTTCCTATCTGCTTGGCAAAGCGAGAACTAAAAGAATAAATAATTGTTTTACTAAACTTAAAATGGAAGATGGTGCGACTGTTGAGGGGACGAATGCGATTTCTGTGAGAGTTAGGGAATATTTTGAGAACATCTTTCGTTTGGTTGAAGGTGACCGACAGTATATGAGCTTTTTTCTCGAAAAGTGTCGACCAGTGCTGAATGCTTTGAAAAAAAATTTGTAATGGGAAAACTCTGGGGTACGATGTCTCCCTATTGAATTTTACAAGAATTTTTGGAATAGTATAAAACAGGATTGTATAACTGTATTAAATCATGTATGTGATGTAAAGCGAATGTCCAAGAATCAGTATGTAGGTGTCATCAAACTACATGCAAAAAAAGGTGAGCTAGCTCTAACAGAAAATTGGAGACCTATAACGTTGTTAAATACTGTTTATAAGATTTTTGCCAAGGTTTTAAAAAAACAGGTTTGAGTCTATATTAGACAACATAATTTCCCCTGAGCAGTACTGTGCAGTCAAAGGGAGATCGATTGTTCAGTGTAACAGTACCATACGAGACATCATGTTTTATTCAAATGAAAATAAAGTAGATGCTGCCATCTTGAGTCTCGATTGGTCAAAAGCTTTTGATAGAGTGCATATTGGTTTTGTATATGAGGTGTTTTAGCAAAAATTTGGTATTCCCACAGTTTATTGATTTAATACAAATATATTTATAATGTGTAAGTCGTGTAAGTATTAATGGCTGTCTAAGCAGTTCCTTTCCTGTCAAGAGGTCGGTGAGGCAAGGCTGCCCTATGTCTATGTTGCTATTCTGTATTTTTCAGAAACCTTTCTATAGGGCAATTCAAGAAAGTAACGATATAATTGGTATTAGTCTTCCAAATCAGACACTCATGAAAGTGCTAAGGTTTGCTGACGATTCTTACGTAATTGTGTCAACAACCAATTCGGTAACAGTTGTTCCAAGCTCATTCAGCACTTTGAAGTCGCGACAGGTATTAGACTTAACAAAGAAAATAACTACAATGATGGGTTTGGGCAACTGGATTAACAGGCAGGAATGGCCTTTGGAGTGGATACAGGGTTGTTAATTAGTATGGTTAGTTTTTTATATTATCTTTTTGTAATAAAACTTTTGATTTGGATGCAACTGAGGAAAACTGGTCTGTTATCGCGAATAAGGTTGAAACTGCCATAAGTATGTTGTGTATGAGGAAACTGTCAATTTTCCAAAAGAGTGTTATTGCAAATGCTTTGATTTTATCAAAAGTATGGTATATGGCCCATACGTTACCCCCAGAAAGAAATATATTAGTAAGATTAATGCATGTATCTTTCGGTATCTGGAAGGGGATGTACAATCCAATAAAAAGGGCTACATTGTGTTTATGTAGAAGTGAAGGGGGTTTAGGAATATTTGATGTATACTATAAAACTCAAGCTATCTCCAGCTCCACTCTATTAAAGGATGTTTTTAAGTGTGTATTATTGTAAACTTAGATTTAGTTAATTGTTGTCGTTAAGAGATATAGTTGATATATCTTTTGTGACACCGTCGTTCTATTCGAGTGCCATTGAGGTTTATAAGGAAAATGCATAGCCAAAAATTAAAAACTTTCAATATGTTACATGCAAGGCAGCTTATTATTATCTGAAATTATCTTCAAATCCAACCACTGAGATGTGAATACCCGCCTACTAGATTGGGTACTAATTTGCAAACGTATTAATGTTCCTTTCATAGGTACTTTGGGGAGGGAATTTATGTACATATGCATGCCAGGGGATTTTTTTTGGCAACAAACCACAGACTGGAAAGGAGAAGATTTTAAACATTAAAAGCTCAGATTTATGTGATAATTGCAGTGAAACAGAATTCATATTGCATATTTTTTTTTATTTTTTTTTTGTAACACCAAATTAAGCCAATTTTGTTGTATTTTCAAAAAGTGTTGGTTGAGATTTGTGGTGAGCCCGGATAACTTTATAAAGATTTTAATGTTTAATTTCACTGTAAATTGAAACAAGATGATAATAGTGAATTAGTTTTGACAGGTTAATTGTATGCAATGTGGGTGGGTAAAGTGAAAAAGATGTGTCTGATTTGATAATGTATCTTAAGGGTAAACTTAATTATGATTGATGGGTTTTGCACAATACATACTAAAGGAACTTTGGTAAGGTTTTCTCAAGGAAATATATGGAACATGTTTTTTAGAAAAGACTGCCTCAATTTTGTACGATGCTGTTCCCCTAAAACTTACGGTCTGTTAGTACGAATTCTATTCAAGTAGATATTAATTATTGTATGTGAATCAGTTGAAGACTACTGTTGTAAAATGTGATGAATGTTTGTACAATTATATAAAAAAAAGTGCCATTTAATTTATTAAGTTACTGTATATGAAAAATAAAATTAATATTGTTCCTCAACATAATATGTAATAAAAAGAATGTTATTGTGTAACATTAGATATTTGAAATAAAAGATAAAAAATAGTTCTTTAGTATCCTTATTTCACTTTTAATCGTATACCATAGTGTTCTGCCACTCCACATTCCATCCCTCCATAGTGAATCATACACTTTCTCCAAGTCTATAAAAGCACAGAATATTGGCTTTGCATACTCTACATTTCTTCTCAATTATCTGTCTTAAGGTGAAAATTTGATTCACTGTTGACTTTCCACTTCTAAACCCATACTGCTGTTCTCTCCTACTATAGGTCTTATCCTGTTAAGAGCGCCTCAGTGGCGTGGTTCGTATGGTCTTTGCCTGCCACCTCGGTGGCCGCGAGTTCGATTCTCAGGCATTCCATTGAGGGGCCAGAGATGTGTATTTCTGGTGATAGAAGTTCACTATCGACGTGGTTCGGAACTCACGTAAAGCCGTTGGTCCTGTTGCTGAATAACCACTGGTTCCATGCAGCATAAATGCACCATACAAACAAACAAACAATATTCTGTTAAGTTATCACTCTCATGAATATCTTCCCTGGGACTGACGGTAAACTTATCCCACGGTAATTACCACACTCCCTTTTGCTTCCCTTATTTTTATATATTGGTATCATAATTGCCTTTTTCAAATTACTTGGTACCACTTCTGTTCTCCAAACTATGCTAAAACAACTCTTAAGGCTTCTATCATCCTTCAGCAGTTTTTTCCATTTTTTACAGAGATTTTAAGGCATCTTTCACCTCTTGTGCAATATTATCCTGTTCTTGTACCTCCAATCCACTTGTCCCTACCAGTAGTTCCAACATTTAGGAGTTTCAAAATACCTTGCAAACAAATTCCTTTTTTCCATTTCGTCTGTGACCAAATTCCCATCTTCATCCAACATGCCATCACTCCCCTCCAAACTCTTTTTGGCTGCGTTCCTCAAGAATCTCACAGCTGCAAACATAGCCTGCTCTCGCCGGATTCCATAGGTGCTTCAACTTCTGTAGCTCTTTTTTTTTTCCAAAACATGTTTTGATCAGCTAGCATCCTATCACTTTGTCTTTTTAGTTTTCATACCAATTAATGCTGCAAATTTGCCTCCTTCCTTTACCTCCTACTGTTGTTTTACTCTTTCATTTCTACAAACTTATCTACATCAAACTTATACTTCTCCTTTTTCTTGAGGTGGGCCTTCAACTTTATTCTAATCTTGGAGATTACAAGTTTGTGGTCAGAAGGAACACGGCAGTCCCTAAAAGTTCTGGTGTCTAATACAGACTTCTTCCATTTCTGATTTACAATAACATAATCTATCAAATTTGTACCAATCTATTTGGCATCACCCACATAGTTTTTGTACTCTAATTTATGGTTGAATATGTGTTTGTTGTGGACAACCCAGATGCACCACATACCCCTAAGAGTCTTCTCCCATTATCATTTATAACTCCAATTCAAAATTTTTCCAGTTGTTCCCTGAAAGCTGTCATACTCCCTAACTGCTTTAGCATTAAAATCCCCCATTCAACAATAACATATCATGTCTTCTAACCCTCTGTATGACTCCAGTTAGCTTTTCATAAAATTCATCCTTCTCATCTTCGCCACTCTCTTCTGTAGGTTTTGTTTGTATGGTGTTTTATGTTGCATGGAACCAGTCCCTCTCTTCCTCTCTCCAGCAGGAGCATACACCTGTATAATGTTGATGTCTTGTATATTTACCTCGCAACCTGCAAGTTTATTTGTTTGTTTAGTTTTTTTTTTTTTTTTTTTTTTTTTTTTTTTTATGGTGTTTTTACGTTGCATGGAACCAGTGGTTATTCAGCAACGGGACCAACGGCTTTACGTGACTTCCGAACCACGTCAAGAATGAAACTTCTGTCACCAGAAATACACATCCCTTACACCTCAATGGAATGCCCGAGAATCGAGCTCACGGCCACTGAGGTGCAGGCCAAGACCATACCAATCACGGCCAACTGAGGCGCGTGACTATTCTCTCATCATACATTCATAATTCTCTAACACATTTTCAGCTTTCTTACTCAAAGCTATTGCTACACCTCTCTCATGTTTCTCCCCTCGTCTTTACCAGAATAGATGAACAACACACCTACTACTCTTACTTTTCCACATCCAAGCCCCTAGTTTCATTCCAAGCCAGCATTTTCCAATTTGGATCTCTTGATTTCCTGTGCCACTAAACTTGATCTTCCTGTCATCTACATTGTTTTGGCATTTAGACATTCCACTCGACACCTTTCTTTTGTGTTGAAGGGTGGCCGACTCCCTTCTGGAGAGGCACCTCTGTGGCCATCTTCCACCATCCTCCTCCCACCAATGTCTTGGGGTTTGCGAGGAAAACATCATATGAGCCAGTTCTAAGTAAGGGACCAAGGCCCATGACCTCCATGGCTAGGCCTCATTAGTTTCCTCAGGACCATAGGAAAGCTCATATCTCCCATTGTTCGCACCCAACTGTATCAGTTTCTGTCGTAGGGCAGGTTACAAGCCCACATTCAACCCTCCATATTTATCTGGGCTTGGGACCGGCATGGCAATAAGTAGCCATGGCTGGGGTTCTCTCTCTCTTTCTCTTTCTCTCTCTTACAATAAACAGGGAAATTTCTTTCATGACAGACAGACGATGTTAACGTTTTGAGCGTCTTCTATTTGATGATGTTTATGTTTGTGATTGTTCTGGTTTAGAGGTGGTTTCAGTTGCTTTTATTTATTCTGTTAAGCCAACTGGTAAGTATTCAGTAGGAAAATAATTGATGATTTAATTTTTTTATCATTTGAATAATTAAATGGTAATTAAGGCAACTAATAGAAGCAGTTAATGTTGGTTGGTTTATTGTTAGGCGTGGTCTACTTAACACGTTTTCGTTTGTGTATTAGGGTTTCAATTTAATGTTCTGATTCAAACCTAATGGGTAAAAGGCGAACGTTATAATGTACAATTAGTGGAAAATTAATTAAAAGCATAGTTATTTATTTAATTAGGCAATAATTAGGATAAATGATGATAAGGACTTCGGCCGATGGCACCAGTGTGTGTGTTGACATGTTCAAGTGTTGTCTATCAGACAGTTTTCGGTTTGTGGTTATGATTTAAATTTATTTTGTCTTAAATTATAAAAGAAAAATGAATAATTGTTTATAAAAAGAGGATAATGAATGAAAAATAGACAATTTACTTAATTATGAGATCATTATTAGGGTTAATTATATTTATGATAATGAACATACGTGTTTATGTTTTAGGCGTCGTCTACTAAATACTTTTGGTTGTGGTATTGGTTTGGATTTGACGTTTTGAGATTAAATGAATGATAATAAAGAAAAATGAGTTAATTAGAGGAAAATGGATTTTGTTTGTTTGTATGGTGTTTTTACGTTGCATGGAACCAGTGGTTCTTCGGCAACGGGACCAACGGCTTTACGCGACTTCTGAACCACGTCGAGAGTGAACTTCTATCACCAGAAATACACATCTCTCACTCCTCAATGGAATGGGCGAGAATCGAACTCACGAACCACCAAGGTGGGACGCTAACACCATACCAACCACAACACTAAGGCAATTTGGTAAGGAGATGGAAAATTAGGATCGTTGTAGTCCCTACGTCAGTTAGAAAATATTGTGATCTTCATCAAATTCCTGTCGATATAAATGAAGTATTGCTTATTGGGGAGCTGGCAAAGTCCGTCATGAAATCATTTTCTTTTTGTTGTGAAAGAAGTTTCACCTAGTCATAATAAAGTCATGAGAAATTTTAATGGCAGTGAAAAAAATCCTTAAAGCTAAAAAAGAATAATAAGTCAGTTGTTAGTCAAATTTCCCTCATTACCTGGTATGGGTTAGTACAAATGCACAAAATAATCTCATGAGGCCTATTATCAAATAACAATATTGGCTCAATATCATATAAACTTTCAAAATATCTTACGAAGCTCTTGTCCCCGTTACTTGGACCTATCTCTGATTCTCACATAAATAATTTACTAGTTTTAGTTGATTAATTAAGCAATATCACTCTTTGTTTCCCCACTGACATATTCATTAGTCTTGATGGTTTGTTCTCTTTTTACCAAAGTTCCTATAGACTATTTTAGAGTATTTTAGTAACGAACTAATCCATCATGAATTACCTCTACCTGTAAGTCATATATTTCACTCACTGGGTTGTGCATTTGTGAAGTTTATATCCAATGGTTTATCTTATCAACAAATATTTGGTATGGCAATGGACAACCCTTGATCACCACTCCTCTCAAACTTGTTTATGGAATTTCGAAAAATGATATTTACTTATTATTTATTATTCTTTAAAGTGGTCTATATATGTTGGTGGTATTTTAGCTGCTTTGCCTGCTGGTATTAATGTACATTATTTACACTCTAATTTGAATAACCATGTGCCATCAATTAAGTTTACTCTAGAATTGGAAAAAGACAATTGCCTCCCTTTCTTAAATGTCTTAATGCACAGAGAGCCATTTCAATGTAAATTCAGTATGTATAGGAAGCCAACCAACAACTTATGTCCATTTTTATTCAGGCCACCATATCAATATCAAAATATCAATTTTTTCTTTTATGTTTTTACGAGCATTGTGCATTGTCAGTCACTAATATTTGGATCGAGAAATTGAATACATATAAAATATGTGCAGATTTACACTATCCTTAATATATATTAGATATTTGTTATCATAAAGCCCACAAAAAGTTTCATAGTGTAAGTGGATGGATGTATGATATTTAGGGCAAAAGCCCAGGCACTGCATAAGTAACACAGAGCAACATACTTCTAAGAGTATTCTTAGTGTACCTTATTTTAGCGGTTTTGAAACCACAAAATCATTGTTAAAATCTTTTAAAGTCAACCTCGTCTTTCCTTATAATAACACACTAGAAGGAATGCTAATGAAAAATGGCCCCAAGGAAAGCAACAACATAATATATAAAATTTCCTTGTTTAGAATGCCCCTCTTTTATATCGACCAATCTAGCAAGAATTTAGAAGTAAGAACTAAACAGCTTAAGTATTCTGTCAAAACTGGGCAAACATCCAATGCAATATTCATTCATTCAAGTGAAATCGACCACAGAATAAACTGGAACGGCAGTTCAGTAATTGCAAGATCAAAAGGCGTCTTGTCACGAAATCTTTTAGAATCCACACTTATACAACTTACTTTCAATTGTAATTTTAATATTAGCTCTGGTTTGTCTTATTTGGACCCTTGTATAAGTAACATGTTTAAGAATTGTATGATATGTCTGTAATGCACTGCCGAGCATTAACCCACGTGTTTGCGAGTTAGTCACCAAGACATTGTCTCATTGCAAACCAATATGGGCGCTGTGAGTTTTCGAACCAAGTCATGCCATGATACGTCGACCAGCCCAGCCATGCCAAGGTATGCCTCTGCTCCTGCAATGCCAAGGGCCTTGTCACGAGCCGTGATGCAAGCACAGACATTAATTGCAGACCCAGCATTAATGTCTGTGCTTGCATCACGGCTACCCCTTGAAAAATGTAATGTTGTGATGTCCTCAGCAGAGTTCAGGTCCTGGAGACGTTCAATGACGTGCTGGATCCACCTCAACAAGTTCCCGCCGCAGGATGTTGTCCTGCATATTAGACTAAACCGTGCTGGCACTGCAACGTGCACTGGACACCTGGTACTCTGAAGCCAAATGGAATGCCGTTACTCCAGATGCGGCTCTGGATGCCATCAGGAACATTGTTTTACGGTAATCAAATCAGGCAAGTGTAATGGTCCGAATTTTTTGCCCTCACACAAGGGTGCGAATAGTCTGTTATTGATTATTTCTCAAGGTGTGCTCAAAAGGCCACTGACTATGATTTTCAGGGTCCCAAAAGTAAGTGTTGCGCGGTAACTCAAGTGCAAAGTATTGCGGGAAATGCAGGGGACGTCATTCGTCTGGTCGAGCACCATACCCAACAAAAGGTGTGACGTGTAACGGGTGCCAAAAGGTAGGGCACTTCCAGAAATGCTGCAGAAGTACAAGAAAGTGCCTGCTCGCCTCGAGTTTGGTGATTGTTATAGACACACACCTTTCCCCCCCACCCCACAATCAAGGCTTGTGTTTTCCATGGGAGTGGAAGGTCAGTGTCCACACTCGCTGTAGCAGACATGGGGTGCACAGATCTGCGTTTGCCGGACCCACGATTCTTTCAAGAAGCCTGCACATAAAATCCTAGGAGTTTGCAGCCTCAAACCCGCAAAGGGTTCTAAGGGACATAGCCCAATCTTCGAGTGAGATATTCTCGGATCAACCGGCACGTACCATTGAAATTGGTGGACGATGCACAAAGCAGGAGGTTTACTTCATGCCAACGGTCAAGAACTTCTATATTTCGCTGAATGCTTGTAAGGAGCTGGGAATAGTACCTCCTGGTTTCCCTCACCCTTCCCCTCTCATTGCATCAGCTGACGTTAGTAGTGAGGCAGTCTCACAGCCTAACTCCCCTCAGACAACGAAGCCAGACACCATACCCATTTCACCCATGGAGAACATACCAAGACTGGAGGGACGGGCCAACCTCGCCACACAGTAGACTTCCAGCACCTCAGTGCCCACTGTCTTCGTGAGACTCATCATATGCCGGCACCCTTCAACATGATTTCGAGCATCCCCATGTGCACGTACAAGACTACAGGGGATGCCCATTGGGGTTTCCACCAAGTGGAATTGGATAGCCACCCACTCACGACCTTCATCACCCCATGGGGCCAGTATCGTTATCGTTGGACACCCATGGGTCACTGTCCAGATTCCAACGCCTACATGAAAAGGTTCAACGACGGCCTGCAAGACATCACCAGAAAGCAAAAATGCATCGACGACACATTGCTATACGATCACAACATTGAAGAGGCGTTTTGGCACGTATATGAATTCCTGTTCAACATGTGCCTCTGCAGGTATTACACTCAAGCCCGAGAAGTTAAAATTCTGCAGGAGAGAGGTTACCTTCATCGGGTACCACTTGGGATGGGGGAGGGAGTCATACAAGCCTTCAGACAAACGACTAGACGTCATTCGTAACTTCCACATGCTAGAGAAGCCCTCCATCACTGATATTAGGTCATGGTTCGGCTTCATGAATCAGTTAGCCCCCTTTCTTGCAACAGCGCCCCTCATGGAGCCCTTTAGGGACCTCCTCAGAAAACCCATGAGGAAAATGTCTATTGGGATAGCCAGCTACGTAGCAAACTCAGCAGGCACGGAAGGTCATCTGTCAATTAGCCAAGGACGGCTTGGTGTATTACGACAAGACACGCCCTACGATAATCATGACGGATTGGAGCAGGGAAGGCATTGGTTTCGTCGTCCTCCAGCAGTATTGCCCTTGTCAGTCAGCTGACAGCCCCTTTTGTTGCAAGGGCGGCTGGTGTCTTACCCTTCGTGGCAGTGGACACCTCACCCCCTCTGAAGCAGGGTATTCCCCTGTAAAAGGAAAAGCCCTTGCAGTCACCTGGTGCTTGCGGAAGGCCAGGTTGTTCCTACTTGGCTGCCCGAATCTCACATCATCACGGACCATCATTCACTTGTAAAGCTGCTGGGTGATAGGGGTCTTAAGGATGTCATCAACCCAAGATTGTTCAACTTGAAGAAGACACTCCAGTTCAAGTTTCACATTAAATCCCTGCCCAGAAAAAGGAACACTGCCGCGGATTTCTCTCAAAGTACCAGACCATGCGAGCATCCCACAAAGCTTTTGACGTGGATTTGGAGGACGACATCCAAGTGGCAGTGACATGTACAACCGTTGCCGCCTTGGAACTGGACATCATCGTGTTGGAAGAAGACTGCGTCAGGAGCGCCGCATCTAATGACCCAGTGTATCAGCTTCTTGCTTGCTAAGGTCGCAAAGCGGTAGTTTTGGCCCTACAGAAGTCACAAGAAATCTCCTGCCTTCGTCCCTTCTTCGGCGTTTGAGATAAGCTAGCCATCAACCAGGATCTGGTGACATACTTGGTGGACCAAGGATGCATATGTTTGGTTATCCCTGAAGATTTACATCATCAGGTAGCCGCTAACCTACATGCAGGACACCAAGGCCTCGACTCTATGCTTAGAAGGGCCAAGTAGTCAGTCTACTGGCCGGGAATAGAAGGAGACCTTCAGCATCGCCATGCCCAATGCACTTCATGTGATGAACATGCCCTTCACTGCCTCCCGAAAAAATGACGCACATGCCACCAGCAGAATACCCCTTCAAGCAAGTCGTCACAGATATGTTCCAAACAGAAGGCAATGTATACATGATATATGCAGAAAGACTAACTGGTTGGTTAGAAGTAGCTCATTTCCCCTGTGGTGCCACATCCAACAAAATAAGCAATCACCTTCGATCCTATTTTTCACGTTGGGGAGCCCCAGAACAAATATCGACTGACGGAGGTACAAACTTAGCCAGTGAGGAGATGGTTGCCTTTTTCAGGAGATGGGGAGTCAAGGTCCATCTGTTGTCAGCCCAGTATCCCCAGTCCAACGGCAGG
>NC_087222.1:18850718-18865904 GCF_015104395.2 Macrobrachium nipponense
GCAGGTGCGCTAGGGGGCGGAGCGATGACTCTCAAGTTTCGTCTGCTCCTTTTTGAGAGTCTGCTGCTCCCATTGAGCTTGGTTGTGCACTGATGATGGGGCCTAGTTTCTGATACTATGCCTGTTCTGTCCCACTGCTTAGTAGCCTGGTTTTGTATGCATATGAGGGTACCTAGTTTGATGGGCGGCAGTCTCCTGGTGGTGTCAAGGGTGCGCATAGCCTCCTGCAATTTCGCCACTTGTAGTTATCTTTAACGTATCGTCCGTCTCCAATACCCCTCTACTAACAGGTGTCTTCTAGCCGTCGGTACCCCGTCACGCAGCTGGAGACCCGTTGCAAGCTGAGATGGCGACTTGTTGATCTCCCTCAAGAGGCATGTTGAGATACTGGTGTATCGCCAGGGCCATCTTGTCTGACGTGCTTTCTCGGAGTAGCCTCTGCCCATTTGACAGCTGCTTCTGCCTTGCCGTTGGACTGGGGATACTGGGCTGACAACAGATGGACCTTGACTCCCCATCTCCTGAAAAAGGCAACCATCTCCTCACTGGCTAAGTTTGTACCTCCGTCAGTTGATATTTGTTCTGGGGTTCCCCAATGTGAAAAATAGGATTGAAGGTGATTGCTTATTTTGTTGGATGTGGCACCACAGGGGAAATGAGC
The DNA here is from genome assembly GCF_015104395.2 of Macrobrachium nipponense. Lineage (NCBI taxonomy): Eukaryota > Metazoa > Arthropoda > Malacostraca > Decapoda > Palaemonidae > Macrobrachium > Macrobrachium nipponense. The sequence goes on from NC_087222.1 coordinate 18,851,380, forward strand.
TACTTCTAACCAACCAGTTAGTCTTTCTGCATATATCATGTATACATTGCCTTCTGTTTGGAACATATCTGTGACGACTTGCTTGAAGGGGTATTCTGCTGGCGGCATGTGGGTCATTTCTTCGGGAGGCAGTGAAGGGCATGTTCATCACATGAAGTGCATTGGGCATGGCGATGCTGAAGGTCTCCTTCTATTCCCGGCCAGTAGACTGACTACTTGGCCCTTCTAAGCATAGAGTCGAGGCCTTGGTGTCCTGCATGTAGGTTAGCGGCTACCTGATGATGTAAATCTTCAGGGATAACCAAACATATGCATCCTTGGTCCACCAAGTATGTCACCAGATCCTGGTTGATGGCTAGCTTATCTCAAACGCCAAAGAAGGGACGAAGGCAGGAGATTTCTTGTGACTTCTGTTAGGGCCAATCGCTTTGCGACCTTAGCAAGCAAGAGCTGATACACTGGGTCATTAGATGCGGCGCTCCTGACGCAGTCTTCTTCCAACACGATGATGTCCAGTTCCAAGGCGGCAATGGTTGTACATGTCACTGCCACTTGGATGTCGTCCTCCAAATCCACGTCAAAAGCTTTGTGGGATGCTCGCATGGTCTGGTACTTTGAGAGAAATCCGCGGCAGTGTTCCTTTTTCTGGGCAGGGATTTAATGTGAAACTTGAACTGGAGTGTCTTCTTCAAGTTGAACAATCTTGGGTTGATGACATCCTTAAGAGCCCTATCACCCAGCAGCTTTACAAGTGAATGATGGTCCGTGAGGATGTGAGATTCGGGCAGCCAAGCAGGAACAACCCGGCCTTCCGCAAGCACCAGGTGACTGCAAGGGCTTTTCCTTTTACAGGGGAATACTCTGCTTCAGAGGGGGTGAGGTGTCCACTGCCCCATAGGGTAAGACACCAGCCGCCCTTGCAACAAAAGGGGCTGTCAGCTGACTGACAAGGGCAATACTGCTGGAGGACGACGAAACCAATGCCTTCCCTGCTCCAATCCGTCATGATTATCGTAGGGCGTGTCTTGTCGTAATACACCAAGCCGTCCTTGGCTAATTGACAGATGACCTTCCGTGCCTGCTGGAGTTTGCTACATAGCTGGCTATCCCAATAGACGTTTTTCCTCATGGGTTTTCTGAGGAGGTCCCTAAAGGGCTCCATGAGGGGCGCTGTTGCAAGAAAGGGGGCTAACTGATTCACGAAGCCGAACCATGACCTAATATCAGTGATGGAGGGCTTCTCTAGCATGTGGAAGTTACGAATGACGTCTAGTCGTTTGTCTGAAGGCTTGTATGACTCCCTCCCCCATCCCAAGTGGTACCCGATGAAGGTAACCTCTCTCCTGCAGAATTTTAACTTCTCGGGCTTGAGTGTAATACCTGCAGAGGTACATGTTGAACAGGAATTCATATACATGCCAAAACGCCTCTTCAATGTTGTGATCGTATAGCAATGTGTCGTCGATGCATTTTTGCTTTCTGGTGATGTCTTGCAGGCCGTCGTTGAACCTTTTCATGTAGGCGTTGGAATCTGGACAGTGACCCATGGGTGTCCTACGATAACGATACTGGCCCCATGGGGTGATGAAGGTCGTGAGTGGGTGGCTATTCAATTCCACTCGGTGGAAACCCCAATGGGCATCCGCTGTAGTCTTGTACGTGCATATGGGGATGCTCGAAATCATGTTGAAGGGTGCCGGCATATGATGAGTCTCACGAAGACAGTGGGCACTGAGGTGCTGGAAGTCTACTGTGTGGCGAGGTTGGCCCGTTTTCTTGGCTACCATGACCATCCTTGCACACCACTCCGTTGCATCCCTTGCCGGGACTGATTCTATCACGCCCTTGACCTCCTCTTCCCAATGCTTAGGGATTGTTGCCGGTGTGTGACAGGCATAAGGCATGGCATCAGGCAATAAATGTATGTGGTGCTGCTTGCCCGTCATCTCAGGTAAAGGTTCCCTGGCTCTGTTGAAGGTCATGGATTAGAAGTGACATAATAGCCATTCCTCCAGTCTTGGTATGTCCTCCATGGGTGAAATGGGTATGGTGTCTGGCTTCGTTGTCTGAGGGGAGTTAGGCTGTGAGACTGCCTCACTACTAACGTCAGCTGATGCAATGAGAGGGGAAGGGTGAGGGAAACCAGGAGGTACTATTCCCAGCTCCTTACAAGCATTCAGCGAAATATAGAAGTTCTTGACTGTTGGTATGAAGTAAACCTTCTGCTTTGTGCATCGTCCACCAATTTCAATGGTACATGCCGTTGATCCAAGACATCTCACTCGAAGATTGGCTATGTCCCTTAGACCCGTTTGAGGCTGCAACTCCTGGGGTTTTATGTGCAGGCTTGAAAGAATCGTGGGTCCGGCAACGCAGATCTGTGCTCCCATGTCTGCTACAGCGAGTGTGGACACTGACCTTCCACTCCCATGGAAAACACAAGCCTTGATTGTGGGGTGGGGGGGAGAGGTGTGTGTCTATAACAATCACCAAACTCGAGGCGAGCAGGACTTTCTTGTACTTCTGCAGCATTTCTGGAAGTGCCCTACCTTTTGGCACCCGTTGCACGTCACACCTTTTGTTGGGTATGGTGCTCGACCAGACGAATGACGTCCCCTGCATTTCCCGCAATGCTTCGCACTTGAGTTACCGCGCAACACTTACTTTTGGGACCCTGAAAATCATAGTCAGTGGCCTTTTGAGCACACCTTGAGAAATAATCAATAACAGACTATTCGCACCCTTGTGCGAGGGCAAAAAATTCGGACCATTGCACTGCCTGATTTGATGACCGTAAAAACAATGTTCCTGATGGGCATCCTGAGCCGCATCTGGAGTAACGGCATTCCATTTGGCTTCAGAGTACCAGGTGTCCAGTGCACGTTGCAGTGCCAGCACGGTTTAGTCTAATATGCAGGACAACTCCTGCGGCGGGAACTTCTTGAGGTGGATCCAGCACGTCATTGAACGTCTCCAGGACCTGAACTCTGCTGAGGACATCACAACATTACATTCTTCAGGGGTAGCAGAGACAGGAACTTTGCCGGCATGTGATCCAGAACCGGGAAGAGCATCCTGAAGGGAATGGTTGGCGCGTTGCTGGTCTGCAATTAATGTCTGTGCTTGCATCACGGCTTGTCCAAGGCCCTTGGCATTGCGGGAGAGGCATACTCGGCATGGCCTGGGCTGGTCGACGTATCAGGGGCATGACTTGGTTCGAAAACTCACTGCGCCATATTGGGTTTGCAATGAGACAATGTCTTGGTGACTAACTCGCAAACACGTGGTTAATGCTCGGCAGTGCATTAACAGACATATCATACAATTCTTAAACATGTTACAAGGGTCCAAATAAGACAAACCAGAGCTAATATTAAAATTACAATTGAAAGTAAGTTGTATAAGTGTGGATTCTAAAAGATTTCGTGACAAGACGCCTTTTGATCTTGCAATTACTGAACTGCCGTTCCAGTTTATTCTGTGGTCGATTTCACTTGAATGAATGAATATTGCATTGGATGTTTGCCCAGTTTTGACAGAATACTTAAGCTGTTTAATTCTTTCTTCTAAATTCTTGCTAGATTGGTCGTATAAAAGATGGGGCATTCTCAACAAGGAAATTTTATATATTATGTTGTTGCTTTCCTTGGGGCCATTTTTTATTAGCATTCCTTCTAGTGTGTTATTATAAGGAAAGACGAGGTTGACTTTAAAAGATTTTAACAATGATTTTGTGGTTACAAAACCGCTAAAATAAGGTACACTAAGAATGCTCTTAGAAGTATGTTGCTCTGTGTTACTTAAAACTATAAAACTGCAGTGCCTGGGCTTTTGCCCTAAATATCATACATCCATCCACTATTACACTATGAAACTTTTTGTGGGCTTTATGATAACAAATATCTAATATATGTTAAGGATAGTGTAAATCTGCACATATTTTATCTGTATTCAATTTCTCGATCCAAATAGTGACTGACAATGCACAAAGCTCGTAAAAACATAAAAGAAAAAATGATATTTTGATATTGATATGGTGGCCTGAATAAAAATGGACATAAGTTGTTGGTTGGTTCCTATACATACTGAATTTACATTGAAATGGCTCTGTGCATTAAAACATTTAAGAAAGGGAGGGCAATTTTCTTTTTCTAATTCTAGAGTAAACTTAATTGATGGCACATGGTTATTCAAATTAGAGTGTAAATCATGTGCATCAATACCAGCAGGCAAACAGCTAAAATACCACCAACATATATAGACCATTTTAAAGGATTATAAATATTAAGTAAATATCATTTTTTCGAAATTCCATATACAAGTTTGAGAGAGTGGTGATCAAGGGTTGTCCATTGCCATACCAAATATTTGTTGATAAGATAAACCATTGGATATAAACTTACAATCACAGATGCACAACCCAGTGAGTGAAATATATGACTTACAGGTAGAGGTAATTCATGATGGATTAGTTCGTTACTATACTCAAAAATAGAGTCTATAGGAACTTTGGTAAAAAGAGAACAAACATCAAGACTAATGAATATGTCAGTGGGGCAAAGAGTGATATTGCTTAATTAATCAACTAAAAACTAGTAAATTATTTATGTGAGAATCAGAGATAGGTCCAAGTAACGGGGACAAGAGCTTCATAAGATATTTTGAAAGTTTATATGATATTGAGCCAATATTGTTATTTGATAATAGGCCTCATGAGATTATTTTGTGCATTTGTACTAACCCATACCAGTCAGGTAATGAGGGAAATTTGACTAACAACTGACTTATTTTTTCTTTTTATTTTTTTTGCTTTAAGGATTTTTTTCACAATGCCATTAAAATTTCTCATGACTTTATTAGACTCGGTTGAAACTTTCTTTCACAAACAAAAAGAAAATGATTTCATGACGGACTTTACCAGCTCCCCAATAAGCAATACTTCATTTTATATCAACAGGAATTTGATGAAGATCACAATATTTTCTAACTTACGTAGGGACTACAACGATCCTAATTTTCCATCTCCTTACCAAATTGCCTTAGTGGTGTGGTTGGTATGGTGTTAGCGTCCCACATTGGTGGTCGTGAGTTCGATTCTCGCCCATTCCATTGAGGAGTGAGAGATGTGTATTTCTGGTGATAGAAGTTCACTCTCGACGTGGTTCAGAAGTCGCGTAAAGCCGTTGGTCCCGTTGCCGAAGAACCGAACATGGTTCCATGCAACGTAAAAACACCATACAAACAAACAAAATCCATTTTCCTCTAATTAACTCATTTTTCTTTATTATCATTCATTTATCTCAAAACGTCAAAATCCAAACCAATACCACAACCGAAAAAGTATTTAGTAGATGACGCCTCAAACATAAAACACGTAGTTTTTTATTATCATAAATATAATTAACCCTAATAATGATCTCATAATTAAGTAAATTGTCTATTTTTTCATTCATTTTCCTCTTTTTATATACAATTATTCATTTTTCTTTTATAATTTAAGACAAATAAATTCAAAACCATAACACAAACGAAAACTGTCTTGATAGGACAACACTTGAACATGTCAACACTGGTAGCCATCGGCCGAAGTCCTTATCATCATTTATCCTGATTATTGCCTAATTAAATAAATAACTATGCTTTTAATTAATTTTCCACTAATTGGTAACATTATAACGTTACGCCTTTTACCCATTAGGTTTGAATCAGAACATTAAATTGAAACCCTAATACACAAACGAAAAGTGTTAAGTAGACCACGCCTAAACATATAACCAAACCAACATTAACTGCTTCTATTAGTTGCCTTAATTACCATTTAATTATTCAAATGATAAAAAAATTAAATCATCAATTATTTTCCTACTGAATACTTACCAGTTGGCTTAACAGAATAAATAAAAGCAACTGAAACCACCTCTAAACCAGAACAATCACAAACATAAACATCATCAAATAGAAGACGCTCAAAACGTTAACATAGTCTGTCTGTCATGAAAGAAATTTCCCTGTTTATTGTAAGAGAGAGAAAGAGAGAGAGAACCCCAGCCATGGCTACTTATTGCCATGCCGGTCCCAAGCCCAGATAAATATGGAGGGTTGAATGTGGACTTGTAACCTGCCCTACGACAGAAACTGATACAGTTGGGTGCGAACAGTGGGAGATATGAGCTTTCCTATGGTCCTGAGGATACTAATGAGGCCTAGCCATGGAGGTCATGGGCCTTGGTCCCTTACTTAGAACTGGCTCATATGATGCTTTCCTTCGCAAACCCCAAGACATTGGTGGGAGGAGGATGGTGGAGATGGCCACAGAGGTGCCTCTCCAGAAGGGAGTCGGCCACCCTTCAACACAAAAGAAAGGTGTCGAGTGGAATGTCTAAATGCCAGAACAATGTAGATGACAGGAAAGATCAGGTTTAGTGGCAAAGGAAATCAAGAGATCCAAATTGGAAAATGCTGGCTTGAATGAAACTAGGGGCTTGGATGTGGAAAAGTAAGAGTAGTAGTGTGTTGTTTTCATCTATTCTGGTAAAGACGAGGGAGAACATGAGAGAGGTGTAGCAATAGCTTTGAGTAAGAAAGCTGAAAATGTGTTAGAGAATTATGAATGTATTGATGAGAGAATAGTCGCGCCTCAGTGGCGTGATTGGTATGGTCTTGGCCTGCCACCTCAGTGGCCGTGAGTTCGATTCTCGGGCATTCCATTGAGGTGTAAGGGATGTGTATTTCTGGTGACAAGTTCATTCTTGACGTGGTTCGGAAGTCACGTAAAGCCGTTGGTCCCGTTGCTGAATACCCACTGGTTCCATGCAACGTAAAAACAAGACCATATAAACAAACACATAAATCCTTGCAGTTGCGAGGTAAATATACAAACATCAACATTATACAGGTGTATGCTCCTGCTGGAGAGAGACTGGTTCCATGCAACATAAAAACACCATACAAACAAAACCTACAGAAGAGAGTGGCGAAGATGAGAAGGATGAATTTTATGAAAAGCTAACTGGAGTCATACAGGGTTAGAAAACATGATATGTTATTGTTGATGGGGAAAAAAATTTTTTAATGCTAAAGCAGTTAGGGAGTATGAAGCTTTCAGGGAACAACTGGAAAATTTTGAATTGGAGTTATAAATGATAATGGGAGAAGACTGTTAGGGCTATGTGGTGCATCTGGGGTTGTCCACAACAAACACATATTTCAACCATAAATTAGAGCACAAACTTGTGGTGTTGCCAAATAGATTGGTACAAAATTTGATAGATTATGTTATTGTAAATCAGAAATGGAAGAAGTCTATATTAGACACCACAACTTTTAGGGGCTGCCGTGTTCCTTCTGACCACAAACTTGTAATCTCCAAGATTAGAATAAATTGTTGAAGCCAATCAAGAAAATAGGAGAAGTATAAAGTTTGATGTAGATAAGTTTAGAAATGAAAGAGTAAAACAACAGTAAGAGGTAAGGAAGGAGGCAAATTTGCAGCATTAATTGGTATGAAAACTAAAAAGACAAAGAAATAGAAAGCTGAGAGAACTAAGTGATAGGATGCAGCATGATCAAAACATGTTTTGGAAAGAAAGAGCTACTGAAGTTGAAGCACCTATGGAATCCGGCGAGAGCAGGCTATGTACAGCTGTGAGATTCTTGAGGAACGCAAGCCAAAAAGAGTTTGGAGGGAGTGATGGCATGTTGGATGAAGATGGGAATTTGGTCACAGACGAAAGGGAGAAAAGGAATTTGTTTGCACGGTATTTTGAAAGACTCCTAAATGTTGGGACTACTGGTGGGGCGAGTGAATGGAGGTACAAGAACAGGATAATAGTACACAAGAGGTGAAAGATGCCTTAAAATCTGTGAAAAATGGAAAAACTGCTGGTGTGTGCGGGATAACTACAGAGATGCTGAAGGATGATAGAGGCCTTAAGAGTTGTTTTTAGCATAGTTTGGAAAAACAGAGGTGGTACCAAGTGATTGGAAAAGGGGCGGGCAATTATGATACCAATATATAAAAATAGGGGAAGCAAAAGGGAGTGTCGGTAATTATCGTGGCATAAGTTTACCATCAGTCCAGGGAAGATATTCATGAGAGTGATACTTAACAGAATATTGTTTGTTTGTTTGTATGGTGCATTTATGCTGCATGGAACCAGTGGTTATTCAGCAACGGGACCAACGGCTTTAATGTGGACCTTTCCGAAACCACGTCGAAGAGTGGAACTTCTTCTATCACCAGAAATACACATCTCTGGACCCCCTCAATTGAATGCCGAGAATCGAACTCGCGGCCATTAGGTGGCAGGCAAAGACCCATACGAACCACACCACTGTAGGCGCTCTTAACAGGATAAGACCTATAGTAGGAGAGAACAGCAGTATGGGTTTAGAAGTGGAAAGTCAACTGTGAATCAAATTTTCACCTTAAGACAGATAATTGAGAAGAAATGTAGAGTATGCAAAGCCAATATTCTGTGCTTTTATAGACTTGGAGAAAGCGTATGATTCAGTATGGAGGGATGGAATGTGGATGACAGAACACTATGGTATACATTAAAAAGTGATAAGGATACTAAAAGAACTAGTTTTTATCTTGTTTTTATTTAAAATATCTAATGTTACACAATACATTATTTATTACATTATGTGAGGAACAATATTAATTTTATTTTTCATATACAGCACTTAATAAATTAATAGCACTTTTTTTATATATTGTACAAACATTCAGTGTACAATAATTTCATCATTTATTTTTACAACAGTAGTCTTAAACTGATTCACATACAATAATTAATACCTTCTTGAAAGAATTCGTACTAACAGACCGTAAGTTTTAATAGGAACAGCATCGTACAAAATTGAGGCAGTCTTTTCTAAAAAACATGTTCCATATATTTCCTTGAGAAAACCTTACAAAAGTTCCTTTAGTATGTATTGCTCAAAACCCACCTATCATAATTAGGTTTACCCTTAAAATTTAAATAATATCATCAAATCAGACAACATCTCTTTCACTTTACCCACCCATATTGCATACAATTACCTGTCAAAACTGATGCACTATTATCATCTTGTTTCAATTTACAGATGAAATTCAACATTAAAATCTTTATTTATAAAGTTATCCGGGCTCATACCACAAATCTCAACCAACACTTTTTGAAAATACAACAAATTGGCTTAATTTGGTTACAAAAATAAAAAATATGTAATATAAATTCTGTTTCACTGCAGTTATCACATAAATCTGAGCTTTTAATGTTTAAAATCTTCAGTCTGTGGTTTGTTGCCAAAATCCCATGCATATATTTGTATATAAATTCCCTCATCAAAGTACCTATAAAAAGGAACACTGATGCGTTTCCAAATCAATACCCAATCTAGTAGTGGGTAATCACTCTCAATGCTTGGTTTTGAAGACAAACAAACGTAACATGGTTCTCAAAATATTCCATAATTCGCACAGAAATCGCATTCGGCCCTCCAACAGTCGCGCCATCTTCCCATTTTAAGTTTAGTAAAACAATTATTTATTCTTTTAGTTTACTCTTTGCCAAGCAAGATAGGAAGAAACTCTTTCACCTTTCAACATCTCATCAGTTTTTATCCTAACCTTCACACCCTCAAAAACTCATTCTGTATGGTCACAAATTCTCTTTTTCAGTGTTGGATCATGCGGACTTATCACCCATTCTATAATGGACATCATTTAATTGTTGTAACCTCCAATGTAATATGTTCATAAACCATATTTTCCCTGTGAAATCTTCTTGGATAATTTAACAACAAAAAAATCTTTACATCATATCTTGCCCAACCCACCATTCCAACATATCAGGAACTTACATTTATAAGATTGTAACGTTTCCACAAATCTTGAAATTGCTCTTCTATATAATCCGAATCCAAAATTTTTACATTCAATTTCCAATAATCGGTTGATGTTTTTAAGTCAATAACCTTTATACTCAAGAGGACCATATTGTGATCTGAAAAACTAACAGGGATTGTTTGTGCTTCTCGTAATGTGACGGAGCAAATTATGATGTAGATTCTATCTATACGAGACTCACAATTTTCTTTAAACATTTAAAAAGTATATTCCGGGATACCTCTAGAAAATTGATAATTATCCTTTAACGCTAAATTATGAACCAGAGTACTAAGAGCTTTGGAGACACCAATTATCTATTATCATTGCTACAGTCCCTGAGATATGTCACACTTTTGAAATCACCACCTAACACCAGGGAATCAAGGTTGTGTCTCAGAAAAAAGGTTGGATCATTCCCCAAAAACTCCTCTCTCTCTCTCTCTAGTCCTCCCTGAACATGTAGGGGCATATACATTTGCAATCGGGATGATGCAACCGTTAAATCTTACCCTAATACCCAATATCCGCCCGTTACAATATCTGTCTGTTGACAAAACCACTATATCCTTCTTTATAGAAATACAGAACATAGTCCCTCCTTTTAAACAAACCATCGAGTTCAATACAATATTACAACAATTAATTAAGTAGTTTAAGACTCGTAGGTCTCTCACGTTATGTTCTTGTATCAATAAAATGTTTATCTTATACTGCGCCATGAGTGATGCCACCTTCATCTGTTTATTTACATCGTTTAAGCCATTGATATATAACGTTGCAATTATTAAAGCCATGGAGAAAAGAAAAAATCACAACTTCTTTTCGGTACGTTGTCGTTGCTTTGTATTTTCTTTTCTTTCCTCTTCTCTTGTGATAAGACTTCTCTCTTAAGTTTCATCTTGCAACCCTTTCCATATTAATATTCCACTGACTTTCAGTTGACGTATCCAAGATTCGCTCTTCATATCCATCCTCATTACCTAGTACTATATTTCTCCGCACAAGTCCATATATAAATCATTCTCAAAGATCATCACTTCTGTGGGCTCATCATTCTTATGAACTGACACCGCAACAGTCATTTCCTTTAATCCTTCATCATCACTGAGCTGTCGCTTGCGTACATGCAAATGATCCACCTCCGTCTGCGGAACATCAGGTTGCCCCTGCTCACTATAACCTTCCCGAAAATGAATGCTCAAAGGGTCCGGGGGTCAAGGGCACTTAGTATCCTTTTCTGTATTAAAAATACCAATATCGCTATTATCACCTCTTACCTCATCATCAATTTCCTGCACACCAGTATTAAGGCTTGGTTCGACTGTGAATGAGTTGAACTCCCGCTGATTATCTTCAGGTATACTATTTCTCAAGTGTGTCACTCCCTGGACGTTCTTTGATTCTTCGTCAACACAACCATTCGATGCTTTCGACATGACATCGGTCCCATTTCCACCTTCATTCAACATTTCCGATGGATCTGGACCATCATTTACTTTAGGAAGATTCAGGAAATCGGCCATGTTAAAACATTTAACCTGGATTCGCACTCCATTGTACAATTAACAGCTAGATGTGTCGCCCTTTTGCATTTATAGCACATATATTAACCGACGAAGGAATGCCTTCCCTTACCTCCATCCTTGCCGTTCGGATACCGTTCAAACAGTCCCCTTTGCTCCTCCGTTGGAAAATCTGTTGTGTCGTACAGAGTGCACCTTCCTGTAACGACTTAAGAGACCGATGACCAAATCATCATCCATATCAAACGGTGCATATCTTACGAAAACATATGTGTAATCACTACTCAAATTAATAACTCTGACAGTCTTATCTTCACCAATATCAATAGATTTGTCCTCAAATTCCTTCACTACCATTTCAAACCGCGTATGATTAGCGAATTTCATAATCACCCTATTGTTGAGCATTAGCTGAAAGCCGGTAAAGGTCTTCTTCTTTCACACCTACATAGATACATAGAAATGACTTCACAGGCAATGTAATCCAATCGAGTCCTTTCTTTTAAGTTTGCCCAAAGGGGCAAAAGCATTTAAATTGTCTCTTCCATTCATCTTCTATAGTCTAGCCAAAGGCAAGAACAAAAACACCAGAAAGCGAGAGCAGGTCAAGACACAGTTCTGCTCCGAAGCTCTAGCGGAGGAGTCCTTTGAAACTAAACGCGGAAATGGCACCAATCTACAGAAATGGGTGACACTTGGTCCAAGAGACAAAGAAGGGGCTGTTCACTCAGATTCTAAAAGCTTCAAAGGCTCAACTAGCTCGAATAGCTGGAGTCGGATAGTACTTACTCATTTAGCCATTAAAGATCCTGCACTAAATAAACAGATTTACACGAAAATAATTCAAATTGTAAAACCTCCAGAAGTCACAGATGTTAGCCAAGTCTGTCAATTACTGGTCAAAATGGAGAGTGTTGTTGAAAGAATGATGATGTACTCGGCCTACTTTTCTGTACATATTTTGATGCCCATTGGATGTCTTTACGCGGTCTAGATTCTCAAACGCTCCACGAGAAACGATCTTCGTAGCTTTCCAGATCATGATCGAAGTTATGATCCTTTTTTATGCTCAGCGGATTCACTCGTATTGAAGACAATAGTTAATGTGTTCTTAGATGTCAAGAGTTTTCACCAACTTCTCATGGTTTTCTTCCCTTTAACTCTCTATGGCAAAGCAAAGGGTGTGATTTATTATAAACGTGAATATTATTTCTTCCATTTTATCTAGAATCTAAAAATAAATAAATCAACAGATAGCGTGTATGATTTGAACGTAAAAAACTATAAATACAGAGAAAATATAGAGAGAGAGAGAGAGAGAGAGAGAGAGAGAGAGAGAGAGAGAGAGAGAGAGAGAATGCAAAAGGAAAAACAACATGCATGATGATACGAACGAAATTTACTTGTTGATTTGATCCATATTTGCAATAAAAAGCCTTAATTATCTCTCATCTTCCGAGGTCCGATTTGTGTAAAATTTCTTCCTTCTTAGAGTAGGAACATTATATTTTACCACATTGAGCCCAAGGAGTCATTCCACGGGTCCTTTGTTAGCTGAAAAAATTGTTGGATAGTTTTAGAAAATCCTCCCTTTACCCGATATGATACGCACATTTGCGTTGCTTTGCTGGTTAGAAGTGTGGCCCTCTTCTTTCAATGGTGGGCACGTGTAACATTTGATAATTCTTTTCGTTTACCTCCCTGGATAGCAGAAGAAGGAAACAATGGGTAATTCCAAGTAAATCTTTGAAATTCTGAGAAACTTGCAACGATGCATTGGGGCATTTTGTTGAGTGAGTGCCCAAGCCGTTGCATCTAATTTTCAAGTTTGACTGACAGCGTATTGATATCCAAACTTGATTTAGCTTAGGACTAAATTATTTCATTATTGCACTTGGATACTTGATTTTTTTTTTCTTCTGCACTACAAGTATAGAATTTCGTAAATGTAGAGGTAAACTTTAATATTGTTATTTGTGGGGAACTATGTGATTTTTAGTTTTAATTAAGTGTTTTTTGCTCGTGTTATTTCAGTTTGATTATTAGATATAGCACATTGTGGCATTGCTCAGTCTGGAAAACATGATTTGTGCGTCTCATAAGCCAAAAGACGAGTGCTGGTCTTGGTGAAAGCATTGGACTTATATAACATTATATTGACGAGCAGTCTGCGTAAAATTGCTAAAGACCACACCAGGGTGGAAACTTGTTATATTGATCCTTATATAATGTGTGTATATTTTTAAGAATACATTTTACTTGATTGCAACATACAGCATCATTTAACAAAAGATTAACTCAGACTTTAGTATATAAGCAATTTAGTATCATGGTCACTGTTGATTTGTTCCCAGTTAGAATTCTATTGTCTCACATTCTCATGGTATTTGCATAATCACTCTTTGATGTCATTGAAGTCCTTTGGTTTATTTTGGAATATACAATTCTTATTATCCTTCTTTGTTCTAGAGGAAATCATGGCTGAGGATGCTTTACCGTTTACAGCCAGCATGCCAGTCTTCAAGCAACATTAAACACAGGTAAAGAGTTTGCTTAGAGAAGATACTGACAAAACAATTTCTTAAGACAAAATAATGTTGTAACAACAGCATTTCTTAAAGAAGACCCGGTGACATACCTTAAACAAAGAGAACACATCATAGTTCTGCTAAATGTCACTTTTTACTTGCAATATGTATAGGTCTGTACATTTTGATTTATAAATGTCAAAGTTTACATTGTTGTTTAATAACATGTGATATACAGTTCAAGTTGCTGCTGTTTATTATATAACAGTCGATCGAATATCCTTTTTATCAGGTAGTCATACATAAAATTAACGTATATATAATATATATATATATATATATATATTATATATATATATATATATATATATGTAAGTGTTTACATAATAAAAATATGGAATGTTAGTCCATATATATAAGTCTAAAACTAAAGAGGTCAACCAGAATTGCTTGCAGGAATGTGATCAGACTAGAGACCTAAAGATGACGTATACAATCAGTATGTAGGCTAAGAAAACATGCCGTCACCTGTAGTCATTCAATTGTTATAACCTTAGTCCAAGCTCCCTGCTTGAGACAACTACCGCGACCTAT
>NC_087222.1:18866404-18908904 GCF_015104395.2 Macrobrachium nipponense
TCCTGCAATTTCGCCACTTGTAGTTATCTTTAACGTATCGTCCGTCTCCAATACCCCTCTACTAACAGGTGTCTTCTAGCCGTCGGTACCCCGTCACGCAGCTGGAGACCCAGTTGCCAAGCTGAGATGGCAACTTGTTGATCTCCCTCAAGAGGCATGTTGAGATACTGGAGTATCGCCAGGGCCATCTTGTCTGACGTGTCTCGGAGTAGCCTCTGCCGATTTGACAGCTGCTTCTGCCCTGCCGTTGGACTGGGGATACTGGGCTGACAACAGATGGACCTTGACTCCCCATCTCCTGAAAAAGGCAACCATCATCCTCACTGGCTAAGTTTGTACCTCCGTCAGTCGATATTTGTTCTGGGGCTCCCCAACGTGAAAAATAGGATCGAAGGTGATTGCTTATTTTGTTGGATGTGGCACCACAGGGGAAATGAGCTACTTCTAACCAACCATTAGTCTTTCTGCATATATCATGTATACATTGCCTTCTGTTTGGACATATCTGTGACGACTTGCTTGAAGGGGTATTCTGCTGGTGGCATGTGCGTCATTTTTTTCGGGGAGGCAGTTGAAGGGCATGTTCATCACATGAAGTGCAATGGTTGGGCATGGCGATGCTGAAGGTCTCCTTCTATTCCCGGCCAGTAGACTGACTACTTGGCCCTTCTAAGCATAGAGTCGAGGCCTTGGTGTCCTGCATGTAGGTTAGCGGCTACCTGATGATGTAAATCTTCAGGGATAACCAAACATATGCATCCTTGGTCCACCTAAGTATGTCACCAGATCCTGGTTGATGGCTAGCTTATCTCAAACGCCGAAGAAGGGACGAAGGCAGGAGATTTCTTGTGACTTCTGTAGGGCCAATCGCTTTGCGACCTTAGCAAGCAAGAGCTGATACACTGGGTCATTAGATGCGGCGCTCCTGACGCAGTCTTCTTCCAACACGATGATGTCCAGTTCCAAGGCGGCAACGGTTGTACATGTCACTGCCACTTGGATGTCGTCCTCCAAATCCACGTCAAAAGCTTTGTGGGATGCTCGCATGGTCTGGTACTTTGAGAGAAATCCGCGGCAGTGTTTCCTTTTTCTGGGCAGGGATTTAATGTGAAACTTGAACTGGAGTGTCTTCTTCAAGTTGAACAATCTTGGGTTGATGACATCCTTAAGACCCCTATCACCCAGCAGCTTTACAAGTGAATGATGGTCCGTGATGATGTGAGATTCGGGCAGCCAAGTAGGAACAACCTGGCCTTCCGCAAGCACCAGGTGACTGCAAGGGCTTTTCCTTTTACAGGGGAATACCCTGCTTCAGAGGGGGTGAGGTGTCCACTGCCACGAAGGGTAAGACACCAGCCGCCCTTGCAACAAAAGGGGCTGTCAGCTGACTGACAAGGGCAATACTGCTGGAGGACGACGAAACCAATGCCTTCCCTGCTCCAATCCGTCATGATTATCGTAGGGCGTGTCTTGTCGTAATACACCAAGCCGTCCTTGGCTAATTGACAGATGACCTTCCGTGCCTGCTGGAGTTTGCTACGTAGCTGGCTATCCCAATAGACATTTTCCTCATGGATTTTCTGAGGAGGTCCCTAAAGGGCTCCATGAGGGGCGCTGTTGCAAGAAAGGGGGCTAACTGATTCATGAAGCCGAACCATGACCTAATATCAGTTTGATGGAGGGGGGCTTCTCTAGCATGTGGTGAAGTTACGAATGACGTCTAGTCGTTTGTCTGAAGGCTTGTATGACTCCCTCCCCCATCCCAAGTGGTACCCGATGAAGGTAACCTCTCTCCTGCAGAATTTTAACTTCTCGGGCTTGAGTGTAATACCTGCAGAGGCACATGTTGAACAGGAATTCATATACATGCCAAAACGCCTCTTCAATGTTGTGATCGTATAGCAATGTGTCGTTGATGCATTTTTGCTTTCTGGGTGATGTCTTGCAGGCCGTCGTTGAACCTTTTCATGTAGGCGTTGGAATCTGGACAGTGACCCATGGGTGTCCAACGATAACGATACTGGCCCCATGGGGTGATGAAGGTCGTGAGTGGGTGGCTATCCAATTCCACTTGGTGGAAACCCCAATGGGCATCCCCTGTAGTCTTGTACGTGCATATGGGGATGCTCGAAATCATGTTGAAGGGTGCCGGCATATGATGAGTCTCACGAAGACAGTGGGCACTGAGGTGCTGGAAGTCTACTGTGTGGCGAGGTTGGCCCGTCCCTCCAGTCTTGGTATGTTCTCCATGGGTGAAATGGGTATGGTGTCTGGCTTCGTTGTCTGAGACTGCCTCACTACTAACGTCAGCTGATGCAATGAGAGGGGAAGGGTGAGGGAAACCAGGAGGTACTATTCCCAGCTCCTTACAAGCATTCAGCGAATTATAGAAGTTCTTGACCGTTGGCATGAAGTAAACCTCCTGCTTTGTGCATCGTCCACCAATTTCAATGGTACGTGCCGTTGATCCGAGACATCTCACTCGAAGATTGGCTATGTCCCTTAGACCCGTTTGAGGCTGCAACTCCTAGGATTTTATGTGCAGGCTTGAAAGAATCATGGGTCCGGCAACGCAGATCTGTGCACCCATGTCTGCTACAGCGAGTGTGGACACTGACCTTCCACTCCCATGGAAAACACAAGGGGGAAAGGTGTGTGTCTATAACAATCACCAAACTCGAGGCGAGCAGCACTTTCTTGTACTTCTGCAGCATTTCTGGAAGTGCCCTACCTTTTGGCACCCGTTGCACGTCACACCTTTTGTTGGGTATGGTGCTCGACCAGACGAATGACGTCCCCTGCATTTCCCGCAATGCTTTGCACTTGAGTTACCGCGCAACACTTACTTTTGGGACCCTGAAAATCATAGTCAGTGGCCTTTTGAACACACCTTGAGAAATAATCAATAACAGACTATTCGCACCCTTGTGCGAGGGCAAAAAATTCGGACCATTACACTTGCCTGATTTGATTACCGTAAAACAATGTTCCTGATGGCATCCAGAGCCGCATCTGGAGTAACGGCATTCCATTTGGCTTCAGAGTACCAGGTGTCCAGTGCACGTTGCAGTGCCAGCACGGTTTAGTCTAATATGCAGGACAACATCCTGCGGCGGGAACTTGTTGAGGTGGATCCAGCACGTCATTGAACGTCTCCAGGACCTGAACTCTGCTGAGGACATCACAACATTACATTTTTCAGGGGTAGCCGTGATGCAAGCACAGACATTAATTGCTGGTCTGCAATTAATGTCTGTGCTTGCATCACGGCTCGTGACAAGGCCCTTGGCATTGCAGGAGAGGCATACCTCGGCATGGCCTGGGCTGGTCGACGTATCAGGGGCATGACTTGGTTCGAAAACTCACAGCGCCATATTGGGTTTGCAATGAGACAATGTCTTGGTGACTAACTCGCAAACACGTGGGTTAATGCTCGGCAGTGCATTACAGACATATCATACAATTCTTAAACATGTTACTTATACAAGGGTCCAAATAAGACAAACCAGAGCTAATATTAAAATTACAATTGAAAGTAAGTTGTATAAGTGTGGATTCTAAAAGATTTCGTGACAAGACGCCTTTTGATCTTGCAATTACTGAACTGCCGTTCCAGTTTATTCTGTGGTCGATTTCACTTGAATGAATGAATATTGCATTGGATGTTTGCCCAGTTTTGACAGAATACTTAAGCTGTTTAGTTCTTACTTCTAAATTCTTGCTAGATTGGTCGATATAAAAGAGGGGCATTCTAAACAAGGAAATTTTATATATTATGTTGTTGCTTTCCTTGGGGCCATTTTTCATTAGCATTCCTTCTAGTGTGTTATTATAAGGAAAGACGAGGTTGACTTTAAAAGATTTTAACAATGATTTTGTGGTTTCAAAACCGCTAAAATAAGGTACACTAAGAATGCTCTTAGAAGTATGTTGCTCTGTGTTACTTAAACTATAAACTGCAGTGCCTGGGCTTTTGCCCTAAATATCATACATCCATCCACTTACACTATGAAACTTTTTGTGGGCTTTATGATAACAAATATCTAATATATATTAAGGATAGTGTAAATCTGCACATATTTTATATGTATTCAATTTCTCGATCCAAATATTAGTGACTGACAATGCACAATGCTCGTAAAAACATAAAAGAAAAAATTAGATATTTTGATATTGATATGGTGGCCTGAATAAAATGGACATAAGTTGTTGGTTGGCTTCCTATACATACTGAATTTACATTGAAATGGCTCTCTGTGCATTAAGACATTTAAGAAAGGGAGGCAATTGTCTTTTTCCAATTCTAGAGTAAACTTAATTGATGGCACATGGTTATTCAAATTAGAGTGTAAATAATGTACATTAATACCAGCAGGCAAAGCAGCTAAAATACCACCAACATATATAGACCACTTTAAAGAATAATAAATAATAAGTAAATATCATTTTTCGAAATTCCATAAACAAGTTTGAGAGGAGTGGTGATCAAGGGTTGTCCATTGCCATACCAAATATTTGTTGATAAGATAAACCATTGGATATAAACTTCACAAATGCACAACCCAGTGAGTGAAATATATGACTTACAGGTAGAGGTAATTCATGATGGATTAGTTCGTTACTAAAATACTCTAAAATAGTCTATAGGAACTTTGGTAAAAAGAGAACAAACATCAAGACTAATGAATATGTCAGTGGGGCAAAGAGTGATATTGCTTAATTAATCAACTAAAACTAGTAAATTATTTATGTGAGAATCAGAGATAGGTCCAAGTAACGGGGACAAGAGCTTCGTAAGATATTTTGAAAGTTTATATGATATTGAGCCAATATTGTTATTTGATAATAGGCCTCATGAGATTATTTTGTGCATTTGTACTAACCCATACCAGGTAATGAGGGAAATTTGACTAACAACTGACTTATTCTTTTTTAGCTTTAAGGATTTTGTTCACTGCCATTAAAATTTCTCATGACTTTATTATGACTAGGTGAAACTTCTTTCACAACAAAAAGAAAATGATTTCATGACGGACTTTGCCAGCTCCCCAATAAGCAATACTTCATTTATATCGACAGGAATTTGATGAAGATCACAATATTTTCTAACTGACGTAGGGACTACAACGATCCTAATTTTCCATCTCCTTACCAAATTGCCTTAGTGGTGTGGTTGGTATGGTGTTAGTGTCCCACCTTGGTGGTCGTGAGTTCGATTCTCGCCCATTCCATTGAGGAGTGAGAGATGTGTATTTCTGGTGATAGAAGTTCACTCTCGACGTGGTTCAGAAGTCGCGTAAAGCCGTTGGTCCCGTTGCCGAAGAACCACTGGTTCCATGCAACGTAAAAACACCATACAAACAAACAAAATCCATTTTCCTCTAATTAACTCATTTTTCTTTATTATCATTCATTTAATCTCAAAACGTCAAATCCAAACCAATACCACAACCTAAAAGTATTTAGTAGACGACGCCTAAAACATAAACACGTATGTTCATTATCATAAATATAATTAACCCTAATAATGATCTCATAATTAAGTAAATTGTCTATTTTTCATTCATTATCCTCTTTTTATATACAATTATTCATTTTTCTTTTATAATTTAAGACAAATAAATTTAAATCATAACCACAAACGAAAACTGTCTGATAGACAACACTTGAACATGTCAACACACACACTGGTGCCATCGGCCGAAGTCCTTATCATCATTTATCCTAATTATTGCCTAATTAAATAAATAACTATGCTTTTAATTAATTTTCCACTAATTGTACATTATAACGTTCGCCTTTTACCCATTAGGTTTGAATCAGAACATTAAATTGAAACCCTAATACACAAACGAAAAGTGTTAAGTAGACCACGCCTAAACATATAACCAAACCAACATTAACTGCTTCTATTAGTTGCCTTAATTACCATTTAATTATTCAAATGATAAAAAAATTAAATCATCAATTATTTTCCTACTGAATACTTACCAGTTGGCTTAACAGAATAAATAAAAGCAACTGAAACCACCTCTAAACCAGAACAATCACAAACATAAACATCATCAAATAGAAGACGCTCAAAACGTTAACATCGTCTGTCTGTCATGAAAGAAATTTCCCTGTTTATTGTAAGAGAGAGAAAGAGAGAGAGAGAGAGAACCCCAGCCATGGCTACTTATTGCCATGCCGGTCCCAAGCCCAGATAAATATGGAGGGTTGAATGTGGGCTTGTAACCTGCCCTACGACAGAAACTGATACAGTTGGGTGCGAACAGTGGGAGATATGAGCTTTCCTATGGTCCTGAGGATACTAATGAGGCCTAGCCATGGAGGTCATGGGCCTTGGTCCCTTACTTAGAACTGGCTCATATGATGCTTTCCTCGCAAACCCCAAGACATTGGTGGGAGGAGGATGGTGGAAGATGGCCACAGAGGTGCCTCTCCAGAAGGGAGTCGGCCACCCTTCAACACAAAAGAAAGGTGTCGAGTGGAATGTCTAAATGCCAGAACAATGTAGATGACAGGAAGATCAAGTTTAGTGGCACAGGAAATCAAGAGATCCAAATTGGAAAATGCTGGCTTGAATGAAACTAGGGGCTTGGATGTGGAAAAGTAAGAGTAGTAGGTGTGTTGTTCATCTATTCTGGTAAAGACGAGGGAGAACATAAGAGAGGTGTAGCAATAGCTTTGAGTAAGAAAGCTGAAAATGTGTTAGAGAATTATGAATGTATTGATGAGAGAATAGTCGCGCCTCAGTGTCGTGATTGGTATGGTCTTGGTCTGCCACCTCAGTGGCCGTGAGTTCGATTCTCGGGCATTCCATTGAGGTGTAAGGGATGTGTATTTCTGGTGACAAGTTCATTCTTGACGTGGTTCAGAAGTCACGTAAAGCCGTTGGTCCCGTTGCTGAATAACCACTGGTTCCATGCAACGTAAAAACACCATATAAACAAATAAATAAACTTGCAGGTTGCGAGGTAAATATACAAACATCAACATTATACAGGTGTATGCTCCTGCTGGAGAGAGACTGGTTCCATGCAACATAAAAACACCATACAAACAAAACCTACAGAAGAGAGTGGCGAAGATGAGAAGGATGAATTTTATGAAAAGCTAACTGGAGTCATACAGAGGGTTAGAAGACATGATATGTTATTGTTGATGGGGAATTTTAATGCTAAAGCAGTTAGGGAGTATGACAGCTTTCAGGGAACAACTGGAAAATTTTGAATTGGAGTTATAAATGATAATGGGAGAAGATTCTTAGGGCTATGTGGTGCATCTGGGTTGTCCATAACAAACACATATTTCAACCATAAATTAGAGCACAAAACTATGTGGGTGTTGCCAAATAGATTGGTACAAAATTTGATAGATTATGTTATTGTAAATCAGAAATGGAAGAAGTCTATATTAGACACCACAACTTTTAGGGGCTGCCGTGTTCCTTCTGACCACAAACTTGTAATCTCCAAGATTAGAATAAAGTTGAAGGCCAATCAAGAAAAAAGGAGAAGTATAAAGTTTGATGTAGATAAGTTTAGAAATGAAAGAGTAAAACAACAGTAGGAGGTAAAGGAAGGAGGCAAATTTGCAGCATTAATTGGTATGAAAACTAAAAAGACAAAGAAATAGAAAGCTGAGAGAACTAAGTGATAGGATGCAGCATGATCAAAACATGTTTTGGAAAGAAAGAGCTACTGAAGTTGAAGCACCTATGGAATCCGGCGAGAGCAGGCTATGTTTGCAGCTGTGAGATTCTTGAGGAACGCAAGCCAAAAAGAGTTTGGAGGGAGTGATGGCATGTTGGATGAAGATGGGAATTTGGTCACAGACGAAATGGAAAAAAGGAATTTGTTTGCAAGGTATTTTGAAACTCCTAAATGTTGGAACAACTGGTAGGGACAAGTGGATTGGAGGTACAAGAACAGGATAATATTGCACAAGAGGTGAAAGATGCCTTAAAATCTGTAAAAAATGGAAAAACTGCTGGTGTGTGCGGGATAACTACAGAGATGCTGAAGGATGATAGAGGCCTTAAGAGTTGTTTTTAGCATAGTTTGGAGAACAGAAGTGGTACCAAGTAATTTGAAAAAGGCAATTATGATACCAATATATAAAAATAAGGGAAGCAAAAGGGAGTGTGGTAATTACCGTGGGATAAGTTTACCGTCAGTCCCAGGGAAGATATTCATGAGAGTGATACTTAACAGAATATTGTTTGTTTGTTTGTATGGTGCATTTATGCTGCATGGAACCAGTGGTTATTCAGCAACAGGACCAACGGCTTTACGTGAGTTCCGAACCACGTCGATAGTGAACTTCTATCACCAGAAATACACATCTCTGGCCCCTCAATGGAATGCCTGAGAATCGAACTCGCGGCCACCGAGGTGGCAGGCAAAGACCATACGAACCACGCCACTGAAGCGCTCTTAACAGGATAAGACCTATAGTTGGAGAGAACAGCAGTATGGGTTTAGAAGTGGAAAGTCAACAGTGAATCAAATTTTCACCTTAAGACAGATAATTGAGAAGAAATGTAGAGTATGCAAAGCCAATATTTTGTGCTTTTATAGACTTGGAGAAAGTGTATGATTCAGTATGGAGGGATGGAATGTGGAGTGGCAGAACACTATGGTATACCATTAAAAGTGATAAGGATACTAAAGAACTATTTTTTATCTTTTATTTAAAATATCTAATGCTACACAATACATTTTTTTATTACATATTATGTTGAGGAACAATATTAATTTTATTTTTCATATACAGCACTTGATAAATTAAATACCACTTTTTTAAATAATTGTACAAACATTCAGTGTACAATAATTTCATCACATTTTACAACAGTAGTCTTCAACCGATTCACATACAATAATTAATACTTTCTTGAATAGAATTCGTACTAACAGACCGTAAGTTTTAGGGGGAACACCATCGTACAAAATTGAGGCAGCCTTTTCTAAAACACATATTCCATATATTTACTTGAGAAAACCTTACAAAAGTTCCTTTAGTATGTATTGTGCAAAACCCATCTATCATAATTAAGTTTACCCTTAAGATACATTATCAAATCAGACAACAACATCTTTTTCACTTTACCCACCCACATTGCATACAATTAACCTGTCAAAACTAACGCACTATTATCATCTCGTTTCAATTTACAGTGGAAATTAAACAATAAAATCTTTATAAAGTTATATGGGCCCATTCCACAAATCTCAACCAACACTTTTTGAAAATACAACAAAATTGGCTTAATTTGGTTACAAAATAAAAAATATGCAATATAAATTCTGTTTCACTGCAGTTATCACATAAATCTGAGCTTTTAATGTTTAAAATCTTCAGTCTGTGGTTTGTTGCCAAAATCCCATGCATATATTTGCATATAAATTCCCTCTTCAAAGTACCTATAAAAGGAACACTGATGCGTTTCCAAATCAATACCCAATCTAGTAGTGGGTAATCGCTCTCAATGCTTGGTTTTGAAGACAACCAAACGTAACATGTTCTCAAAATATTCCCTAATTCGCACAGAAATCGCATTCGGCCCCTCAACAGTCACACCATCTTCCATTTTAAGTTTAGTTAAACAATTATTTATTCTTTTAGTTTTCTCTATGCCAAGCAGATAGGAAGAAACTCTATCACCTTTTAACATCTCATCAGTTTTTATCCTAACCTTCGCACCCTCCAAAAACTCATTCTGTAGGTCACAAATTCTCTTTCAGTATTTGGATCATGTCATAATTATCCCCCATTCTATAATGGACATCATTTAATTGTTGTAGCTTCCAATGTAATAGGTTCAGTTAATCATATTTTTCCTGTGAAATCTTGGATAATTTAACAAAAAAATCTTTAAATCGTAACTTTGCCCAATCCCACCATTCCAACATATCAGGAAACTTACATTTATAAGATTGTACCTGTTTCCACAAATCTTGAAATTGCTCTTCTATATTATCCGAATCCAAAATTTTTACATTCAATTTCCAATAATCGGTTGATGTTTTTAAGTCAATAACTTTTATACTCAAGAGGACCATATTGTGATCTGAAAAACTAATAAGGATTGTTTGTGCTCTCGTAATGTGACGGAACAATCTAATGGTGTAGATTCTATCTATACGAGACCCACAATTTTCTTTAACATACGTATATTCCGGGATACCTCTAGAAAATTGATAATTATGCTTTAACGCTAAATTATGAAGCAGAGTACCAAGAGCTTTGGACACCAAATATCTATTATCATTGCTACAGTCCCTGAGACATGTCACACTTTTGAAATCACCACCTAACACCAGGGAATCAAGGTTGTGTCTCAGAAAAAAGGTGAGATCATTCCCAAAATACTCCTCTCACTCTCTCTCTCTCTCTCTATTCCTCCCTGAACATGTAGGGGCATATACATTTACAATCGGGATAATGCAACCATTAAATCTTACCCTAATACCCAGTATCCGGCCGTTACAATCTCTGTCTGTTGACAAAACCACTATATCCTTCTTTATAGAAATACAGAACATAGTCCCTCCTTTTAAACAAACCGTCAAGTTAAATACAATATTATAACAATTACTTAATTAGTTTAAGACTCGTAGGTCTCTCACGTTATGTTCTTGTATCAATAAAATGTCTATCTTATGCTGCGCCATGAGTGATGCCACCTTCATCTCTTGATTTACATCGTTTAAGCCATTGGCATTTAAGGTTGCCATTAGTAAATCTCTGGAGAAAAGAAAAAATCATAACTTCTTTTTCGGTAGGTTGTCGTTGCTTTGTATTTTCGTTTCTTTCCTCTTCTCTTGTGATAAGACTTCTCTCGTAAGTTTCATCTTGCCAACTCTTTCCATATTAATATTCCACTGACTTTCAGTTGATGTATCCAAGATTCGCTCTTCATATCCATCCTCATTACCTAGTACTATATTCTCTCATAAGTCCATGTCAATATCATTCCCAAAGATCATCACATCTGTGGGCTCATCATTCTTATGAACTGACATCGTAACAGTCATTTCCTTTAATCCTTCATCATCACTGAGCTGTCGCTTGCGTACTTGCAAATGATCCACCTCCGTCTGCGGAACATCAGGTTGCCCCTGCTCACTATAACCTTCCCGAAAATGAATGCTCAAAAGATCCGGGAGTCTAGGGCACTTACTATCCTTTTCAGTATTAAAAATACCAATATCGCTATTATCATCTCTTACCTCATCACATATTTCCTGCACACCAATAAATATTTAGGCTTGGTTCGACTGTGAATAAGTTCAACTCCCGCTGATTATCTTCAGGTATACTATTTCTCAAGTGTGTCACTCCCTGATCGTTCTTTGATTCTTCGTCAACACAACCATTCGATGCTTTTGACATGACATCGGTCTCATTTCCACCTTCAGTCGGCAATTCTGATGGATCTGGACCATCATTTATTTTAGGAAGATTCGGGAAATCGGCCATGCTAAAAACATTTAACCTGGATTCGCTTTCCATTGTACAATTAACAGCTAGATATGTCGTCCTTCCGCATTTATAGCAAGTTTTAGGTTGGCCTTGATAAATAAAACTTACTGAATGTCCACATATATTAACCGACGAGGGAATGCTTTCCCTTACCGCCATCCTTGCCATTCGGATACCGTTCAACAGTCCCTTTGCTCTTCCATGGGGAAATCTGTTGTGTCTCAACGACTTAGGACACCAATGACCAAATCATCATCTATATCAAACGGTATCTTATGGAAACATCTATGTAATCACTACTCAAATTAATAACTCTTATAGTCTTTCCTTCACCATTATCAATAGATTTGTCCTCATTCCTTCACTACTATTTCAAACTGCGTATGATCAGCTAATTTTATAGTCATCCTATTGTTGAGAATTAGCTGAAAGCCAGAAAGGGTAGATCTAAGCCCTTGTACCGCGGCGAAGTAGACTGTGGCAGTTGACATTTTTCTATAGAATTTCACCTCCTGAACAAGAATTTAAAGTAATATATTTTTGGGCGGCTGTAATTAACCTGTAATTTACCTTTGAACTCTATCCTATGGGAAGGGGGACCGATGGGAATGCGGGGTTTGGGGTTGGGTAAAACACTTGGGAGAACTATGCCTTAAACTCAATCCTACGGTAAGCGGGACTGATGGGAAAGCAGGGTTATGGGTGGGGTAAAGCACTTTGGGGAAGGTTTTGCCGTGTTATTGTGTTATTTCCTCTTATTTATGACGTTTGAAACACGAAATACAATCTGATATAAAGATAAATAAACCGATAATGGAGCTTTACAAAGCCAAAATCCACCTATTACTACTGCTTTTACGATGCCGAATCCTTCTGCGCATGCGCTAAGGAGAGCTTTTGTTCCAGTCACCGACTCCTTACCTATGTTACACTTCTACACTTGCCCTCCAGCCCCGCCCTCCCCCCCACCCCACCCGATCAGGTAACACATTCTTCTAGGTTAGGTTGGTTAGGTTAGTGTCATAACCTATATGTTACACTCCCTGCTGGTTTGTATCCCACACGGCCTACCAGAATTCAAATATGACAGTTTGTTTACGTTTATTGACCCCAATCAAAACTTTGAAGATTGTTCAGTCAAAGTAGACTGTGGCAGTTGAAGTTTTCCTATGTATTTTACTTACTTTACAATAGTTTAAGGTAATATTTTGCCGGTCGCTTGTAACTAATCTGTTATTTACCTTTGAACTCTGTACGTCGGTACATCACACCCCTTGTACCGTCATGTAGTCTTCAAAGGTAAATTACGGTTTAATTACAGTCGGCCGAATTAATATTACTTTAAATTCTTGTTCAGTAAGTAAAATAACATAGGAAAATGTCAATTGCCATTGTCTACTTGACTGCAGAATAAGGGCTTAGAATTACCCCAGAGAGGTCTTCTTTCACACTTAGATGCGTAAAAATGCGTAAAAAATGTATCCCCGACCGACGACACCAAAAATATCGACCTAATTATCTACTACCAGAATCGGAGGACGCGCGACCTTATTATGAAAAATAACCCCTCTCCACAGGTACGAGACCCCCTGAAGCAGACGCATGTGGTGTACCAGTATACATGCCCAGTCCGCGGTTGCAGCGGCGCCTACGTTGGTATGACTACCATGCGCCTGTCGAAGAGACTCTCGTGCCACGCCCAAGAGGGGGCTATCAAAAATCACGCACGCACCAAACATCAAGAGGCCATCTCCCGGGATGTGATCATCCAAAACACGAAGATCATCGGGAAGGCCCCTGATGCCCGTCGGTTACGCCTGCTGGAGGCGCTTCTCATCCAACAAGTAAAACCTACACTAAATACGACGCAGGAAGAATTTCTCCTCCCTACGAGTATGAGAAGACCTGCCACCAACGATGACACCACCGAGCACGACAACTCCACGGAAGACGGCGCCCCCGAACGAGATACTCCCGCAGCCAATCATAATCAAGTTAGCCGTGACGTCCCGCAGCATAGCGAAACGCCCATCGACGTAACCGCGCCGCTAAGGAGGTCTAGGCGGCTGCAGGACTTACAGTATCGCAACCATCAACGCATGGAAAGTGGCTTGAGACCCGGTTCAAGCCACCAATGAAAACGAAGACCTTCCGCCACCAGCCAATAGTAGATCAGCATGGGGCAGACCCCCTGCTGTCAACTCCAAATATAACGAGGACGGACACCGCTTTCAAGATCAGTCCACCCTCAGCTTCCCAGCCCGAGGATGTCTTTGGCAGCGTCCAGACGAAAGCCGCTTGCTTCAAGAAAGAGAGAGGAGAGAGAGAGAGAGAGCGAGACGAGAGAGAGAGGAGAGAGAGAGAGAGAGAGAGAGAGAGAGATATCGTTATGACTTTGATAACTATGGTATCATAGTTTTATCTGTAAAATTCAAATATATACACCAATTTTGACTCTGTATTGATCATGACCTCCATAGGCGCTCTACTAGCCTGTCTAAGTAGCACGGAAAAAGCCGCTATTCGGAAAATAGAGAAGAATCTCTACAAGTGTAATGCTGCTGGAAGTAGCCATTACTTTTAATAAAGTATTATTATTATTATTATTATTATTATTATTATTATTATTATTATCATTATTATTATTATTATTATTATTATTATTCAAAGAAAACTCATAATCACATGAGTCAATGGAATGGAAAAGTAAATCTACGGTAGTATGCCTGTTTTTTTTTTTTTTTATCTAAATAAGAAAATCAAACAGGCATACAACTGTGGACTTACTTTCCCATTGTTATTATTATTATTATTATTATTATTATTATTATTATTCAGAAGATGAAAACCTTATTCATATAGAACAAACCCACCAAAGGGGCCGTTGACTTGAAATTCAGTCTTCCAAAGAATATTGAAGCCTTCATTAGGAAGAAGTAAAAGGAGGTAAAGTGAAAGACAGAAAGAAGAGATCCAATTTATTAAAAGGGAAAAAAAGAAATAAATTAATAAATAGATAATTGTATTAAATAGAAGGAGAACAGAATTAGGGCAGTAATGCATCGCATCTTCGCTTTGAACAGAACCCGTGCTGGCATAAGGCCAGCTCAATCTAAACATTGAAACAGAGGAGGAGCTAAGACGAGAGAAAAGGCCGTCTCGTGTCGGTCCTTCTTTCCCCTCCCAGGGAATGTCTTATTGAGTGTCCGGCCCAATTTATAGGGGGGCCATTTTTATGCATCCATATTCTTATGGTCTTGGAGATGTTGTTCTCGGGACGGAGAGATGATGATGATGGGGCGCCTCCTTCTTCCCCATTTCCCTTCCCCTTTTTCACGCCCCGATATGGGAAGAAACATGAAGGTTCTTCCCCCCCTCACCCTCCACCCCCATCATTAAATATGTCCCCAAATTCTTCTTCTTCTTCCATTTGGTCAGAAAAGGAAGGACCTCGGGCTGAGATGTTATTGGCAGAAAGTCTTCTCTCTCTCTCTCTCTCTTTATGTCGTCTCATATTCCTGTTCGAATTCTCAGCCAGTATTTGTATGCTCCTGCGTTTCTGCTTCTGGGGATGTCCACGAGGCTTGTTTTCTGGGCACGTCCTGAAGTGGGTGCCATGGTGCTCTGGAAGACTGTTATTATTATCATTATTATTATTATTATTTTGTTCTAAAGCGTCCACAATAATACAAAGTGTAAAAAGTCCGAGTATAATTTTGAAGACTTTACAGAAAGCTTCTGAACCCTTCCCTGGGTTCATCTTCAGTCCAAATGAACAATAATTACAACAAGTACAGAGGTAAATTTAAAAAACAAGAGTCGTTGTAGATCGTTGACAACGGCCGTTAGCTCGTTAATGGGACAGGTGATGAAGAAAGAGGGTAGTTAACAATAACTAGGTGATACCCTCTCCCCTATCAATCCTTCTGGCCGCAATTCTGTTGGATCTTCGTACAGGTTGTTGCAACATTACATGAAGTCCTTCATCCAAGGGCGTAGATTGGGCACCGTTATCAGACTCCCCCAGGCCAGCGGTTACCTGGACTATAAGAGCAAGGCAGAGGCAGCATCAGGAGAGGGAAAACAGAGCCTATCCTACAGTTAAAATCTGATAACGATGCCCAATCTACGCCTTGGAGGAAGGACTTCATGTAATGTTGCACAACCTGTGCAAAGATCCAACAGAATTGCAGCCAGAAGGATTGATAGGGGAGAGGGTATCACTTAGTTATTGTTAACTACCCTCCTTCTTCATCACCTGGCCCATTAACGAGCTAACGACCGTTTGTCAAACGATCTACAACGACTCTTGTTTTTTTAAATTTACCTCTGTACTTGTTGTAACTTATTGTTCATTTGGACTGAAATTGAACCAGGGAAGGGTTCGAAAGCTTTCTGTAAAGTCTTCAAAATTATACACGGACTTTTTTACACTTTGTATTATTGTGGACCCTTCAGAACATTATATATCTCTCGTGATAGAGAGTTTCCCTCTACTACAATTATTATTATTATTATTATTATTGTTATTGTTATTGTTGTAGTAATCAACAAAAGTGCACGCAATTTATTATTATTATTATTATTATTAGTAGTAGTAGTAGTAGTATCATAATATTATTCTTGATGTTGTTGGTGTTGTAGTCATTAAACTGTCCTCACTTTATTAATATTATTTATTTTTTAAATTTTTTTTATCATTGTTATAGATGATTGCTCTTGATGTTATCGTAAGCATGTATGCATGATTGACGTGTAAGGCATATTGTGCATGTTGTCATAATTACTTGAAGAATGTGGTTTATCGATGATTATTTTGCATTGAAAATAAAATCTAGATAATCCTACCAAATTTTGTTCTGCTGGTAAGAAAAAGAGTACTTGTGTTTTGTCACCATGGGGGAGGGGGGCGGTGGGGGAGTTGTGCTGTCAGTGCACCTCATGCAGTGCACTGTAGGCATTATTGGCTTCCTTTTAGTTTCCACAAACTCAGTATTCTGATCTGTGCATTTTACTGCGGTCGCTCATTCCCTCCAGACGGCAGATTTCCTCTTTCTTTTTTGCTGATGTTTAGGTCATATTTCTCTAAGCAACTGACAATCCTCTTATTGCACCTATCGGTGAGTGCGTGGGCTGTATATTCTTGTACGCCCGAACTCTGGAATTTTCTTTCTGCTTTTGTTCTTTTCTGACTTACAATTTTTATTCTTCAAGGTTAGGGCTGATTTTCCTTCGTGGGAAACCGCTGCCCATCCCCCCCCCCCCTTCTCCCTTTGTATTTTGTATTTTGGGCTAGGGAAGGACATTTAAATGTCTGATCCATTTTATTTCGCAGTAAATAAATAAACAAATAAACAAATAAATTAATCGATAGCTAAATAAGCGAATAAATAAATAAATAAATAAATAAAAAAGATAGATAGGTAAATAAATAAATAAATAAATAAATAAATAAATAACTAAATAAATAAATAATTAGAGAAATAAACAGAAATGTGGGTGGTTCCATAGTCTAAAGGCGCTCCTTTCTTCATATTTGGAGACACAGCCAAACTAAACATCATAAATATGAAGGGATTTGGATGAGTGAAGGAAGATGATAAAACCCTATGTCACTTTTTATTTAAAAATGATCTCAGTTTCTGGACATATGGTCACATATGCCGCATCTATCCAAAAATGCGTATGTTACTTACATTATACGTCCATCCTTAGCGTTTTACATTCACCATTCCCATTCACATTCATATTCGCAATGACATCTGAATAAATGGAAAATGGAGGATACGGCAAGCATTTGCATTCTTACACTTTGTCGTCTTACGATCATTTCTGTATTCCATTGATTCTCTCTCACAGGCGCAGTTTCGTTGCTCTCCGTGACTTCTATCGATGAAGTTAAGTATTTCATAGTTTGACCAGACCACTGAGCTGATGAACAGCTCTCCCCTATAAAGGGCTGACCCGAAGGATTAGAGGTTTTGATGTGGCTAGGAACCAATTGGTTACCTAGCAACGGGACCTACAGTTTATTGTGGAATCTGAACCACATTATAACGAGAAATGAATGTCAATCACCAGAAATAAATCCCTCTGATTTCAGGTTGGCTGAGCCGAGAAAACCACTCGCCCAACGAGGAACTGACTTCTATCGAAGGCCGTCGGTGTTCTGCGGTGGTCTTTGAAAGGGTTTTTCTAGCTAAAGGAACGAAGGGAAAAGGAAGGAAGGAAGGAAGGAAGGAAGGAAGGAAGGAAGGAAGGCTTAGATAACGATGATCGATGCACCTGTCTCCGGAAGGCTCCCTATTTTGTCTTTTGTTTTATTTTCCGCCGTCATCGTTGAGGGAAGGGGACAGTTTTCCCCTGATGAATTTTCTCACTCCTCGCCCAGCCTTGCTCAAGTCTGCTCGAAATGTTAGCAGAAGTGGTTGAAGCTGTGTATAGTGATTTTGTAATGTATAATTGGGTAGCTACTATTGGCAAGAATTGCTCGAGGATGCTCTCTGTATTTTTGGGAGGATTTTTTCTTCAGGCATAGTTTTGGGTTGCTACTGGGAGGAAAACTTGGTCGAGAAAGCTTCTTAGTAGCGATGTATTTTGCGATCATTTTTTTGAAATATGATATGAGGTAGGATCATTAATTTTATATTCTGAGGTATTATGTAATTTAGAATTTTTCTTTGGGCTAGGTTTGCGAACACTATATATATATATATATATATATATATATATATATATATATATATCTATATATATATATATATATATATAGCGAGTGTTCGCAACTATATATATATATATATATATATATATATATATATATATATATATATATATATATATATATATATATATATATATGTATATGTGTATGTATATGTATATGTATATGTATATATGTCATATCACATTACTGTGATTCATATATATACATATATCGAGCTACAAATGTCCTTTAATATCTAATTCACTCTACCTCGGAATTAATATATTTTCATATATGCTTAACCGAAGGGGAATTTTATTAGGCGATAATAGAATTGTCGGCGCCCAGGCGCGAACCTAGGACACCATACAAATCCAGGAACGTCAGTGAAGCTTTTACCCACTCCACCACCACAAGTGGAGTGGGTAAAAGCTTCACTGACGTTCCTGGATTTGTATGGTGTCCTAGGTTCGTGCCTGGGCGCCGACAATTCTATTATCGCCTAAAAAAATTCCTCTTCGGTTAAGCATATATGAAAATATATTAATTCAGAGGTAGAGTGAATTAGATATTAAAGGACATTTGTAGCTCGATGTATATATATATACATATATATATATATATATATATATATATATATATATATATATATATATATATATATAATATATATGTGTGTGTGTGTGTGTGTATGTATGTTTACAGTAGGTAGGATCATTAGTTTTATATTCTTTGATAGTGGTCTTATTTATTTAGAATTGCTTATTTTTTGTAGAGTTTTTAAAAACTTGCATGCCAAATTTTTCTTCTTAGCAAGTTTGTGAACATCAAATATTTTATTTACAGACCTTATTAACCTTTGCGAAAAATTGTCGCTATTTTAGAGAATTAGGTAAGTTTATAATGACTAAATCTAAATTCTGTAGATGGGAGTCAACCTCTAAAACACCCAGTCTAAGATTATCGCCAATTTTTCATGTGTTGAAGTCAGTATGACAGACCAACACGCCCACATGTCAGAGCTGACGAATTCAAAAGGAAATATATATGTTTTTGTATATCTATAATATATGTGTGTATGTGTGTGTGTAAATATAAGTTGTTTTAAGATTTTATAGAAAATTTATGTTTATTATATGCATACTAAAGTAATCCTTTAAACCCCCATGCCATACTAAACAAATTCTAAAGGAAAACATGGGAGTTTAAAGCATTGCACAACACTAGATGGCTCGCTGGCTGGTTTTACCTGTTTCAGTTCGTCCTCCTCATCCTTGATTTTTTATGGAAGGACGACGGCCTTTGCATTTCGCGATCTTGGAGGAGAAAAGACATGTCTACCTCGACCCGCCACAAAAGCAGAAAAGCAGTTCAAGCTCAGGTTCCAACTTCAGAACCACTGGATAACATTTGAAGATAACTAGTGAACTCTACTCCCTCATAAGAGAATGCTTTGTATATTGAAAGAAGCATCTACATTCAACTATGTAACATATTCTTGCCGACCCACCTGTCTCTGCCTCTTCCGTCGTCGTCTTTAAGACTACGTCATCAACCACTTCTATGGAGCTGAATGGTTTGAACCTTTCCTGCCAGTAAGTTTCCTACGATTGTGGCGTATGGTTATCCACGCTTTCAGAACTGTAAATTTTCTATGGGATTCTTGTTTTGACATTTACTATCCATAAAGGTGTAAATTTTTGGAACTTTTTGTTTGTTATTACCATTTTGTGTAATTGCTCTTTGATCTTTTAGGCATTGCTAATTGTTTAACCC
This sequence comes from Macrobrachium nipponense, assembly GCF_015104395.2. Lineage (NCBI taxonomy): Eukaryota > Metazoa > Arthropoda > Malacostraca > Decapoda > Palaemonidae > Macrobrachium > Macrobrachium nipponense. The sequence goes on from NC_087222.1 coordinate 18,886,380, forward strand.
TCTTAAGCCGGAGCCCTAAAAATCAAAACGTCTCCCGTATGCCGGGCTGGTTTGGAGTGAGCGCGGAAGTGGAAAAAAATAATTTTTTCAAAAAATTCTTACAGCGCGCGTACTTTGAAAGATTAAGAGTTCATTTTTGGCTCCTTTTTTTTGCATTGCCTGAAGTTTAGAAAGTGCAACCATCAGAAATGAAAAATAATATCATAATCATTAGTAAATAATGCGATATATGTAGCGAAAAAAAAAAATCATACATAAGTTGTATCAAATCACGCTGTGCAGAAAACGGTCAAAGCTAACCAGTTACTTTTTTTTGCGTTGTATTGTACACTAAATTGCGATCATTTTGTATATTAATACATTGAAAAACAATAAAAGTAACACCGGAAAAACAATATTATCACAAAATGATTGTACGAATTCGTAACGCGCGGACGCAAAAAAATATTTTTTTGCAAAAAATTCACCGTAATTCTAAATAATGTTCTAGAGGGACTTCCAATTTGTTCGAAATTAAGACAAAGATTGAATATACGATACTGTAAAGAGTTTTATATTAGAATTGAGATTTCGACCATTTCGGACGAGTTAAATTTGACCGAATGCGAATTTCATATATATTTTTTCATATGCACATTTATTTCGAAGAGGAAAAAGCTACAACCCTTCAATATTTTTTTATTGTATTCTTCATGAATTTGCGCACATTTTGATATATGAACTCTATAAAAAAGGCAATATGAAAAGGGAGCAAAATATTAGGATAATGCCATGTTACGTATTCGGAGGACTGCGGCCGCGAAATCGGCGCGCGGAGCCTAAGTGGGAAAATATATTTTTCAAAAATTCACCATAAATCACAATATTGTTTAGAGACTTCAAATTTGTTTCAAAAATGAAGAAACATGACGGAATATTAACTAGGCCGTAGAGTTTTAGCTTACAATTGCGTTTTTCAACTATTTCGGTAGAGTCAAATTTGACCGACGTGGTTTTTTTCTATTTGTTATCGTGATTTATATGCAAATATTTCGAAAAAAGAGAAAAGCTACAACCTTCAATCATTTTTAGTTGTATTCTAACATGAATTGCGCATTTTTTCATATATAAAACTTTATGAAACACGCTAATTTTAAATGGTGCAAACATTTCGACAATCGCACAAAAAAAATTCTGATTTTTTCGGAAGAGTTACCGCGCGAACGTAATTTTTTTTTTTTTTTTATTAAATTCACCATAAATCAAAATATTGTGCTAGAGACTTCCAAGTCGTTGCAAAATGAAGGTAAATGATTGAATATTACTAGAATATAAGAGTTTTAGCTTACAATTGCGTTTTTCGACCATTTCGGTAGAGTCAAAGCTGACCGAAAGTTGAAATTTTTGCACTTAACGTTATTTATATGAAAATATTTCAAAACTGATAAAAGCTACAACCATGGGTTGTCTTTTGTTGTATGTGCATGAAATTGCGCAACATTTCCATATATAGAACTTTATGTAACGGCAAATTTAAAAGGGTGCAAACATTAGGGACAATCGCACGAAAAAATTTATCGGAAGAGTTATCGCACGAACGTAAGGAAAAAGTTTTTTCATAAATTCACCATAAATCGAAATATTTGTGCTAGAGACGTCCAATTTGTTGCAAAATGAAGGCAAATGATGAATTAATTCTATAATATAAGAATTTTAGCTTACAATTGCGTTTCTAAAAGACCATTTCTGTAGAGTCAAAGTTGACCGAAGGTTGAAATTTTTGCACTTATCGTTATTATATGAAAATATTTCAAAATTGATAAAAGCTACAATCATGAGTATTTTTTAGTTGTATTGTGCATGAAATTGCGCACATTTTCATATATAATACTTCATGTAAAGGATAATTTAAAATGGTGCAATAATTATGTCAAAGTGACGAAATAATTTCCGAGATGTGTCACTGATACTTTTTAGTGCGATAAGAAAGAAATTCGCGCTTGCGCGCTGCGTAGCGATTGTAAACAAAACAACGCCTTGATCCGTGAACTCCCAGCATCCCCCAAGGCGCGTGATACAAAAGTTTTCGGCTGGTAGGCCTATAAGTATTTTTCCGCGAATTTTAAAAAAAACTTTTTGAGCCGACGTATGATACGTCCAATCGGCATACGGGAGACATTTTGACTCGACGTTTAATACGTCCAATCGGCGTAAGAGGGTTAAGGAGGGCAGTGGTTTATTGGTAGACACTGATTTTAATTTCTAGTTCTTTCACGGCCAGCTGATTTAGGTAATTTCAGTGCCAAGTTGCTTAATGATATACCACAATTTTTTACATGCGGATAGTCTTTATTTTATTAAATATTGTTGGACTCTATAATGATAGTTTGTTGTTGTTATTTTCAGAATCCATAGGTTTTCAAAAATTTCCATGAGTGAAGATCTTTCCACCACAAGCAGTAGTTATCAATTTATGATTAGCGATTGGGAACAGGACTTCAGCCATCGGAGTTGTATCTATGCCATTTTTCGTAATCTTAACTTTCATACAAATAAATAATTTTAAAGAAATGTGTTTTTATTTAACTGTGAAGAAAACATTCAAGGTTACAAGCAACTCTTGTGTAAAGCTCTTGGTTTTTCAATAAAATTTTTGAAATGGGGATCACATGACTTGATTAATCCCCACTCTGCCATTTTATCTCTGAAGTACCTACTGGTGAAATTAGAGCCATTATCAATTGGAAATCATTTGGAAAAGTATGATGGAATCAGGTAAGTAAATAGAGTATGCAACATGAAATTGAAAATGTTTTTGTGCAAGTTATTTGCTGTCAGCATTTTGGGGTGATATAAAACAAGAAATATACTGTTTCTGAAATTATTTTTTTATTCTCTTCCAGTATATGTAACAGAATAACACATTACCTTTAGTCATTTACATAACTAGTCTAGTCTTCTCAACACTTCAGGACTGGTTAAAAACCTAAAACAAAATATTAAAACAGTTCCACTGTATTTAGTGAGCTAATTACAAAATGCTGTTTCACATTCTTTGTAGAGATAAAAACCAAAAACATATGAGGAAAAATAAAAAAATTCAAATAAAACTGCACCTAAATTTCATTGAAGTTTTAATGAAGATATCAATCCTTTCTTATTTCCATTGAGAATAACATTTCGTGGAAATATTCAAGCTTACAACTACATATACAAGTGCATATATGCATAATGCTGAATAACAAAGAGCAAGAAAAACCATGTTCCGCTAAAGAAAATACTAATTTTTATTGGGGAAATCATACAAAAAAAAATGCACCGGAAAACAAGAGAAGAGAAGGCAAAGGAAAATTCTTACTTAACACTGTGCAGTAATTCAATGAGAAAAAAATTTTGTTAAGAAAAAACTAATTCATTTATTTAACCTTTGCATAAAGGTTACACAACCATTTTTTTGCATCAAATCACTCTGGCCAAAATACTTTGGCTCTGCCTTGACTTCTAATAAAAAATTATAAAATATGGTTTTTCTTTTTATCGCCCCTTAGGTTTGCTGTTGCCTTTTTTTTTTCTAGAGATTTTGCAGACAAGTTCACAAATAATCATCTCCACATCAAGTGCAACTTTACTTTGGGGTACAAAACATTAAACAAATCTGTCAGTAAAACTGAACATCCTCTCTGATGAGTGACTTGCTTGTGCATTTTGGAACACCTGAAAAAAAACAGTCTGGGCATTCAGAACCAATGACTGTGATTTTGCAGAATACAAGACAAAAAGTACAACATGCAGTGTAAAAGAACAAATATCTATCCTCCATGAGTGCTCACATATGTTATGAATCTACAAGAAAAAAATAAAACTGTTTCAACATCTGAGTTAACACATTTTCATCTAAGATGAAAAACCCTAATGAAAAAAAAAAAAAAAAAAAACAAAAAAAAAAAAAAAACTTGGTCTTTGGAAACTAAGTGGAATGTAGCCCTTCCCCCAAATCCATCCTGCTTTCTGGAGTCTCTCTGGCATTAAGTGGCCAAGCAGGTAAATTATCTGGTTTTAATTTCCTTACACTAGTCAAGACAGGTCGTCTAGATGCCGTTTTCCAAAGCATGGAAGTGCGAGGAGAAGCTTTATGGGGGTCCATGACCACGAGCACGGTTCACCCACACCCCCAGGCTGGACGGCCATGAACTTGGCAACAAATCGTCTTACAAGTTCTTTTAGCTATGACACTTGCTTTCATTCCACCCTTATGACATTAGGTTACACGGCCCAATATCATAATGGTAAGCTTCTTAGGGAGAAGGTTGGTATTTTTGTTGTTGTGAGCCACTCTGGTGATTCTTCTTCTCCTCTTACTATTCTTCAGAAGGCTTGCGTATAAATGTGGGTGGGTAGAGCTTGTGATCTTGTTTAGGCAGAAAAACTTTGGGATCTTGTCTATACTTGTATCTTGAAAATTATTATATTCTTTTTATTGTCTTTGTTACTTTTTTGATGGTGAACCCAATTGGTGGTATCTGCTGTTTTCTGGCTGTTCTCTGGCTAATGGTGTCAATCCATGAATTCTCTGGTGTTTGTCTAAGGGTCTTTCAAACAGTGGCTTCCAAATTCTCTCTGGGGTCGGTTTTCCTTGCTCGGTGGTTTTGTTCGTACCTACACTGTTTTCTTTCGTCATCTTCTATACACAATCTTTGATTGTCACCAACTGCCTATTTATCTGTTTTACTTTTATCTTCTGTTGTTTGTTTCCTATTTGTGCAGCTAGGGCCTTTATATTGGCTTGGTGTTCTGCCAGTTTCCACTCATTTCTTCATCCCCTATTCTGTATTTTTTCTTTATTTTCCTTATTTTCTTGAGATTTTGTGAGTGATTTCGATCTCTCATATAGTTGGTCATTTGAGAGATTTCTGCCTTAACTGGTTTATTTTATCATATTGTTTCTTTTTCCTCTCCAGTATGCAATCTCATATGACGTGTAAGATTTGATTTCTGGGAAAATCCTTTCCCACATTCGTTGCACATGAATGGATTCTCTCCAGTATGCAATCTTATATGACTTGTAAGACATACTTTCTGGGAAAATGCCTTCCCACATTCCTTGCACATATATGGCTTCTCTCCAGTATGCTCCCCCCCCCCCCCCAAATCTCATATGGGGACGTGTAAGGGGACCTGATTTCTGGGAAAATGCTTTCCCACATTTCTTTGCATATATATGGCTTCTCTCCAGTATGCAATCTCATATTGACGTGCAAGATCTGGATTTCTGGAAAAAAATAGCTTTCCCATCATTCTTTGCACATCTATGGGCTTCCCTCCAGTATGCAATTTCATATGACGTTTAAGATCTGATTTGGGCTGGGAAAAATGCTTTCCCACATATGTTGCACATGAATGGCTTTTTCTCATTTTTATGTTTGGATACTCACATGACTTGTAAGATGTGGTTTCTGGGAAAATGCTTTCCCACATTCATTGCACATGAATGACTTCTCTCCTGTATGGATTCTCATATGAACTATAAGATTATGTTTCAAGGAAAATGCTTTCCCACATTCTTTACACATGAATGGCTTCTCTCCAGTATGGATTTTCATATGAGCTATAAGATTACGTTTCAAGGAAAATGTTTTCCCACAGTCATTGCACATGAATTTCTCTCTGGTAGGATTTGTGATATCATTTGTAAGATTAATTCTCTTGTAAAATGTTTTCTCACAGTCAGTGGATATGAAAGGCTTCTCTCCCTTATCGCAGATCCTTCTTTCTTGTTTTACTTCCTTTTTGCAAGTTTGTGGATGTTTTTCATTCACTGTTGAATTCATTTCATATGAATATTCATCATCTTCATTAGACTCATAGAATTCCTCTGGCTCTATTTTGATGTCCATCAATGGATCCAGAGACAAAAAGTCTTCATCACTGGTTCCACTAAAGGCAGCCAAGTTGCTGTTTTCTTGATCTATGGAAGGTAATGATAATGCACCTTCAGTTTCACTTTTCAAAGGAAATTCTAAAGAATGTTCTGGATTCATTTTAGCCTTATGTCCTGTCCTGTTCTGTAATGACAATATGTTCAATTCACAACTCTTATCACAGAATTCTTTACAAATAATTACTCAATTAATCTGTTAGAAAGGAAATTTAATATCTTGAAGGACTATAACCAGATTTCACTGCTGATGTATGAATCTAATATTCAAAACAACTTTTACTTATTGTTTAAATTTGTTAAATGCACGTACAATAATTCACTGTTGTCTCAAACACTTTAAGAGTTGCTATTGGTAATGTTCCATGTAGTACCATTAAGCAACATGCATTTCCAAAAATCCTGATGCTAATCAAAACTGACGAAGGAAGGAAGGTTCTTCTGAGGGAGAATCTGAAATCAAAGAATGTAATACAGAGTTAGGAAACATAATGCCAGAACTGAAGCAGCAAATTAATAAATCAAATTCAATTCAGGTTCTCATAAAGGTCTCAGGACGATTAACAAAGCGTGCATTTGATAGTTCTATCCAAACATGAATACAATCCTACCAAACGTTGTCCAGACACAGCATCAAAACATTCCTGAGGCAACAAAGCAACAACAGATTAACAGTTAATATTGACGCCCACCACCTCACATCTGTAAACCTTCTTAGCTTGACATTACAATACAAATTACTTATGAATATATCTTATCAACAAATCAAAAGCCAAGAATAGAAAATGCAAGACACCAGCATAAGAGTTTTGTGGGGTAACAGCAGGAAGGATACAGTACACAGCAAATGCTTAATTATATGTGATCCAGCTATACATAACACCATATTATCCACAGATGCGGTAGATAATAATAAGAAAAAATAGTAAGGGTAAATTGAGTAGTAATTTGATGAGAGATGAAAGTTTTCAAATTAGTTTCACTGATTGTTATTGTGGATACAATGCATGAGTAGCCATTATGACCAGCCACACTGATGATGGTCTTGGAAGGTATGTGCTTTTACATTTCTTCAAATATGACATTTTTTTCAGAGCTTTACGAACCAGAGTTTTTTTATGAAGGAGTATCTTTCAATTCATGTTGGAAATGGGTTAAGTGGTGGTTAAAAAGAGTGAGTAAGGGAATTCCCCTCACTCATATGCCATCACCGAACACTTCTTGTTTTGGCCTGATGAACAAAGAGGGGTGGCTTTGATGGTAGATGGTATAAGGTTTTGGTTTGCATACCTATGAAAATTTCATATTAATGCATTTCCTCGATTAGTGTATCTGCATATGCATGGCTTGCGACTTGGCAATATATTCACATTCAACTCCAGCCCTACCAAAATCTACATGAATGTATACATACATAAATAAATGAATACATTAAAGAGCCTTTTTGGTTTTCAATGCTGCAAAAGGGGAATTATTAAAATTTTTTAAAGTACTTTGTATTTTTCCTAATATACAAACCTGAAGGTCTTACATATGGCTATAATTGCAGTGCAAGCTGGGAAAACAGCTGTTTAACTTTAAATAAAGTGGTAAACTATCAACGGTAGGGTGGGAGTCCTGCCCACTCCTATCCTTATGCTTCACTTTAACCTTTTGGCTCAGGTAGTAGAATGAGGGGTGGCTCTAGGTGGGCAATGTTTATAAATTGTTCTTAATAAATAGAATCCTACGGTCTTTACATATGGAGAATTACTTGTTGGTGGAAGGATTCTGAGTAAATCTCTGAAGTGATTGGTACCTCAATTCACCAGGGCCTCCTTCCTAGTCATGTAGAGCAGAGGAAGGAGTCCCGTGCATCTGACATGTTGAGCTTATGTGATGTCAGCTGTCAGACTTCTGGGCCTTTCGAATTAATGGGCATGTAATGTATAGCTTCATTAATTCAAAAAGGTTTTGGAGGAACCTATAGTGTTTTGCTTTATTGTCAGTCCTCTCTCCCTTTGCTAGAGAGAGGGGATGGACATTCATCTATTAATCTACAGACTTCTAGATTATAGACATGGCACAGTACTTAGTTATGTAGCTCACCTGCATCGCACACCCATTTAGCATGTAACGGTTTGCCAACCTTCCCTCTGCCCTACAGGTGAGGAAGGGTATAAAAAGAGAAAGGGAGGAGGAGGCCAGTCACTCACTCACACTCTCTCTTTGTAATTCAGAACACCTGAGGCGAGATGCTACCTGTCCCTCTAGGGGAGCTGGGTGAGCTACACAACTTGTTAAGCAGACATCACAGGAAGGAAAAGGTGTCCATGGACCCATGGGCAACATCCCAAAGGTAGAAGGATGTGAATGTGGTATTTCATGAACACACTCCCACCCTTAGTACTATTAGAACCGACAAGTTCTTCCAGAATGCGAAGGACAGACCATGCCCCCAACCCTCTAAGCTCTTACTCAGAAAGTACTCTTATCTGCCTTGTCAGAAGTAGAGTATGCTCCCTTGATTTTCTCACAACTCCAGAAAGAAGCCATTTTCTTGGACACATCTTCCTTGGTCGAGCCAGTACTAACAAAGCGTCATCGACATTGAGGACAGAGATGTCAAAACCTCTTTAGATAGCACCACAACACTCGAACTGGACACAGTAGCATATTGTCTTGATCACTACCAGTAAAGTCTCTATGAAGGGGATCAAAAAGAACTTGAATCTGGTGTCAGGGACCGACGGATTCTGAGTCTTTGCTACAAATTCTGGGACAAACTAGAGCAGAGGTTCTCAAAGTGGTCGATATCGACCCCCAAGGGTCAATAGGACCGGGTCGATGAATAGTCAGGGGGTCAAAAGGGTCGATGAATAACTAACGGGTCCTGAATTAAATTACATATACTCATATATCTAAAGTTCTGAATATATTTTCTTACTAGGTGTTATATTTTTATCATACTGCATGTCAAGTACTAAACTAATAATTCTCAAATTGGATTTGACATTGGCATTTTTTCTTTTCTTGAATTATTTAATGCTAGTCTAGGGGGTCGATACAAAAATTAAAACTTCATTGGGGTCGAGGAGTTAAGGAGTTTGAGAACCCCTGAACTAGAGCATGACAGATCCTCATCCCTTCTAGTGTTCAACATCAAAGGAAAGTCCATGATGTTCACAAAATCTCTTTGCCAATGCCAGGGTAAGCAAGAACACAATCCTGAAGGTCAGATCCCTGTCTGACGACTCTCGTAAAGGCTAGGGTGCACAAGTCAGGCTCTGTAGGCAAGAGTCACATCCCACTCAGGGGGACTGAATTCCCAGGGAGGGCAAAACTGTTTGAAGCTTCTCAACAGCATGGAGATCTCCACAAGAAAGAGAAATTGACACTCTTTAAGCCAAGGAATAATCCAAGGGCAACTCTGTAGCTCCTGACAGCTGTGACAGCAAAGAAAGACAAGAATGTCTGCTACCTGCTGAAGAGGAGATCCTACCAGAGATATCCCATCAATGACACCAATCACAGAAGACAACCCATTTCCCCTAGTACACAGCCGCTGAAGATTTACAAAGGTATCCAGAAATCTTGGTCATTGTGTGATGAGAAAAAACCTCTAGCTCACAGGAGATGGTGGATAGTCTCCAGGCATGAAGTGACAGTTCTCTCACAGCCTGGCGATACCTCTCTATGAGCGGCTGGTACAGCAGGTTGTGCCAAGGGGGAATCTCTCTTGGTACCCAGGAAAGTAGAGCTAGCAGGTCCAGATACCACTTGGCATGTGGCCACTTGGGAGCTAGCAGGGTCATCCTGAGATTAGGGGTGATCATGACCCTGTTGATCACCCAATGAATCAGACAAAATGGAGGAAAAGTTTAAGCCTTGGAGATTGTCCCATGGGTGTTGTAAAGCCTCTCCTATTACCGCCCCTGGCACAAAAGAACAGAACACCAGGAGCTTTCCATTGTGCCAGGTTACAAAGAGGCCCTATGTCTGGACCCTGGCAACGGAGCACATCTGCCGCTCTGTTCTGGTTCCCCAAGATTTACCTGACTGATAGATCTACTGAGTGTGCTGCTGCCCACTTGCGAACCTGCACCACCAACATGTGTAGCAGAAGGGAATGTAATTCATCTGCTTGTTGACCTGCACCAATACTGTACAGTTGTATTGTTGATATACCACCTTGAGATCCAGAATATTGATGTGAAGATGTACGAAACCAGCAACGAAAGTTGTTTCCGAAATTAGTTCAAATTCTTTTTCCAGGAAATCTGGGGAACAAATTCGCAAGGCTCTTAAGAACATTGCTTTCAAGATAGGTGTAGCCAGCAACCTGTTCTTAAGAGCCTTACGAATTTGTTCCCCAGATTTCCTGGAAAAAGGATTTGAACTAATTCGCAAACAACTTTCGTCTTTAAAGTATCCTGACCATATAATTGAGAAAGCAATTCACAAAGCAAACATAATTTTCTACCGACCCCCTCAAAACAAGACCAAAGAGATGCCCAACAATAAAATAAAAATTCTTCACCTGGACAGGATTAAAACAGTGACTCAGACTCGGAAAATCTAACCCTTTTGCATTTACTTACCCAAACACCTTAGCCAAATCCCTGATTAACGTCCAAAAAAAGACATTCCCCAAGGCAACAGGGGTTTATGAAATTCCATGCCAGGACTGTGACCAATCTTACATCGGATTCACAGGAAAATCACTTCCCCAGAGATTAATACAACACAAACGATCAGTTAGGTAGGGACAACAGAACTCAGCTATTTTCAACCATATAAATGAACATAACCATAGAATAAACTGGAATTTGTCACATAATTTATAGCAGCAACTGCCAGTACAAGAGTCAAATGATGGAATTCAGCCTTAATAAAAGAGAGGCAGGTAATGAACATCTCAAAAGGAGCATGGGTTTCAGATGTGATCGACAAGGTTTTCATTCAACCAACCCTTAAGAAGATTAAAGGAAGATTACCAGCGGGGGTGACCTAAATCGGCTTACCTGTGGATGGATCTCTTGGTATAAATACCACCTTTTCTGTAAACTTTTGTCATTCATATACCTGAAGAGAGAGACAGTGGGCTCCTTTTATTAGATGGAATTCTGTTGTAACAGAACATTTTTACCATAATATATATATATATATATATACTATATATATATATATATATATATATATATAATATATATATATATATATATATATATATATTCCCAATTTAGCATGAAGGCACACATGCTTGAGAATATCCTTAAATCCACGGTAGAAAGGTGAGTGAATACTGGAGACTTGGAACAAAGACTTTTGCAGTTTATTCCACATTTTCAGGTTCACACTGAATATAAAAGAAGATGACAGAACTTTATATACAAAAAACAGAAATAGGGGCCAGGTTACAGTTTGTTATTCTGGGTGGTGTGTTCTTTAAGCAAATGAGACAAGGAAAGAGGCTAAAGGGACAATCCAGGATGGAGATTTAAATTCGTTGTTGATGTGGCTTCAATGAAAACGGACTCCAATAAATTCCTTTTACATTGATCTTTGACCCTGTAAATTATTGAGGAATTATCCCAGTTAATAGCATGGCCTGTTTTAAGCCAATGATCCGCAATGCCATTATTGTTAAGCTTCTTGATACAGCATATATGTGCTGAGAACATCTTACCTTTAGATCTTACAATCTTTGCCCTACATAAATTTCATTGCATTCTTTACAAGGAATACTGTATACAATATTATTATATTTAAATATGAAGTTAATATCAATAGTTTTCAAAATGAGTCCAACAGGAATGACATTAGAATGAAATGCTACATACAGAATATTCCTAAGTTTTTTGTTACCACTAGTTGGATTGTAATATGTTTTTTTAATTTATTTTTACAAAGTTCCAAAAAATATGGGGGTAACATGATGAATTTCCTATTTTATCAATAATTTTAAACTCATCTTCCAAAAATTCAGGACTACAAATATTGAAAGTTCTAATGTACAGACCTGAAAATATTGACATCGTCATTTGTTTAGCATGGTTAGAGTAAAAATGGATATATGACAAACTATTAGTGGGTTTCCTATATACTTTTAAACAAAAACTGGTGTTATTTCTAACAATTAAGACATCCAAAAATGGTATACAATTATTTTCTACCTATTCTATAAAGACTTTTCTAGATGCTACAAGATTATTAATTGTATGCAAGAAGTCAGGAATACTTACATTTTCTTTTACAATACAAAAACAGTCATCTACATATTTAACACAAAACACCTAAGACAATAAATTTCTTGGAATAAGTCTAGACTCAAAAAACTCCACGTAAAGATTAGACAAAAGTGGCGAAAGAGGGTTACCCATAGCCATACCAAATATTTGTTTATAAATATTACCTGTAAGAGTGAACTTACAATTCTTTTTATACAACTGGAACTTTAGTAAATAAAGATGTTACATCAAAACTGGTTAATTTGTTAGTACTGGATAATTCAATATGGGAGAGTCTAGTACAGAAATCATATAATGTACTGTTTTATTACTTTTTCACTCTTAAATTAACTTTAGAACACATTAATAAGTGAAAAAAATGTGAGAAGGGGGACTTTCTGGGTTGACTGGAACGAATTATCCTGATTCCCCTTATTTCTTATGGGGACATTTGTTTCATGTATTCCAAACATATTGTATTTCAAACAGCCTTCTGGAACGAATTAAGCTTGAAGTCTGAGGTACTACTGTATCTATTGTTAGGGATAAAACAAAATTCTGGCTGCCATCTTTCTTTTAATTAGAGGTAGAAAAATCTTTAGGGAACTGCATGCCAACATTTACCCTATGAGAGAGACAAATAAACTAACACTTAGCTTGTTTTTTTCATTGCTACTACATAACAGCATCAGGTAGATAGGAAGAGTAATTTGTCCAAGAGAGTCAGTGCCAGGTTCTGTTTGCTTAGTCTATCATGGGTTAAAAAGTTCTGCATTAGTGATGGAAGTTACAATTAGCTAGGTGTGGGCAGAGGATTTTTTTCCCAAGCGCCTCTCTCTCTCTCTCTCTCTCTTTTGCAGCTACCATGTGGTAGGATAATGGGGAAGTAGGTAAGAATTAGGCAAGAATTAGGCAAGCCTTACCCCTATAAGAAAATTACCTCCAAGAGGCAGAGACAGAAACCTGTTACCAAAGTCGGAAGAATTTTGCTTAAAGAAATTCAGTGGCATCCGAGAAAATATATTAATTTTTGTAGTACCATACGACAAAAGTAAATAAATCTGTAGTGAATCAAGACACAAAGCGAATACATTTTACAACAGTGAGGTAGAGAAAGAATAAATCCAAGCAACCTTATGTTTTGATCAGCAGTCATTCACCCAGACACACACTCCACCCACAACCTGTGGGCGACCTAACCATCCACCTGCCATTCATGGCATAGCACTTTCTTGCCCAGAAAGGAACTCGAGCCAACCACTCAGAATCTCCTTTAGCACGGGCCTAAAGAAGTCATTTGGTTGTTTGTATGAGCATTGTTTCTTCCCCACGTAGAAGGGTTAATGAAATAAGACGAGGGAGAAAGGGGGGAACTTGCTTAAGCAGCTGGGAGAATAGCTTTTATTTTGTGTTATTATCACTGGGGCCTTTACATTAGGAATTACTTTCAGCGTAGGCTGGAATACAGCCGTTAAATTCTAGAACAAGACCCACCTGCCTGGATGTAAACACCCCATTTTGCCTTTCAGCCCAGGCTTCAGATTGAGGGGTGGCATGAGGTGGGCATTAATGTAAAGGACCTCAGGTTTGTATAGTTAGTTAAAATACAATTAACTTTCAAAAACTGATTTGTTCCTACATGATTTACAATCCCTCAGTCCATTACTTTAGGAAGACTCACTGATTGGTGGGAGGAATGTGAGTGAGCCTCAAAAACTGACTGGAGTTCAACATACCTAGGATATTCCTCCTGGTCAGAAGAGCGAGGAGAAGTGCCCTGCCACTGACAATTTGACTTGTTTATAGTTGCTGCATGATCAAGAGTCAGACTTCTGGGCCTTTTCAACAAAGTTGGAGGCATTAATACTTTGCATTATTGCTAGTCTCTTTTCTTCCCTTCTTAGAGCAAGGAGCGGGATTGCTTCTATGATTCTGATAAGAAAAATATAAAGGAAACTCGATGTGTAAGTTTACTGCATCAAAAGCCTCACCAGCAAGTGTAATTTCCAGTCCTATCCTCAGCCTGAAAGAAAAAGGAGTAGAAGTAAAAGGAGGGGAAGGTGGAGAGACCAGTCACTCTCGCATCCTTCTTACCTCTAGAACCGCACACCATAGGTGAGATGTAACTTGTCCTCTTGAAGGAGCCAGGTAAGCATACAGTGGATGTGTCAAACTGCAGAGGAGTTTTTCAAGATCTCAAAGGACTCGGAGGAAGACATGTCATTAGACACTTCTGCATTGGAAGTCAGCAGTGGATAAAGGTATCGACACTCAGTGAAGGGTTTCGATCCTTCGAAGGAGTCGGACTCGTCAACAGATGCCAAATGATTGCGTATCCGAGACGTAGTCATGACATGACACCCACATTTTGAAGGGTGATGCTGAAAACGAACCATGCAAATCGTCCATCTTCTTTGCCAATGATGTCTAGAGACGAGAGGATGATTCTCGTGAAGTATATGCACATTAGACGAGAATGAAATGCTTTCAAGAGACTGAGGACCCTTTTATGGTAAGACAGAGAAATTTCTCATCAGTAATTGAATCTCAGCGAATGAGAAACAATACTACATAGTGAATGGCTAAGGTGAATGTGGACGTACGTCATCACAGTTGAATCGGAGAGAAGTGAACTCTCAAGATTCTGACAGACAAAGTCCCGTCAATATTACCAACCAGCGAAACAGCTCTAATCCCAGGTGTTTTACAGAGGACTGAAAAAGTTATTCCACTATTTCATTGCTGCTCGGCGAGAAAGTTGGTGCTTGCAATGAAGGTGGAGACTCTTTTAGTAATGAAAACACAGGGATTGTGCTGCCTGAAGAACTGCATTTTGTTGGTTGGATCAGGGAGGAACTTTTCTATCTACTCTGGAAGAAAAGCTAGTCGGTCGGGAAACAGGCGAAGTCTTCCATTATTCAATTTCAATTTGAGGTGAACAAAGAATAATTGAACACCTTACAAATTAGAAAATACATATTAAAAAAAAAAACTTAAATTGTCTGAAGAAAATAATTCTGCGTCATCGCAGTGGTTAGTGGGGCAGGTGTAATGGAACAGAAGACTACAGACTTCTGTTATACCATGTGGTATACAGAAAGATGATAATGAGTCTAATGAGATATGTCTTTGTCTGAAAATTCTCACAACATCAAAAGTGGAGGACAAGACATGGGCCTTATGCAGATTGGCAGTTAATCCTCGATAGAGGAGAATCAATACTAAGATGAGCAGAATCTCAGAGAGAAGGCAGTACTCTGCCCCTCGCTCAACTCCCTACACTGAGTTGCCTGGTAGTGCATTCCTTATTGGAATGAGTTCAGCTAGAGGCATCAAGTACAAAGAGATACTCGAAATGGGAGAGAAAGAAATTATCTTGTTTGGTGATAATGCAAATGTTGTGGTGTTGTTGGCAAACAATACTAATAGTCGTCTCAAAATTAAATTCAGAAACTCTTGGGAGGCCTACAAGTCTTTCTTGAGTTTCAGGTTAATTAGGAGAGGGTACTATTTGTCTCAGTCGCATACCAAAAGAATTAACTTACAGATATGCACCTATTACTCAGACAGTGCAACTGATAACATACGTATTGTATTTGTTGTTTTTCTGGGTCACAACAAATACAATACCACCGTATACACTAAAAAGACAGATGCTGGGAGATGCTTAAATGCTAAAGGAGAATGCCCGGATGCATATAAACGATCTGTGGTAAATGCATACATAAAACACGCCATAACACACTGTTCGACGTGGAAAGCAACGAAGGAAGAAATCAACAGAGTTAAACAGCTGCTCACAAATAATGGCTACCCAGATGACATGATCCAGCAAGTTGTCAAAAAGAGATTAGAGGCTTTCCATAACCCGACCCCGAGGGACAACACACACGACAAAGACAAAGAAATAGTGATATACCATCAGATATCATACAACAAACACCACGAAGAGGAAAGGAAAGCCATCCTTGGTATACTGCAAGAGGAACCACCCCCCTAGCACCATATAACAAAATAACAGCAAGAATTTACTGCAAGCCAAACCTTACGGCCTCACTGGTAATGAAAAATAGTACGGCTCCATCGACGGAGAAAGAGGTTGAATCTGATATAGTCTGTGCTGACGAGCAATGTCAGTCCCCCCAAAAATGACAATTTGTCCAAAATTGCATTTTTCCTAACTATACAAACCTGAGGTCCTTTTACAATAGGAAGTACTAGCGGCAGCTGGATAGGTCGTAAAGCTTTCGAATAGGGGCTCGGTAGTTAACTGCCGTCCGACAGGCGCGCCCCCGCGCGCGACTGGGAGGTAAACAAATCACTTTTGCTTTTGGCCCAAGCAAAAACTGCAGAGTGAGGGGTGGCATGAGGTGGGGCTATGTGTAAAAGGACCTCAGGTTTGTATAGTTAGGAAAAATGCAATTTTGGACAAATTGTCATTTGTTCCGACACGGCATACAAACCTTCGGTCCTTTTACAATAGGAAGACTCACTTCTTGGTGGGAGGAATCTGAGTCTTTTGTGAAAAAGACTGGTGTTCGCCCAACCTTGGAAGTCTCCCTGGTCGTAAGAGCGAGGGAGGGATCCAAGCCTCTGTCCGATTGATCGGGGTGTGCACCGCAGGATCAATGGTCAGACCTCTGGACCGAGTACTAAGAGAGAGGCAAGCGTATCTCTTCGTACCAGCAATGTAAGAACTTGTTCCTGTACAGAGCAAATATAAAGTCATGGGTTTTGACTCTTGTAGGCATCCACTTCCCCCCCCTTGTAGGAGGAAGTGGTGGATATTCTGCTCCTATCCCTAGTGAAAGGGATAGGATGGGGCCTCTGTCATATAGCTCACCTGCATCTCGTCCTCATCCAGCGTAGTGACGACCGTGGACCCTCTGCCCACAGGTAGAGGAGGAGGAAAAGATGAGAAGAGGGAGCCAGTCACTCACTCACTCACACATCCATCCACACAGTCACACCAGGACTCGATGCTGTTTCAGCCTGCGAGGGTCTGGGTTAGCTACACAACTTGTTGAGCAGCCACCACGGGTCCCAAGGAAAAGGTATCCAAGGACCTGTGGGCAATATCCCGAAGGTAGAAGGACGTAAAGGTAGTCTGGTTAGACCAGACCCCTGCCTTCAGGACCTGCGCCACGGAGAAGTTCTTACGAAACGCCAACGAGGGGCCAATACTTCTGACTTCGTGAGCTCTCGGACGGGACGTACGGATGTCGTCACTACCATCAGCCTCATACGCCCTCCTGATGACCTCACGCAGCCAGAATGAAAGAGTGTTCTTGGATACTTCTTTCTTGGTTACCCCGGTGCTAACGAAGAGGCGTCGACACTCAGGGCCTGAGGTGTCGAGTTTTCTTCAGATAGCGCCGTAGCGCCCGCCTCACAGGACAAAGCAGCATCTCATCCGCATCATTATCGGTGAAGTCCATTAGGGAGGGAATCGTGAAGGACTCGAACCTGTCGTCAGGGACCGACGGTTTCTGAGTCTTCGCAACGAAGTTCAGGGACGAAATCAAGCGTCACAGATCCCCATCCCCTGGAGTGTCGTACATCATAGGAAAGACCATGAAGTTCCCCTACTCTCTTCGCCGATGCCAGGGCCAGCAAGAAGAGGGTCTTGAGGGTCAGATCCCTGTCTGACGACTCTCGGAGTGGCTCGAACGGCGTTCGAGTCAAACTCCTAAGGACGAGAGTCACATCCCACGCAGGGGGCCTGAGTTCCCTGGGTGGGCAAGACCTTTCGAAGCTCCTCATAAGCAAGGAGATCTCGAACGAGTTCGAGATGTCCAATCCCCTCAGTTTCAGGATGAGAGCCAGGGCGGCTCTGTATCCTTTGACTGTGGGGACTGAGAGGAGCTTCTCTCGGCGAAGAAAAACGAGGAAATCCGCTACCTGCTGAAGAGTGGCTCTGAGAGGAGATGACCCCGTCTACGACACAACCACAGAAGACGGCCCACTTCCCCTGGTACACAGCTGCAGAGGACTGACGGACGTTTCCAGCCATCTCTGTTGCTGCGCTACGAGAAAAGCCTCTCGTTCGCAAGAGATGGTGGATAACAGCCAGCCGTGAAGACGTAGGGACTGGACTGCTCGGTGGTACCGCTCGACGTGTGGCTGGGCGAGAAGGTTGTGCCAAGGGGGTGGGGGAATCTCTCTCGGTTCTCTGCGAGAAGAGCCAGCAGGTCCGGATACCAAATGGCCTGTGGCCATTTGGGAGCCACCAGGATCATCCTGAGATTCGGGGTGACCAGTGCTCGACTGATCACCTTGCGAATCAGGCTGAACGGGGAAAGGCATAGATGAAGAGGTTGTTCCACGGGTGTTGGAGAGCGTCCTCTGCAGCTGCCCATGGGTCCGGCACGGCTGAGAAGAAAACCTGGAGCTTTCTGTTGTGCCGGGTGGCGAACAGATCCACGACTGGTCGCCCCCACAGGTCGAAGAGCCTTTCCGCCACGTCCTGGTGTAGAGACCACTCGGTCCCTATCACCTGATCCCGACGGCTGAGCGTGTCTGCTACTACATTCCTCTTCCCTGGAATGTAGCATGCCGACAGCTCTATTGAGTTGTGCCTCGGCCCACTCGTGCACCTGCCGAGTCAACTGGTACAACGGGAGAGACACTAGGCCCCCCTGTTTGTTGACGTAGGCCACTACCGTGGTGTTGTCGCACATCAACACCACTGAGTGTCCCATCAAGCGGTCCTGAAACTCTTGGAGAGCGAGGAACGCTGCCTTGAGTTCCAGTACATTGATGTGAAGGTGCTTGTCGTTCTCGTCCCACACTCCTGAAGTCAGCAACTCCTCCAGGTGTGCGCCCCATCCCTCGGGTCGATGCGTCTGAGAACAGCTGCATGTCCGGGGGGGAGTGCGCAGAGGCACTCCTCTTAAGAGGTTCCTGTCGTCCAGCCACCAGGCTAGGTCCTGCCTCACCTTCGGTGTCAGTGACACTGGAAACGCTTGGGGGATCCGTCGCCTGTGACCAACTCTCCTTTGAGTCTCCACTGAAGAGACCGCAGGTGAAGACGCCCGTGAGGGACTAACTTCTCGAGTGACGACAGGTGTCCGATCACGACTTGCCATCGCTGAGCTACCTGTTCCTGCCGAGACAGGAACTGGTTGGCTGCCTCCCTGAATCTGCTGATCCACGAGTCTGCGGGGAAGACTCGCCTGCTACCGTGTCGATCAGCAATACCCAGGTACTTCATCCTCTGCTTGGGCTCGAGATCGGACTTTTCGAAGTTCACAACGATCCCCAGATCGCGATAGAACTCGAGCAGTCGATCCCTGTCCTGTAGCAACTGCGAGCGGGAGCTCGCCAGGACTAACCAATCGTCCGAGAATACCTCATCAGACGTATCCCGTGCGAATGGGCCCAAGCAGACACCAGAGTGAACACTCGCGTGAACACCTGTGGGCGGTTGAGAGACCGAAGCAACAAAAGTGCCCTGAACTGGTACACCGTCCCGTCGAGGATGAAGCGGAGGTACTTTCTGGCGAGGACTGATGAATGGGTATTTGGAAATACGCATCCTTCAAGTCCACTGAAAGCATGAAATCGTTCTCCCTGATGGAGTCGAGCACGGAACGTGCCGTCTCCATCGTGAACCGGGTCTGGCGACAAACCGGTTCAGAGGAGAGAGATCTATCACCTGGGCGCCAGCCTCCCGTAGACTTTTCCACCAGGAAGAGTCGACTGTAAAAGCCCGGTTGACTGATCCGTGACGATTTCTACAGCTCTCTGCTCAGCATGGTCTTGATCTCCTGTCTCAATGCTACGTCCTTCGATGACCCTGGAACGTACGACTGCTGTTGGACCGTGAGGTGAGGGGTGGCCGAGATTCGAAGGGTAATAGATATCCCTCCCGAGGGGGAAGGACATCTACAATCCAGTCTCGGAAGCGCCGTAGTCGCTGTCCAAGTTGCCCAATGGCTGGCCAGGCACCCCCCCACTTCCGGCAGCAGGTGAGGGGGAACGCCGTCCCTAGCGTTTCCCCCCTTTCTTCGACTTCTTCCCAGAGCCTCCCCGGGTAGAGGAGGGCTGGGAGGAGGGCTGGTTACGGCTCCCCTTTGTAGAAGTCGAAGAAGAACAGAGTCTTTCCCCGGGGCTTCGACGCAGCTACCGTCTTAGCCACCGAGGAAGCGCTAGCCGAGCTCTTTGACTAGGCCGCAGTCCGAGGCTGCCCAGAAGCCTTCGAGACTGCCCTGGTGAACCAGACGGTCACTGTCGTCAGTGCGCCGTCTGTCCACCGCAGCGTCCACCATCTCTCCTGGGAAGAGAGACGTGGAACTCCGTAAAGGTCCGTTGCGTAGTCCCAATGCCGCTTCACGCCAAGCCGCCCTGGAAACCCGAGTAAGGACAGCGTCCCTACGTCGGAGAACCAGTTGGCCCACAGGTTCACCGTCTGGTGGGCAAGGAAGGAGATGGCTCTTCCCCCCAGACTGGCAAAGTCTCCTAAAGGCCGAGTCATCTTCGGGAGAAATTCCCCCGGAGTTGGCTGCGACCTTAGATACTGTGAGGGACCACAGATCTAACCAGGAGACGGCCTGGAAAGCTGCCATGGCAGTAGATTCCAGGCCGAGTGCCTCTTGCTGCGAGAACCATAGGTTCTCGGACAGGAGCTGCTGCAGAGACACACCCGGAGTCAGCCTGGCTAACTCCGGGTTCACCTGTTTGGGCGGCATCGGGTCCTCAGATGGCACGTAAAAACGACGCTGTCGCAGCAGAGGAGGTGGAAGCAGCTTGCTCGACCTGCCAGACTTGAGAGAACCGTCTGCCCGGAGACAAGAGATTCTACCTGGTCCACACTGAGTCGGCAAGCTCGGAACGCGGCAAACCCCCCACCGTCGGTCTGGGGTTCCCTCTTCGGGCCCCAGAACGACTCGAGCCGGGACGTGGGCTCGGATGGTGGGAGCGGCGATCCTTCCGCGAGGTCGTTGTGCTGACGAATCAGCGCAATAACCTCGGCAAAGTTCCTCTGGATCTCAGGAGTGACTGCGTCCTGCGGAGTCGGACCATCCAGTCCCTCAAACAGGAGCACCTCCCGAGACCCTCCTCTCTAGGGGAGGAACAGCGACAGACACCTCTCGGTCTCCTCCAGCCACTTGTGCATACGACCTGGCCGTCCGAGAACCGTGCCTGGTACGTAGGACGACGTGGTTGGGATCCTGAGGGGCGCACCCCTCACGATCACATCCTCAATACCTCGCCCTCCCGTGTAACCCGAGGAGGTTGAAGGTATGGGAGAGGCAGACCTGACGCTCCCTCCTCGCTCGCTGGCAGAACCAGTGGCTTGGAAGGCTGCAGGCGATCGTCAACCCCGCGGTGGCGATCGAGCTGCAGGCCTAGTCCGAGCCGTCTCGCTGTGGAGAACGGCTGGACCGAGAACAGCGGCCCCGGTCGCGTGTGTCAGAGGAGCTGGGTGCTGGTCGCCGTACCCGATCGCTCTCTGTGAGAGTGACGGTCAGGCGACCGCGAGCTCCACTGTCACGGTGAGACCGGTGCGTATCCTCACGGCGCGTCACGTCGCTGGTACCAGCCGTGGCTGGTGCCGGCGAACGGGGGGACCTCTTCCCACCTCAGCCCGTGGCCGGTCGTGGACCGTCACGTCCGCCCAGGGTAGCCAGCTGCTCGCCGCGAGAGCGAGAGCTGGTCTGGTGAGAGTCGCGTGAGCGGCTGTCACCAGTCTTTCCGCTCCGTGCCGTGAACCTGACGCTGAGCTGGCTCAGAGGTCTGGTTCCTAGCTGCACGGTCGCTGGCGGAGGCGACCGTACACTCGGTACCTCTCGCGAACGAGAGGCCGAGACGGACCCTGCTGCCGTGGTCGAACCACTAACAGCAGGTGAGGAAGTGCCGGTGTTAGCCGGCACTCCTCTGGTCCCCGTAGTCTTCTTCCTTGCGGAAGAAGAGACGGGTCCTGCCCCCGAAGGAGCAGGTGACCAGCGGAAGAAGTCTCACCGGAGCGAGACGGGCCCTTAGAAGCTCCCGAAGGAGACTTCTTAGGGGGGGGGGAGGCGACCTTCTTCTACTTAGGCGGGGGAGCCTTAGAAGAAGAAGGGGAAGAGGCGGCAGACGACGACGACGACGAAGAAGACGATGAAGACGACGACGACACCTTCCCCTCTTCTTCTTCTTCTTCGTCAACAACTCCTCAGACCGATGTCAGATCTGTCATCCAGGGCGGAGTCGGGGCTGCTGTTGCCGAAGCAACAGGGCCCGACGCACCTGTCCGAACAGATCGGCATCGGGAGCAGCGGCGCCAGGAACAGGAAACAAAAACGTCAGCAGGTGCAGGCATCACAGGAACAGCAGTGGAGACGGCAGGAGCAGGAGGTACAGGAACGGCAGCAGTGGTCGGCAACGTCACGTCCGTGAACAGGCGGCTGGGCAGTACGGC